>NC_090446.1:301241124-301544154 GCF_031143425.1 Pleurodeles waltl
GGCCACCGACTTCGCTACCTGCTCCATCTGTACCTCCTACGACTTTATGTACTACATCGACTGCCTCTTCTGGTGTTCTTCCTGATACCGCCTCTGCATCTGCTTCTGCGTCTGCTTTGCCTCCCTCTGTTTTTCCTCCTGTTCTTTCATCAACTTCTCCTTCTGTCCGACAGAGAATGACAGATACTGTTGCCAGCCTTATATTTCCTCTCTTTGGGTCGTCTGGTGTGACCCCAGATTCGGAACGTAAGCAGTCGTGTAGTCAACTGCCTAATTCTCAAGAGAGAGAAATGTTTGACCGTATGGCACGTAAATGGGTTGTTTACCCTTTAAGATACGATGTAGAGTCTGTTATGGATGTCTTCCGCCAATGGGAAGCACCGAAACAAAGATACGTTTTTGAGAAAATGTGTGCTTTCCTTTGTGAGGAATTGGAAGATAATGATTTGGAAACAAATCCGCCTGATTTGTGCCGTGTACGATTTGAGTTTGCAAAGGGCACGATTGTGGGTCCCGATGTTGAGAAAGCAGTTGCAACGTTGTTGTCCTTTAGGAATAAGGATCCTTCTCAGTCATTGTTCCAACATGACTCCTCTGTTAAAAAAAAGGTGCCACAGTACCCAATGAGAGAAGTCCCTCCGGTATGGAAGGACGCCGTTGCGGCTGATGTTGCTAATCAAATTGATGCTGTCCCAGCTCATTTTCAGCGTGTTTGGGTACATGTTCCGTGGAAGCGAGCTGAAGTTTTAGCCCTTAAGCAGACTTTGCCTGATCCCCGTAAAAACCCTGCAGGGTATTATAAGGAATTATCACAGACTGCAGACTCATGCATTATGAATTTAGCTGACATAGACATGTTATTTGGGAATGTTGTTCCACAGCCTTTGTGGGGATTGATTCACCATACAGATCATGCGCAAGAGTTAGGTGACTCATGGGCTAATATTAGTGCTGCAAATGATAGACAAGTTGGTGATGCCAAGCCTGAGCCTTTGGTAGCAGAACTGCCTGCTAGGATCATTACTTACATGAAGACTTTAATGCCTGCGATGCGTGTGAATTGGGATAAATTGTCTGCGTGTAAGCAGAAGAAAGATGAAACAGTGTCTGATTTCTTCACCAGGTTTGAGGAAACGTTTATCGACCACAGTGGTCAAGATATGAGTACAGAAGGTGGTCAACGGTTGTTCGTCGACAAGTTTGTGCACAGTTTGCTTGCTGAGCTGTGTAAGAAATTGAAGGATTCAGAGAGTTCTTGGGCCGTTTCCTCTTCAGCACAAATATTGGCTACTGCACAGTGCTACGAAAATAGGGATAAAGATGAGAAGGATAGAGCAGACAAGAAAACTAAAGAATTAAAGACGAAGGTTCTTTTACAACAGGCGTATCCACCACGTGGTGGTCAGAGTAACTATCAGCAACCTCAACAGTTCCAGAGAAACTCGCAAAGGTTTGCGTTTTCTCAACCACGTGTTCCTGTAGGTCCCAATCAGTGTTCATATTGTAAAGAAGAGGGTCATTTCAAGTATAGTTGTCCTATTTTGTTACAGCGTACGAATGGTGCTTCTGGCGCAAGAGGTCGAGGTGTTCAACAAGCTCCTAGAGGTAGAGGACGTGGAAGTTTCCTCCAGAACACGCGTTCCTTTCCGTCTCAAAACTCAATGAATAGTTTTGACCAGCAACATAACGCGTCTGGTAGGACGGGTCAGTACTATGCTGACGACTACAATGCAGAAGATGAGAATCTGGAAGGTAATAATTGCTAGGACAGCCATAGACGAAGAGAGGGAGTTTTTTTTAGTTCCAGTGGATCAGAATGGACCTTATGTTAAGGTGATTACCTCAGGTGTGTCGGAGCCTTTTCTGTTGGATACTGGTGCTACAAAGAGTTCTATTATGCACTCAAAACTCCCTGGCGCACCTTGGTCTGGCGAGATGAATGTTTCAGTAGGTTTTTCTGGCGCCCCGGTTAGAAACCCGATTTCTAGTCCTATGTCCCTTTCTGTTGGACCTTGTGAATTGGAAGCACCCCTTATTCTGACGACAGGTTGTGGTGAAAACTTGTTAGGATTGGATTTGTTGAAAAGATTGTATGCAACATTATATTGTTCTCCTTCGGTAGTACAACTTACACTGGGTAGGAAAACGGTCTCTCCAATGTATTTGTCGAAGGATAAACTTCCGACCGAATTGTCGTTTCTTCCTGATATCATTTGGGCTACTGGTCCTAATAATGTGGGTCTTTTGGAAATACCGCCTTATGTTGTGACATTGAAAGCCAATGTTAAATTACCACGCATTCAACAATACAAGATCTCTAGTGAAGGTGAAAAGGCGTTGCTAGCGATCATTTATGATTTAATTGAAAAAGATGTAATTGAAGAGACAAGAGGCAACGTTTGTAATAGTCCTGTTTTGCCTGTTTTGAAACGTACTGACCCCTCTAAGCCACCTGTTTACAGGCTCGTGATTGATCTTAGAGAGGTAAATAAAATAGTTGTGCCACAGTTTCCAGTTGTTCCTGATATCACTGCCATATTGACTATGATTCCAGCTTCCGCCACCTGGTTTTCGGTAATTGACTTAAAGAATGCTTTCTTCAGCATCCCGATTGCCGAGGAGAGCAAGGATATTTTTGGATTCAGTTTAGGAGGCCGAAGTTTCCGCTTCAAACGCGCTCCTCAAGGCTACTGTGAAAGTCCATCAATATATAGTCAGGCTTTAAAAACACAGCTTGATGCAATTGTTTTACCTGACTGTGCTACCCTTATTCAGTACATTGATGATTTGCTAGTCGCTACAGATACTGAAGAGATTTGTAAAGAAGCCACCTTGTTGTTGTAGCGTCATTTGTCTGATTTACATCACAAAGTGTCCCTTTCAAAACTGCAATATTATCGACAAGAAGTGACCTTCTTAGGTCATCTCTTATCGAAGGAGGGAAGGAAACTGACCTCAGAAAGAATTCAGGCAATTGCAAAATTGAGTGTGCCAAAGACACAGCGAGAAGTACGTGCTTTCTTGGGCATTACATCATACTGCAGACAATGGATACCGAATTTTTCTTTGCTGGCCAAACCTTTGGTAGCATTGACCTATAAAGATACACCAAACCCCGTTCCGTGGTCTGAAGATTGTCAGAAAAGTTTTTCCGAATTGCGTAATGCATTGTGTTCGGCTCCTGTGTTGGGTACCCCCGACTACAGTAAGCCCTTTACACTGTATGTCCATGAGAAAGAGGGTTGTGCATTGTCAGTGCTGACACAGTCTTTTGGAGACAAGCAGCGCCCATGCGCATATTTTTCGTCAACTTTGGATCCGGTAGCTAAAGCATTGCCGAGTTGCTTGAGAGCCACAGCGGCAGCAGCTGTTTCTATTCGACAGTCTGCTGGGTTAGTGATGAATAATATGTTGATTGTGATGGTTCCACATGCAGTGGACACGTTGTTAAACAGGACCAAGACACAGCATTTAACTAGTGCTCGATTGTCAGGTTACGAGTTGACACTGTTAGCGAGTCATGTGCACATAAAGAGGTGCAATACGTTGAATCCAGCCACGTTATTGCCAATTTCAGTAGAAACAGATGATGTTGAACAACATGATTGTTTTCTTAGGACAGAAGAAGAAACGAAAGGGAGAGTAGATCTTAAAGATACTCCTCTTGTAGAGTGTGATGGTACCTTATGGGTGGATGGTTCATGCTTCAAGCTTCCGAATGGTGATACGACTGCAGCATATGCTGTCACAACTTTGCATACGATTGTTGAAGCTGCACGTATACCACATAATTCAGCTCAAGCAGCAGAGCTGATTGCACTTACGAGAGCGTGTGTGTTATCGAAAGGAATGAAAGTGACCATATATACCGACAGCCAGTATGCGTTTGGTGTGGCCCATAGTTTTGGACGATTGTGGAAAGAACGTGGGTTCCTGACTTCGCATGGAGCTAAAATTCAGCATGGTCAGTTGGTGAATGAGCTTCTTGAGTCACTGACCTTGCCATTACAAGTTGCGATTGTGAAATGCAGTGCACACAAGAAGGTTACTGATGATGTCGGTCGAGGCAATGCATTTGCTGACGAAATCGCAAAAGAAACAGCAAAAGATGTAATGAATCGAATATATGTTGCAGGCCCCGCAAGATTGGTTGGTGACGTTGGAATATGTGAAGATACGATAGAGGGTGTGAAGTCTATTCAAGCTGAAGTTTCAGAGAAAGAGTTGAGTGTGTGGAAAGAAAGTACAGGTAAATTGGATGAAAATGGTTGTTGGGTTGACTTGTCAGAACATCAGCGATGGTTGTTACCCGATGCGTATGTGCTTGCAGTGGTGACAATGGCTCATGGAATGGCCGATATCAGTGTGAAAGGGATTTGTAAGTTGTTGGCTCCAGTATGGCAAAATGCTGGAATTCCTAAATGTGCAGAGAATGTGGTCAAGAATTGCATGGTGTGTCTGAAATACAATCCTGGTAGGGGAACCCCAACTCCAGCTGGTCATTTTGCGCCTCCAACGTATCCGTTCGAGGTTTTGCAGCTAGATTTCATCCACATGGAAAGGTGCTACAACCTGAAATACGTACTCGTTGTTGTTTGTGCTTTTTCAAGATGGGTAGAAGCATATCCCCTAAAAGACAACACTGCCTTATCCACAGCTAAAGCCCTTGTCAAAGAATTCTTCCCTAGGTTTGGAATGCCACGAATGGTCTGGAGTGATAATGGGAGTGAATTTGTGGGTCGAGTGATGAAAAGAGTATGTGAAGGGCTACGTATCCAGCAAAAATTCCACGCTGCAAATCACCCCCAATCAGCTGGACTAGTAGAGTGCTATAATGGCACGCTAAAACTGAAGTTGGCAAAATACAAGCGAGCTCTGGTCTTAAATGGCCTGACGCTAGCACTCCTATCAACAAGAATGACTGTGCATTCGCGAGTGGGACTTAGTCCCTATGAAATCGTGTTTGGCCGCCCAGCCAACATATGGGGAGTGCCAAGACCAACAAAATTCAGTGAGATCGAACACCCTGTACTGCTTGATTATTTGTATGAATTGATGGCTAAATTGCATGTTCTACACCAACAGGTTCACGATACTCTGCCTCAGGTCTCTGAAGCTCCAGGACATCTTATCGATCCTGGATCATGGGTACTGGTCAAGAACTTCCAGCGGACAAAGAATGACCAGCCCCGTTGGACCGGCCCCTACCTCGTCCTTCTCTCAACAAGATCAGCTGTTCGAGTGGAAGGGAAAAAGAACTGGATCCACGGCGTACACTGCAAGAGAGTCCCTTTTCCTATACCGTACGACCGGTGGGTCCAGGAGGGGATCGCTGACTCTGAGACTGAGACTGTGCCTCATTTTTTGCCATTTAGCGATGCACGTGTAAAAGGAACAATTTCTGAACAAGAAAGTGACAATAATTTGCAAGAAGCTGTGCCACCGTCAATTCGATTGAACACTACAGAGCCTGAACTCTTGTTCCAGAACCAGACAGTTCCTGGAAAAAGCTGTTATAATTTGAGACCAAGAACTAAGGACAAATAATTTTTTTCCCGTTCCTTTGCTATTTTTTTGAAAGTGCAGCTCTCTCATCTGAGAAACTTTCTTATTTTTGTTTTTTTCTTTTCGAACCGCCATCCGGGTTCAGCTGTAGGGTCGTGGTTGCCCAAGTCTTTGGAGTGCAGCTGAAGACGTTAGGTCGACAGTTCTGGTCGGTCTAAGGGAGTTGTCCTAGACTGACAGAACCATTCCCTAGCATAGAACACCCTACCACCACGAGCAGCAATTAGAGAGGATGGAGTTTTTCAAGAATGAGAGACCTGCCAGACAGATGGACTTTAAAGCCGGAATGGGTATAATAATGACAAAGAAACTATTTTTGATATTATGTATTTTCATGTTGCTTAGTGTAATGACGTTTTTAATAGGATAGGTTTTATTCTCTTTTCAAGTGACATTCGCACCCATTACTCAGCCCATACCTCCTTCTACAGTTTCATCGCATTCTTTTCACCCCCTGCCTGAACATGAGTCTGCCAGAAGATTAGAGTTTGCCAACAATTCATTCATTCAGCTTCTACACCAACACCAATTAGTAGTGAACACAACTAACTGTTGGGTGTGTGGTCTTATGCCTCATACTACTGATAAAGGTATCCCTTATCTGGTCCTGCCTTTCAGCCATAATGGTTCTGTATGGGCATATAGAACGGTGTTCATATACGCGTATGAAGCCAACCCCCTACGTTCTGTGAAAGATAATCCTAAGAATAGTGCTCTAGCTAAGGGTGTAGTAGATATGATTAGGTAAGATATTTCCTATGAGACTATCCCGAGAGATGAGACACTAGCATATATTGGATGGAACATAACAGGATATGGAGTTACTCTGAGTGGGAACCAGCGAGCAAAGAGATCCTCCCCGATTTGGATTGTACCCCATCAGAGTCACCTATGTCTGCAAGGTAATGGCAAGAATCCCAGAGCTCAGTTAGGGAAAAGTATCTGCACTGAAACATATGTTTTTGCGTCTCAGACTTCTCCTTCGTTCTTAGCAGCTAAGGGTACCTATTTCATCTGCCATAATAGAGCCTATACTTGGTTGCCTCCTGATTTCTCAGGCACATGTTTTGTTTTGTTCCTGTTACCTCCCACCTACACGGCCGCGGCAGATTACCATAAGACAAGGATGGTTCGAGGTGTCATAAGTAAAGAAGACACTACCGGAAAGGAATTTGGAGATTTCGCAAAGGGTTTTCTGCCATTTTGGGGCCCTATGGTTAACAGCAGGAACATAAGGCAATTGACAAGGGTGGTTGAATCCACGGTAGTTGAAACCGCCGGTGCCCTTGGTAATTTGACTGCTGAGCTCCAGTCAGATCGCCTTATGACTCTTCAGAACAGGGTCGCATTAGACGTCATACTTGCAGACCGAGGTGGGGTATGTAAAGTGATCCAATCAAGTTGCTGTGTTTTCATCCCAGATAACACTCCGACACTCTACCAGGCCATTTCCAAACTGCATAAGATCTCCGAGTCTATTCACGTGGATAAAGGAGATTGGTCATTGATGGGGTGGTTCTGGGAGCTGATATCCGCTTGGGGATGGAAGACTCTGGTAGTCATTGGGATGATCTTAGCCATTCTTTTCCTGTCCTGTCTGTGTGTACAGTGTGCTCCTGCAATATGTGGCCTTTGTGCTACATCGTGTGTAAGGAAACCTGTATAAAGGGACGAGCTAAGTAATAGGATGATGCTACAGCAACATCTCAACGACTTTATGAATATAGACCTGGACTCAGATTAGCGTGAGTATAGGTTATTGCCTATGTAAGGGCAAAAGGAGGGTCTGTGGTACTGAAAATTCTGGACCCGTGTTATAAACATCGTCGTATCACAACGATTTTGGTATCAGCAGACCGGGAATGATTAGAATAGTATGCACAAGCATTGTATTCATATTCGGGTAACGAAATCACCTGAATATCAGAGTTTCCGTCTTGAACCCTCGTGTTCCATTTAAACGACAGACATTTTATGATTGCCCTCACATAGGCCAATGTATAATGCTGAAAACGAGTCTGAAGGACACGTAAACCTTTGCTGACTCCTCTGTGACCTGGGCAAGCTGACTCCACTGCCTGAAGCCAAACCTGTTCGGCCAGTTTCTTTCCCAGTGGCCGAATGAGATTAGTATCAAGGCACAACACATCATAAACCTTTCATCACACACAAACTATGCCTAATCTTACACACACCTGTCTCTGTTTCTTTCTTTATGACTTGCTTTACAAGGAGGAGGTGCCCGTTTATATTGGGGGTCCGTCGATATCTGATGAAAGTACAAAGCCTTGCCGGGTAATTGATTGAGGGCTGGACAAACTGAAATATGGGCTTGTCATCATAAACCTGCTATTTCTTTGTAGTGAAAACATGTGAATGGTCAACTGTAAAATAAGGAATGTTTGCCTAAAGCATACTATTTTGGATAAAAGAGAAGGTTAGCTTTGCAAAGGGAGCAGTCTCCTGAGAATATACACCGTGTTGTACTACTAGGATACCTGTTGCTGGCTTCAGCCAATAAACAAGATCTTTGACTTCACCAAGAAGACTCTGTGTTTCTGTAGTCTGAAACAGGAAGGACTCGAAGTCTTAGGGTGTGTTCCCTGGCACCACTGGGTTCTGAAAAACCCAGTACTTCAGTGCAGAGTCTTTATCAGACGTCGGGATCTGAGGAGCAGGCAGTCGCGGTCAGGGGGAGCCTTGGGATTCCCTCAGCAGGCGTCGCTGTGGAGGTTCAGGGGGGTCAACTTTGGCTACTCACGGTCTCGCAGTTGAAGGGGAAGTCCTCCCTGCAGTGTTTGTTCTCCACAAGTCGAGCCGGGGGCGTCGGGTGCAGAGTAGCAAGTCTCACGCTTCCGGTGGGAAACACAAGTTGTTTCAAAGTTGCTGCTTTGTTTCAAAGTTGCAGTCTTTGGTGAACAGGGCCGCTGTCCTCGGGAGTTCTTGGTCCTTCTAGAGCAGGGCAGTCCTCTGAGGATTCAGAGGTCGCTGGTCCCTTGGGAAAGCGTCGCTGGAGCAGTGTCTTTAGAAGTGTGGAGACAGGCCGGTAGAGCTGGGGCCAAAGCAGTTGGTGTCTCCGTCTTCTCTGCAGGGTTTTTCAGCTTAGCAGTCCTCTTCTTCTTAGGTTGCAGGAATATGAGTTCCTAGGTTCTGGGGAGCCCTTAAATACTAAATTTAAGGGCGTGTTTAGGTCTGGGGGGGGTTAGTAGCCAATGGCTACTAGCCCTGAGGGTGGGTACACCCTCTTTGTGCCTCCTCCCAAGGGGAGGGGGGCACATTCCTATCCCTATTGGGGGAGTCCCCCATCTGCAAGATGGAGGATTTCTAAAAGTCAGAGTCACCTCAGCTCAGGACACCTTAGGGGCTGTCCTGACTGGCCAGTGAGTCCTCCTTGTTTTTCTCATTATCTCTCCTGGACTTGCCGCCAAAAGTGGGAGCTGTGTCCAGGGGGCGGGCATCTCCACTAGCTGGAGTGCCCTGGGGCATTGTAACACGAAGCTTGAGCCTTTGAAGCTCACTGCTAGGTGTTACAGTTCCTGCAGGGGGGAGGTGTGAAGCACCTCCACCCAGAGCAGGCTTTGTTTCTGTCCTCAGAGAGCACAAAGGCTCTCACCGCATGGGGTCAGAAACTCGTCTCTCAGCAGCAGGCTGGCACAGACCAGTCAGTCCTGCACTGAACAATTGGGTAAAGTACAGGGGGCATCTCTAAGATGCCCTCTGTGTCAATTTTTTAATAAATCCAACACTGGCATCAGTGTGGGTTTATTATTCTGAGAAGTTTGATACCAAACTTCCCAGTATTCAGTGTAGCCATTATGGAGCTGTGGAGTTCGTTTTTGACAGACTCCCAGACCATATACTATTATGGCTACTCTGCACTTACAATGTCTAAGGTTTTGCTTAGACACTGTAGGGGCATAGTGCTCATGCACCTATGCCCTCACCTGTGGTATAGTGCACCCTGCCTTAGGGTTGTAAGGCCTGTTAGAGGGGTGACTTACCTATGCCATAGGCAGTGTGAGGTTGGCATGGCACACTGAGGGGAGTGCCATGTCGACTTAGTCATTTTCTCCCCACCAGCACACACAAGCTGGCAATCAGTGTGTCTGTGCTGAGTGAGGGGTCCCTAGGGTGGCATAAGACATGCTGCAGCCCTTAGAGACCTTCCCTGGCATCAGGGCCCTTGGTACCAGGGGTACCAATTACAAGGGACTTACCTGGGTGCCAGGGTTGTGCCAATTGTGGAAACAATGGTACATTTTAGGTGAAAGAACACTGGTGCTGGGGCCTGGTTAGCAGGGTCCCAGCACACTTCTCAGTCAAGTCAGCATCAGTATCAGGCAAAAAGTGGGGGTAACTGCAACAGGCAGCCATTTCCTTACACAAACCCCTCCCCCCCCCCCCCAGCCCACAGACCAGGAGGCTCAGCCAAAGCTGGGAGAGTCTTCCTAGTCTGTCAGGCGAGGAAGAGTAGAGGAAATAGGCTGGTTTGTTGCAGGGCCTACTCTGCCTTACATCCTCCTGTTCAGGTCATTCCCTCTGGGGAACTGACCCACTTCCACAGTGATAGGACCTAGTCTGAATTGCCTCTTGTCTGTGTTTTTAATGTCTTCACCCATCCTCTCTAGTTTGGGGTTAGAGGTATCCACCTCTGCTAATCTTATTTTAGCCAGGGTCACCCCTAGCTTACCCAAAGAGGTTACCCAGAGCTGGAGTAACCCCACCATGACCAACAGGGTCAGGGGGGCCTAACTTGCTATTTGGCATGGGGTCAGACCACCATGACAAGGATAGTGCAGCCATAAAGGCTAACACCCAGCAGAGGCCACTGACAGCTGTCATTGCCCAGAACCACACCTTTAGCTCTTCACCTACAAGGGAAGGGGCTAAGTTACAGGCTTCTTTGGGTTCAGGGTGCCTGACTGCTGCATTGGAGTGGGGGGTTACTACATCTTGTAGTAAACACCCTTCTTCCACTCTTTCTTCTGTTAGCTGAGGAGCCACCCACTCAGGCTTAACAGTTGCCTGACTAGCCAGGACTTCTTGTGGGTCAGGTTGGACATTACCAGTACCACTTTTGGAGTTCTCCCCTACTGGAGCAGAATCTCCTTGGCTTGCTGGAACCTTGGCTAAAGGTTGTCCACCCTTTCTACACTGTTTTCTTTTCTTTTTCTTCTGGGGCCTACTTGCAGTTACTGCAGAGGCAGCACCTCCAGAATCCTTGAGAGAGGACTGGCACTGGACCAGTTCCTCTCTTGGGCTCTGACTAACCTCCTGGTGGTCATTTCCAAGGAGACAATCAAGGGGGAGGTCTGCACTGACTACCACCCTTCTCCAGTTAAAAGTCCCACCCACGTCTATGGGCACAAAAGCCACAGGCCTATCAGTGACCCTGTCTGGGCTAACTCTTACTCTGGCAGTCTCACCTGGGATGTACTGGTTTGAGAACACCAGCCTGTCATGCACAATAGTGTGACTGGCACAAGTGTCTCTCAGGGCAGTGGATGGGATTCCATTCACCAGTAGGTGGTGGAAGTGTCTACTTCCCTCTGGAATCTCCAACTCACCTGTTGGGCCCTTTTTCCAGTTGAAGGCTATGAAGACCTCCTCATCTGAAGAGTCATCCCCAATGGCTACACTGGTCACCCCTGGGATTTTTGCTAGGGTGTTTGTTTTTGGGACAAGAAGTGTCCTTGGTGTGGTGACCTGTCTGTCTACAGTTTTGGCACCATGCCTTAGTGGCATCCCAGTTCTTACCCTGGTACCCACCTTTGTTTTGGGTTATGTCTCGGGGCAAACCCACCTGGTCTAGTTTTTGGGGGCCTACAGAGGACTCTTTTTCTTTATTTCCAGTGTCACCCACTTTCTCCTGGGGAGGCTTTGTAACCCCTTTCTTTTGGTCACCCCCAGTGGAAGTTTTGGTTACCCTAGTCTTGACCCAGTGGTCTGCCTTCTTTCCCAATTCTTGGGGAGAAATTGGACCTAGGTCTACCAGATACTGATGCAACTTTTCATTGAAGCAGTTACTTAAAATGTGTTCTTTCATAAACAAATTATAAAGCCCAACATAGTCATGCACTTCATTTCCAGTTACTCAACCCTCCAGTGTTTTCACTGAGTAGTCTACAAAATCAACCCAGGTCTGGCTCGAGGATTTTTGAGCCCCCCTGAACCTAATCCTGTACTCCTCAGTGGAGAATCCAAAGCCCTCAATCAGGGTAGCCTTCATGAAGTCATAGGATTCTGCATCTTTTCCAGAGAGTGTGAGGAGTCTATCCCTACACTTTCCAGTGAACTTTTCCCAAAGGAGAGCACCCCAGTGAGATCTGTTTACTTTTCTGGTTGCACAAGCCCTCTCAAAAGCTTTGAACCATTTGGTGATATCATCACCATCTTCATATTTAGTTACAATCCCTTTTGGGATTTTCAACATGTCAGGAGAATCTCTGACCCTATTTATGTTGCTGCCACCATGGATGGGACCAAAACCCATCTCTTGTCTTTCCCTTTCTATGGCTAGGAGATGTCTCTCTAAAGCCAAACTTTTGGCCATCCTGGATCATCTTCACTGAGGCTATCCTCAGTGATTACAGAGGTGCTGGACCCTCCTGTGAGGGAAGCAGCATCTCTGACTATCACAATTGGAGTCAGGGTTTGAGGGACCCTGTTCTCCCTAACTAGGACTGGAGGGGGGGAATTCTCCTCCAAGTCACTAGCTTCATCCTCTGGGAGGTCATCCTCAGAGGGGTTGGCTTTGTCAAACTCTGCCAGCAGCTCCTGGAGCTGTGCTTTGGAAGGGCTTATGCCAACTTGTATTTTCTTTATTTTGCAGAGAGACCTTAGCTCCCTCATTTTAAGATAGAGGTAAGGTGTGAGGTCGAGTTCCATCACACTCTCTTCTGCATTCGACATTATGGGGGTCATTCCAACCCTGGCGGTCGGTGTTAAAGCGGCGGCTAACCCGCCAACAGGCTGGCGGTTAAAAAAATGGAATTCTGACCCAGGCGGAAACCGCCAACAGAGACCGCCACTTTAACACTCCGACCGCCACGGCGGGACAAACAAACAGCGCGGCGGTCACCGCCAACAGACAGGCGGGAGACAATGTACCGCCCACGCTATCACAACCCACCAATCCGCCACCTTTTCCGGGGCGGTAGCCCCGCTGATAAAAACACGGCGGAAACAGACATTTCAAATGGAAAACGCTCACCTCCATACACCCCACGAGGAATCTGGACAGCATGGAACCCGAACTACACATCCTACCAGCTATTGTATTCCTGCTCCTCTACCAGGAGCACGAACGCTGGCGCAGAAGACAACAGTGAGTACTGCAGCTACGACACGGGGAGGGGGGAGGAGAAAATATTACGGGGACACACATACGCGACACCCCCACCCTCACCCACTACAACACACACATCAATGCATAGCAATACATCACTGTTACAACCCCCAAACCCCCCGAAAGAATGCAAAGACAAAAGGAAATGATCATAAACAGTCGAAAATATTGTATTATTGGCTTATAATAATATCACACATTTAAAACTAATATATACATAAATATTAAAAGTCCGATAATTTTAGCTGTCATTGTCCGTGGACCACTGGGCCCAAATCACATGGGCAAGGCCCACACAAGATACCTGACACCAACGGAGAGAACACTGCAGGGGCATCAGATAGAAAAACTACAGGCACCTCAGGGTGAAGGGAAGGGGGGGCACCTTAGCCACATGAGTACACAACGCCAGATCCACGCGGGGCCTCCATGGCCACTGTCCCATCCTGGGGATTGCAAAGCCACAGTCTCTCAAGTCTCTACAGTGGGTGGCTTGCCCACTGTCATTTCCTGGGAAGTGCAAAGCCACAGTCTCTCAAGTCCATACAGTGGGTGGGTTGCCCACTGTCCCATCCTGGGGAGTGCAAAGCCACAGTCTCTCAAGTCTCTACAGTGGGTGGCTTGCCCACTGTCATATCCTGGGGAGTGCAAAGCCACAGTCTCTCAAGTCCATACAGTGGGTGGGTTGCCCACTGTACCATCCTGGGGAGTGCAAAGCCACTGTCTCTCAAGTCTCTACAGTGGGTGGCTTGCCCACTGTCATATCCTGGGGAGTGCAAAGCCACAGTCTCTCAAGTGGATAACAGTGTCCACTGGTTCTGGAGGGGGACTGGTGTCCAGAGTGCTTCGTGCAGCCCTGCCTGACACAGATGCGGCACTGCCCCTTCCGCCAATGGGCCAGCGGTGTTTGAGACGGCGGTGACCAGTTCAGCGGTGCTTGTTTGAAAGGGCCCAGTTCAGCAGTGCTTGATTGAAAGGGCCCAGTTCAGTGGTGCTTGAGACGGCGGTGCCCTGTTCAGCGGTGCTTGAGACGGTGGTGCCCAGTTCAGCGGTGCTTGAGATGGCTTTGCCCTGTTCAGCGGTGCTTGAGATGGCGGTGCCCAGTTCAGCGGTGCTTGAGATGGCGGTGCCCTGTCAGCGGTGCTTGAGACGGCGGTGCCCAGTTCAGCGGTGCTTGATTGAAAGGGCCCAGTTCAGCGGTGCTTGATTGAAAGGGCCCAGTTCAGCGGTGCTTGAGACAGCGGTGCCCTGTTCAGCGGTGCTTGAGATGGCGGTGCCCTGTTCAGCGGTGCTTGAGACGGCGGTGCCCAGTTCAGCGGTGCTTGATTGAAAGGGCCCAGTTCAGCGGTGCTTGAGACGGCGGTGCCCTGTTCAGCGGTGCTTGAGATGGCGGTGCCCTGTTCAGCGGTGCTTGAGACGGCGGTGCCCAGTTCAGCGGTGCTTGTTTGAAAGGGCCGAGTTCAGCGGTGCTTGATTGAAAGGTCCCAGTTCAGCGGTGCTTGAGATGGCGGTGCCCTGTTCAGCGGTGCTTGAGACCGCTGTGCCCAGTTCAGCGGTGCTTGATTGAAAGGGCCCAGTTGAGCGGTGCTTGAGACGGCGGTGCCCAGTTCAGCAGTGCTTGATTGAAGGGGCCCTGTTCAGCGGTGCTTGAGACGGCGGTGCCCAGTTCAGCAGTGCTTGATTGAAAGGGCCCAGTTCAGCGGTGCTTGAGACGGCGGTGCCCAGTTCAGTGGTGCTTGTTTGAAAGGGCCCAGTTCAGCGGTGCTTGATTGAAAGGGCCCAGTTCAGCGGTGCTTGAGATGGCGGTGCCCTGTTCAGCGGTGCTTGAGACGGCGGTGCCCAGTTCAGCGGTGCTTGTTTGAAAGGGCCCAGTTCAGCGGTGCTTGAGATGAGTGTCCAGTGCAGCGGTTCCGGCCCAGGCATGGATGTCACTCGCCACCTGACATGTGGCTGGCGGGGCCTTCCTGCCCATCTGTCCGTTGGCTAGCGGGGCCCTCCTGGGCTGCCGTACCGGGCCTCTGGGTGTCCTCCTGCACACCTGGGAGGGGGCTGGTTGGGCCCTCCTGGCCAGCTGGCCTGCTGCCGGACTTGTCGGCCGTGCTGCCCTTCCCACCCTTCCCTGGTCGTCTGTGGCCCTTTCCCACTTTTGGCGGTGTGCCAGGTGGCACCCCGCTTCCAGACGGAGCCAGGGTTGGGATTTTGGTCCCTGGTGTCCGTGGCCTCTCGCACCGGGCACTGCTAATTTTTGGGTGTTTTTCCGGGGGTGGGCTGGCTGTGCCTTGGCTCATAGCCGGAGTAGTTGACCTTGAGGGTGGGGGACTCATCAGTCCTTGGACAACAGTCCTGAAAGGTCCTGGTTTGGTGGTGGCTGAGGTTCTGATTGCAGTCTTATGAGATGGACGGGGTGGGGGAGTTGTAGGAAAGAGGTCAAGTTTGGAAAAGAAAAGCAATTTGGAAAGAGAGGGACGGGTAGGTGTAGTGGGTATTGGAGTGGAGGAAGAGGATGTGGTTGTAGGAGTGTGAAGTCTGGTGTCTTTGGGTGCTGGTGCTTGGGCTGGAGGCTGTCGTGAGGTGGATGGCTGTTGGGTGGGTGGCTGCCTGCGTTTGTGTGGTTTGGAAGAGGGGGTGACAGACACACTGGGAGAGGACACAGGGGACGTGTAAATGGTAGTGGGGGTGGTGACTGCACGTGTGCGGAGTGTTCGGGTGGGTGTGCTGGTGATGGACGTAGTGGCTGAAGATGTTGTGCATGCAAGTGTGAGTGGAGACGTCACAGGGAGGGAGGAGGGAGACGAGGAGGAGGGGGACACAGTGGAGGCAGTGGCTGTTGGTGTGTCTGCATGTGGATGTTGCTTGTGTGAATGCTTGTGTGATGTGTGGTGCTTATGTCTGGATGAGCTTCCCTTGGGTGTTGAGGTGTGTGCAGGCTGGTCTGAAGGTGTGTCTGGGATAGGCAGAGGTACTGGGGATTAGGTCTGGGTGGAGGAAGTTGGAGGGGGGAGGCTAGAGACAGGGACAATTGCTGCCGTCAGTGATGAGGCCAGAGCGTTGAACGATCGCTGATGGGCAGCCTGACCAGAATGAATGCCCTCCAGGTATGCATTACTCCGGTGCACCTCCCTTTCTACACCCTGGATGGCATTCAAAAGGGTAGACTGCCCAACAATGAGCGTCCTCAGGAGGTCAATGACCTCCTCACTGAGGGCAGCAGGGGTGACAGGGGCAGGGCCTGAGGTGCCTGGGGCGAAGGAGATGCCCACCTTCCTGGGTGAGCGGGCACAGGGCAAACGCTGAGGGGCTGCTGGGAGGGTGGTGCTGGTGCACTGGGTGGCAGCTGTACCTGTTGTTGCGGGGGGCACGGATGTTGCCGCCACCACAAGGGAGCTCCCTTCAGAGGACGAGTCGCTGCCACTGACATCAGCACGTGTCCCCACGTTGGAGCTCCCCTCGCCCTCCGTCCCACTGGTGTACTCAGAGTCCGTTGCATGGCCCTCCAGGGCCATGTGGGATGCAGCTCCCTCGTGCTCCAATGCCACTTCTCCTCCACCTGATGATGCTGATGCACACATGAACAGGAAGACCACAAAAAAGGGGGGGGCGAGAAATAAAGACATGTTGAGTGCATGGATTACCGCTACCGTTGGCGGACAAGACAGACACAGAAGCCTCCTGCACTACGCCACGCACTTGGGGTCCACTACTCAATCAGTGGGACATGGCCTACAAGCCTATGGACGACAACTGCACACATAGATGACACAGGGCCATGTATACCTGAACTTGGCACCCTACAGAGGTGGGGGGCGGGGGCACAGGGCCATGCCTTACGGAGGGGCCTAGCCTACAGAAATCGCCCTGGCCTAGGGAGACCCACAGCCCTCCTCCCCCACCCAGACACCTCACTGCGCACAAAGTCACCAGAATGAGAGTGTACTCACCCCCTTGTGTCTGCTGTGATGTCCTCACGCGCCCATCCAAATCGGGGTAGGCCACCGCCAGGATCCGGGACATCAGCGGGGTCAATTGACGACTGGCACCCCTCCTACGTTGGGAGGCCATCCCCAGCAGAGCCTCCGCCGTCTTCCTGCTCCCGCGGCGGATGTCCTCCCACCTCTTCCGGCAGTGGGTGCCCCGTCTGTTGTGGACCCCCAGGGTCCGGACGTCCTTGGCGATGGCACGCCAAATCGCGATTTTCTGGTGGGCGCTGACCTATGTGACATGTACAGGGAGAGAAAAATTTTTATCACCATCTGCATGCTCGATGTGAGTGGCCCCCCATACCCACCCTTGCCATGTGGCACATGCTCTCATCTGTCGTCTGATGCATGCCTCAATAGCTCCCCTCCCCAACATCTTTCATCCACCCGACTCAACCCAGGTATTACCCACAAAGCATGCTCCCAGTGTACTTAACTGTTGTTCTGGAGGACCATAGAGTAGCACATACTGGAGGAGGACACCATCCACGAGTTTCTCCAATTCTTCAGAAGTGAAGGCAGGGGCCCTTTCCTCAGTCGCAGCAGCCATTGTCTCTTCCAGACCGAGGTCACAGCAGCACTTGTAGTGTAGGTCCTCTCCTGTGGAAGATCAGGTATCGAGTGATTAAGTAGACAGAAAATGGCGGTCACGCCCGCGGTGGTGCGTACCGCGGCGGTGCGTACCGCGACCACCGGCGCACATCGTCATTGACTCCTGAAACCCATAGGTTTCAATGTTAACCAATGCGGCTTTGCGCCGCGGTCTTCGACCGCCTACCGCCACGGTGTGCCACGCCAGCGCATTGACCTCTCATCCCATTGTCACACTTCACAGGTCAGGCAGCCGCCATTTCAAGGGCCCACATGGCTTAATTTCTACTGCTTCACACATACCTAGGCCTTTCCTCAACACTCATACAAACCATTCAATGCATAGTGAATCGTGTTGTGTGCAAGTTGTGGGAACGTACCTGTGGGTTGATTGACTCTGTGCTCGCTGTTGTCCTTCCTAGGCACCGTCCACTGGGCAATGCGAGGAGATGGAGGAATCTTCCCGTGTACAGACCGCTGGTGGACCTGTCGACAATGGAGGAACGACATGTCATTCTGACATACAGGCTTGACCGAGCCACTATACATGAACTGTGTGCCCAGCTGGAGGCAGACCTGATGTCACCCATCCGCCAACCCACAGGGATCCCCCATCTAGTGCAGGTGCTGTCAGTACTCCATTTCTTAGCAAGTGGGTCATTTCAAACAACAGTGGCCATATCATCAGGGATGTCCCAGCCTATGTTTTCCAAGGTGTTGTCCAGAGTGTTGTCTGCCCTGCTGAAACACATGCGGAGCTACATCGTTTTCCCTGAGGTGGGGGATTTGCCTACAGTGAAGGGTGATTTCTATGCCCTTGGACATATCCCCAACATCATAGGTGCCATTGATGGGACACATGTGGCTTTGGTACCCCCAGAGAAAGTGAACAGGTGTACAGGAAAGGGAAAAGTTATCATTCGATGAATGTACAGATGGTCTGTTTGGCAGACCAGTACTTCTCCCATGTTAATGCCAAGTTCCCTGGCTCTGTGCATGACGCCTACATCCTGCGGAATAGCAGCATCCCGTATGTGATGGGTCAACTCCAGAGGCACTGTGTGTGGCTATTAGGGGACTCTGGTTACCCCAACCTGTCATGGCTACTGACCTCAGTGAGGAATCCCAGGACCAGGGCAGAGGAACGGTACAATGAGGCCCATGGGCGGACTAGGAGGGTGATCGAACGCACCTTTGGCCTCCTGAAGGCCAGGTTCAGGTGCCTCCATATGACAGGTGGATCCCTAATGTCCTCACCAAAGAAGGTGTGCCAGATCATCGTGGCCTGCTGTATGCTTCACAACCTGGCTTTGCGCCGCCAGGTGCCTTTTCTGCAGGAGGATGGTCCAGATGGTGGTGTTGTAGCAGCTGTGGAGCCTGTGGAGAGTGAAGAAGAGGAAGCCGAAGAGGACGACATAGAGAACAGGAACACAGTAATAGAGCAATACTTTCAGTGACACACAGGTAAGAGTACACACTGGCATATTACATTTACTTAAATACTCCTACCTCTCTACTGTCTGACTTTTTCCCCCAGTGTATGGTAACTGTGTTGTGACTTTCCCTTCCGTTTTCAGAGCTGTGGGCCCCACTGCGTGACATCTGCTTAGTTTCCCCATGGACTACAGCTGTGTGACAGCGGTTTGTTGGCATCACAATGTGAAGAAACATTTTACCACAGTCAGGTCTAATACATTAGTAAAAATCACAGACAGACTCCAGATTGTTTATGTGCAATAAGTGTGTTTATTCAAGTGCTCTAATTTGGATGGGTGGTTGCAAATCGGTGAGGGGTGATGGTGGAGGATTGTCCATGGCAGAGTCCAGACTATCAGGTTCACAGGTGCATTGTCCAAATGCCTGTGGTTAGTGGAGCTGGGGCAGTTTAAGGTTGGACAGGGTGACAATGTGGGACAGTGGGATGACAATCAGGGCGGTATCCTTTGCTGGCGGGGGTCTTGACATTTACTCTGTCTTCTTCCTGGATCTCAGGGCCCGCTTGCGGGGTGGTTCTCCTTCTGCAGGGGGTGGGGTTCTGGTGGCCTGTTGGTCTTGTGTCGGGGCCTCCTGTCCACTAGCGCCGGCGGAGGTGGTAGCCAGTTCTAGGTCCATGCTAGTGTCAGGGGCCCTTTGAGGTGCCACAGTGTTCCGCAATGTGGTGATTAACTCATTCAGGGCCACTACGATGGTACCCATGGCGGAACTGATGTTTCTGAGTTCCTCCCTGAACCCCATATACTGTTGGTCCTGCAGAAGCTGGATTTCCTGAAACCTGGCCAGGACAGTCGCCATTGTCTCCTGGGAGTGGTGGTATGCTCCCATGATGGAGGAGAGGGCCTCGTGGAGAGGGGGTTCCCTTGGCCTGTCCCCCCCCTGTTGCACAGCAGCCCTCCCAGTTCCCCTGTTTCCATTGGCCTCTGTCCCCTGGACCGTGTGCCCACTACCACTGCCCCCAGGTCCCTGTTGTTGTTGGGGTGGTGGGTTAGCCTGGGTTCCCTGTAGTAGTGGACACACCGCTGATTGACGTGTCCTGGGGACAGAGGTATGGGCCCGCTGGGTGGGTGCTGTGCTGGTGTTCCCAGAGGGGGGAAGGTCTGCTGTGGCCTGTGACTGTCTGAGGGGAACCGACTGTCCAGAGGTCCCCGATGGACCGCGCTGGTCATCTAGATCCAGGGAGACAGAGCTGCTGTCATCACTGTGGGCCTCTTCTGGGGGTGGAGTGGACATTTGTGGACCCTCCTGCGCGGTGACCTGCCGTTCGGGTCCTGCAGGGGTATAAATGTATGGTTATTGCTTCTGTGTGTGCCAATGGCGTGCAATGGGTGGGTGCCCGTGTACCCCAGTGCTACCATTCCTTTGTGGGGGCTGTTGTGACGGTGTTTTGGGGGGGGGTGATGGGTATGTGCATTGGGCATGCTTTGGTGATGGGTGTCCATGCTTTGGGGCCGCATGCAGGGCTAAGTTTTGGGATGGGTGGGTTGTGATGGTGAGACATTTGCAAGGGGTAGTTGTGATGGGGGTGAGGGTGGGGGTATGAGTTGGCATGCAGGTGGGGTGGGGGGAATGAAGTAGTGAAGATGAGACTTACCAGAGTCCATTCTTTCAGCTACTCCTGCGAGGCCCTCAGGATGCAGGATGTTCAAGACTTGCTCCTCCCATGTTGTAAATTCTGGGGGAGGAGGTGGGGGTCCGCCGCCAGTCCGCTGTACCGCAATGTTGTGCCTTGATACCATGGAACGCACCTTCCCCCGTAGGTCGTTCCACCGCTTCCTGATGTCGTCCCTATTTCTTGGGTGCTGTCCCACCGTGTTGACCCTGTCGACTATTCTGCTCCATAGCTCCATCTTCCTGGCAATGGTGGTGTGTTGCACCTGTGTCCCGAACAGCTGGGGCTCTACTCGTACGATTTCCTCCACCATGACCCTGAGTTCATCATCTGAGAACCTGGGGTGTCTTTGAGGTGCCATGGGGTGGTGTGGATGATGTGTGGGGTGGAGTGTGTAGTGAAAGGTGGGGTGCTATTTAGTGGTGTGTTGTGTGAGGTGCGTTGAAGTTCTGTGGGTATTGGTATGGTGTGCCTGTGGATGCTTGGAAGTTGACTGTGGTGTCTCTCTCTGGTCTTCGTTCGGTATTTTTTGTCGTAGGGGTATGTGGGTGATGTGGGTGTGTGTTTTATATTGTGTTGGGTGTGTGGGAGTGTTGTTTGTATGTGTATCAGGGGTGTGTATTTTTTAATTGTCCAATGTGGTAGTGTTTTGTACGAGTATGTGTATTTCAACCGCGGCGGTGTGTATTCGTGGGTCGTAATGGCATGGGCGTATTTCTGTTGGCGTGACGGTGGAGGTTTGGTCATCGCCAGTTTATCGCTGACCTTTGGTGTGGCGGACTTTTGTGGATGTCAGTATTTTGGCGGTTTGCCTGTTGTGGGTCAGAATGACCGTGGTGGTTTACCGCGACCGCGGCGGTGTTATGGCGATCTTCTGTCTGGCAGTAAGCGCATTTTACTGCCGAGGTTGGAATGACCCCCTATGTTTCTAAAAGTTGGAATACTTTTTAAGAATCTAAAACTATCTCTAGAACTTAATTCAAACTGTCACAAAACTTTTAAACTCTAAGAGAAATGCTAACAGGGACTAACACAAGGCCCTAGCAGGACTTTTAAAAATTTCGAAAAATAGCTAAAATTTAAAAAATCAGTTTCTAATGACAATTTTTGGAATGTAGTCGTGTGATCAGGTATTGGCTGAGTAGTCCAGCAAATGCAAAGTCTTGTACCCTACCGCTGATCCACCAATGTAGGAAGTTGGCTCTGTATGCACTATTTCAAAGTAAGGAATAGTTTGCACAGAGTCCAAGGGTTCCCCTTAGAGGTAAGATAGTGGCAAAAAGAGATAATATTAATGCTCTATTTTGTTGTAGTGTGGTCGAGCAGTAGGCTTATCAAAGGAGTAGTATTTGTTGCACACATCAGGCAATAAATGAGGAACACACACTCAGAGACAATTCCAGGCCAATAGGTTTTTGTATAGAAAAATATATTTTCTTAGTTTATTTTAAGAACCACAGGTTCAAATTTTACATGTAATACTTCAAATGAAAGGTATTGCAGGTAGGTACTTTAGGAACTTTGAATAATCAAAATAGCATATACACTTTTCACATAAATCACATATAGCTATTTTAAAACTAGACACAGTGGAATTTTCAACAGTTCCTGGGGGGAGTAAGAGTTAGTTAGTTTTTGCAGGTAAGTAAACCACCTACGGGGTTCAAGTTTGGGTCCAAGGTAGCCCACCGTTGGGGATTCAGAGCAACCCCAAAGTTACCACACCAGCAGCTCAGGGCCGGTCAGGTGCAGAGTTCAAAGTGGTGCCCAAAACGCATAGGCTTCAATGGAGAAGGGGGTGCCCCGGTTCCAGTCTGCCAGCAGGTAAGTACCCGCGTCTTCGGAGTGCAGACCAGGGGGGGCACCGGGGGGGGACACAAGTTAGCACAGAAAGTACACCCTCAGCAGCACGGGGCCAGCCGGGTGCAGTGTGCAAACACGCGTCGGGTTTATAATTGAAATCAGTGGGAGACCAAGGGGTCTCTTCAGCGATGCAGGCAGGCAAGGGGGGGGCTCCTCGGGGTAGCCACCACCTGGGCAAGGGAGAGGGCCTCCTGGGGGTCACTCCTGCACTGGAGTTCAGATCCTTCAGGTCCTGGGGGCTGCGAGTGCAGAGTCTTTACCAGGCGTCGGGATCTGAGGAGCAGGCAGTCGCGGTCAGGGGGAGCCTCGGGATTCCCTCTGCAGGCGTCGCTGTGGGGGCTCAGGGGGGTCAACTCTGGCTACTCACGGTCTCGCAGTTGCAGGGGAAGTCCTCCCTGAAGTGTTTGTTCTCCACAAGTCGAGCCGGAGGTGTCAGGTGCAGAGTAGCAAGTCTCACTCTTCCGGCGGGAAACACAAGTTGTTTCAAAGTTGCTGCTTTGTTTCAAAGTTGCAGTCTTTGGTGAACAGGGCCGCTGTTCTCTGGAGTTCTTGGTCCTTCTAGAGCAGGGCAGTCCTCTGAGGATTCAGAGGTCGCTGGTCCCTTGGGAAAGCGTCGCTGGAGCAGTGTCTTTAGAAGTGGGGGGGAGACAGGCCGGTAGAGCTGGGGCCAAAGCAGTTGGTGTCTCCGTCTTCTCTGCAGGGTTTTTCAGCTTAGCAGTCCTCTTCTTCTTAGGTTGCAGGAATCTGAGTTCCTAGGTTCTGGGGAGCCCTTAAATACTAAATTTAAGGGCGTGTTTAGGTCTGGGGGGTTAATAGCCAATGGCTACAAGCCCTGAGGGTGGGTACACCCTCTTTGTGCCTCCTCCCAAGGGGAGGGGGGCACATTCCTATCCCTATTGGGGGAATCCTCCATCTGCAAGATGGAGGATTTCTAAAAGTCAGAGTCACCTCAGGTCAGGACACCTTGGGGGCTGTCCTGACTGGCCAGTGAGTCCTCCTTGTTTTTCTCATTATCTCTCCTGGACTTGCCGCCAAAAGTGGGAGCTGTGTCCAGGGGGCGGGCATCTCCACTAGCTGGAGTGCCCTGGGGCATTGTAACACGAAGCTTGAGCATTTGAAGCTCACTGCTAGGTGTTACAGTTCCTGCAGGGGGGAGGTGTGAAGCACCTCCACCCAGAGCAGACTTTGTTTCTGTCCTCAGAGAGCACAAAGGCTCTCACCACATGGGGTCAGAAACTCGTCTCTCAGCAGCAGGCTGGCACAGACCAGTCAGTCCTGCACTGAACAATTGGGTAAAATACAGGGGGCATCTCTAAGATGCCCTCTGTGTGCATTTTTTAATAAATCCAACACTGGCAAAAGTGTGGGTTTATTATTCTGAGAAGTTTGATACCAAACTTCCCAGTATTCAGTGTAGCCATTATGGAGCTGTGGAGTTCGTTTTTGACAGACTCCCAGACCATATACTCTTATGGCTACTCTGCACTTACAATGTCTAAGGTTTTGCTTAGACACTGTAGGGGCATAGTGCTCATGCACCTATGCCCTCACCTGTGGTATAGTGCACCCTGCCTTAGGGCTGTAAGGCCTGTTAGAGGGGTGACTTACCTATGCCATAGGCAGTGTGAGGTTGGCATGGCACCCTGAGGGGAGTGCCATGTCGACTTAGTCATTTTCTCCCCACCAGCACACACAAGCTGGCAAGCAGTGTGTCTGTGCTGAGTGAGGGGTCCCTAGGGTGGCATAAGACATGCTGTAGCCCTTAGAGAACTTCCCTGGCATCAGGGCCCTTGGTACCAGGGGTACCAGTTACAAGGGACTTACCTGGGTGCCAGGGTTGTGCCAATTGTGGAAACAATGGTACATTTTAGGTGAAAGAACACTGGTGCTGGGGCCTGGTTAGCAGGGTCCCAGCACACTTCTCAGTCAAGTCAGCATCAGTATCAGGCAAAAAGTGGGGGGTAACTGCAACAGGGAGCCATTTCCTTACACATCACCTTTAAATTGCCACTTGGCATGAAATAGGCCATTTGACAAGTTAAGAGGACTGTCACTGGCATGACTACTGAAGGAGAAGCTAGCCAACAACCTGAAGGCAGCTATGCAGACTGGATAAGGAGGCATAGCACCTAAGGAGGAACTGGATGCCTTGGAGGAGTGGGTGGCAGTTGTCACCCCAGAGGAGTTGGTGACTGGAGTCCCACGACAGGACAGTGCTGCCCACGCGGAAGAACCAAAGCCACAGGGTAATTGTCAACAAGGGGCAATGTGGGCTAAAAATTTCTCCATTCCATGTGTGAAGTGGAGCACCAGTTCAGGATTACCTTTGTATACTAGCACATGTGGAGGAATGTACAACATGATTCACCAGAACTACAGGTCCCACAATACAAAGTAAAAACATGGACTGGAATAACACATCATGCATGGACACCTGAACCCTGCCCAACCTGACGGTGACAATGCAGGCCACCTTGCACCTGAGGCTTACTTGAGCCAAGTCACCCAAATCTGGACTGTAAAACAATGGGACATGGGAGATGAGACCACACAGGTGTCAGCTGCCATGGTAGGGACCACTAGACCTCATGCCATGTACTAAATCAGGGTGGGGTGGGGTAAAAGCAAGTGATGCACATCAGAGAGCAATGTGTATTGAAACCAAAGATGGCGTGTGGCCCTGGTGGGCCCTTGGTTGTGCAGTGCTTTGTAAGCACTGACTGAGTAGGTTGAACTCCCACTGTGTCTGAATGAGGTGACGTTTTAGATCAAGAAGATCAAAATGGTTATGTTTCCTGCAAGGTAGCCTGGCCAATACACATGCACTGCTATGTCTGACAGTGTCACACTTGTGTTGCAGGTGGGAAGGGATGACAGAGAACAGCCCATTGGGGTACAACATCCTACATTTGATGTGGTCCTGGGTGAAGATGTAGCATGTGGGAGGAGGGAGTCTGAAGGAAAATTGTCTCACCATGCCACATATGTCTAAGTTGGAGAATGTGAAACAGGGATCCGTCAAGGTACAGGAAGAACTAGTCTGCCACCAAAATGGCAGGAGTCAGCAATGGTTAGAAACTGAGGTGGGTGTGCCCAGTTATGCTGCAAACCTGGGTAGATACATGTCACCAATTCCAGCACTCCTACCATGTGGGGTACAGCTTGACCCATAGCCCTCAATAACAGCCAGCCCTGTCAGTCCATTGGATATGGTCACACATATTGTCGGTGTTGTATGCACATGAGAGTCAATATATGATCTGGGCTCCACCAATGTGTGGCATCAAATTGAGTCCCTGGCACAAAGTGAGGCATGGCAGAGGAGGCATGCACATGTACAAGTGAGCGGGCTAGAGTCAAAGGATGTGTGATACAATTTAGATACCCAACTCTGGCAATTTTCAACTGGGGTGAGTGTCAGTGCTAGCAATCTATCTGGTGTGACTACTGTCCATTAATATGAATCCAAACGTGTGCCCAATGAAATCACAAATATGAAATACCTGGTAAGTATATCCCTAACACATTCCTGCAGTGTAGCAAGGTTGGTAGGTGCATAGGGGTGTGCAGGATACGAGTGAAAAAATCCACCCTTGGCCACTTGAATGCACAATGGGCATGCAAGACAGCACAACAAGGCAAAGTGTCATATCGTACAGTGTGAAAGCCAGAAGGCAGAATAATAACTATTTCATGACCAGACCCACATCACCTGCACAGGAGCTGGGGGCTGAATACTGGACACAGGGACTGCAGGCACCCTGGACACTATGTGCAAAGTGCACAGTAGTGGTGTCAACATATCAAAACACAATCAGTGTAGGCATCATAAAAAATTAAGCAAATCACCATGGAAGATTTGGACCTTACCTCTTATCATTCATGCAGGAATGGCAGGCCCAGCAAAATGTGTAACTGTGTTGCGATATGTGTCATGAAACAAAAATTCAACCTTGTCACACAGGGGTTGCATGAAAAATGCAGAGATGCTGCCATCTGAAAGGCAACCACAGTGCAATCTGGATTCACAACCTCTGTGTAACAGACGTCCTATGCATCAATGTTGACCTTAAAGTTAAATAGTAGCAAGTCAGATTGTCAACCAGATTACTTATGTTCACATTTAACATAGATCACTATTAACATATCTCTATCTTATTCCGAAGGATGTACCTACACCTCCTGACCAACTTCCTGTCCTGGATAAGAATCCTCCTGAGGATGACAGTTTGCCAACCCTTGACCAAGCCACGATCCAGCAAATCCTGGCCTCCTTTGATACACCATCCTCATTGTAGGAAGGGCCAACTGTGTTTCAGGGTCTCCAGAGGATCTACCCATCACTCAGCAAACACCACCTGCCACCCCACCCCCATCCCCATACTCCAAAGATCCCCAGGTTTAATTCTAAAATTGTGTGGTAGAAGTCCAGCAGGATATGGTAGATCAGGTGCAGGTGGGGATGGAAACCATGGCGGGCACCGTAGAGGCAGTCCTCTCAGTCATAATAAGGACACCTCAGCAGCTAAAAAAGGCACCTACCCTCTGCTCTGTAGCCTCGAACAGTCCCGGGTTGACATCACTGATGCCACAAGGCAGAGGCACGAACAACTGTCCTGCCAAAATGGCACCAGCGATGTTGCCAAATAGCTCGGGGTTCCTTACTTGTTGGCACAGAGAACAGCTGTTGCAGACAGGCGATCCACATCTTCAGCCCATGATGTGAGTCTGCCTACGTTGCTTCCTGTACCGATCACACACCCCAAGATGCACCAAACACATCAAAGGAGGAAGATGTGACTTCAGTTTTTTCCACCGAAAAACAGCTCAGTAGCATTTTCCTTTGCCAAATCCCTAGTTTCTCCTTTGCCCATTGCAGATGACCATGCCAGTGTCTTCCTAACCGGTATGATCCTCAATTTGCTTTCCCACCTGCTGATCCTGTTGATCTCACCCATTTGTGGATTGTTGATGTTGCCTAGATTCCCCTTTGGCAATTTACTCCTCATTCTCCCTGAAACACCCCTCTCCTCCACATGTCCCATGTAATGTATCCCCCATGGACTCTGGACATCCTGTGGCTCACAAACAATGTTTGGGTTGTAACTGCTAGGACTGCCACCTGCCCCTTGCCCCCTGCCCCTTGCACCTTGGTTAATGTCTCAATAAATTCACTTACCAGAACCAGCGTATTGTATGTCTGTTCGTGTTTGGACTGAGTTAACCATGGTAGAGGTGCTGCCCCTATATACATAACTTTCAATGGAAAGTGAATTGTTTTCAATAGACCCATGCCAATATCTGCATGGGTGAAGGGCAATAAGATGTGTGAACCTTATGTCCAGCTAAACTAGCAAGTAGCTACCCAAGGTCACATGCATGAAGTGGTACAATTAGCAATCCGTCAATAGTAAGACTGAACAAAGTTACTGACCAGGTGGATGACACTTCCATGGAAACCAGCCAGCAAAAAATAAGTCTGTGATGAGCAAATGATACGAGGGAAAGTGTGTAAGTGGCTGGCATCAGTGTGTGAAAAAACTGCACAGAATACTAACAACTGTTTGACAAGATCAACCATATAATACATGTACCACGGGTCACACACTGCAACAGTATAGAAATACCTGTTTTGCACTGTGTGTCCATTTGCAGCAGGAGTGTCACTTCCATCATCCACTATTACACGAAAAAAGACTTCTGGGAGTGTATCAACCCCATACAATCCTCCTTATAATCCCCCTTATACGTGAAACTATACCACAATGTGTATGGGGAATACTTGGAGCGGGCTCCTCTGACCCATTTCACAGGTAAGTAGGTCACTCCCTTTGTGAACAAATTGTAGGCCTGGAAAGTGGTAGTGACGGTAGAGTGTTCAGAGAAGGGTGGGGGAGTTCCCTTTATGGACTAGGTGGTATCACACACATTATAGTGTAATGCTTCACCATTTGACCACCCACCCCCACCCAGGTAAGATGATACCACCTGGGTGGACTCAACCTCGTTGTTAAAAGAACTCTGAGGGAGTGCTGAAATGTTATCTTTATGGATAAAGTGTGGATCCAGTTGAAGGGGAATAAATGCTACAATTACCTCAAAAATCACCTGTATAATTTAGGCCTCATTACAACCCTGGCGGTGGGTGATAAAGCGGCAGTAATACCGCCAACAGGCCGACAGTAACAGAAAAGGAATTATGACCACGGCAGAAACCGCTCACACCGACAGCCACTTTAACACACCGAGCGGTAGCAACAAGCACCGCAGCGGTAACTGTCAACAGCCAGGTGGAAGACAATGTACCGCCCACCCTATTATGACAGGCCTATCCGCCACCTTTTCCGGGGCGGTACCAATGACATCAAAAGCACGGCGGAAACAGTACACAGAAGGCAAAGGACTCACCCCCAGATACACAAGGAAGAACCACGCCGCCATGGAGCCCGAACTGCAGGTGTTCCCCATGCTCGTTTATCTCCTTCTTCACTATGAACACTGTTAGAAATGGGGTCTTTGGTTGACAGTCAGGTTACCCCCTGTTCAAGCAAGGACCCTCACTCTAGTCAGGGTAAAAGAGAATCACCCTCAGCTAACCCCTGCTTACCCCCTTGGTAGCTTGGCAGAGCAGTAGGCTTAACTTCAGAGCGCTAGGTGTAAAGTATTTGTACCAACACACACAGTAACTCAATGAAAACACTACAAAATGACACAACACCGGTTTAGAAAAATAGGAAATATTTATCTAAACAAAACAAGACCAAAACGCCAAAAATCCGACATACACAAGTCAAGTTATGAATTTTTAAAGATTAAATAGCGCTTAGAAACAAAAATGCTTCAATGAGATGTTAACACGGCGTCGTGACGGAGTCGTTCCCAACAAGCCGACACCAGCGGCACCGGACACGGAGTCGTGTAGACCCCCAAGTACAGTACCTTTGGTGAAGAGTGAAAACAAGCCGAGGCGCGAAGTCAGGAATCGCGGCGTCTGTGCGAAACGTTGAATCCGTGCACTTCAAGCGGCGTCGGTCACGACGTGGTGCGGCGACTTCCACGGAGTCGCGGACTTCAGCGGGGCTGCTGCGGCGACGGGCCTGCGAAGAGTGTCGCATTCCAGCGAAGGTCACGGCGTCAGGTGCAGGTGGCGTTACCGGATTCAGCAGCGGCGTCGGTCCGGAGTCGTCCGAAGTCGATATCCTTGGATTTCCACCAGCTTTCCTTTCAAGGGCCCAGGGATTGGATAGGGCACCACTTGTCAGAGCAGGAGTCTCTCCAGAGACTCCAGGTGCTGGCAGAGAGAAGTCTTTGCTGTCCCTGAGACTTCAAACAACAGGAGGCAAGCTCTAACTCAAGCCCTTGGAGGTTTCTTCACAAGATGGAAGGCACACAAAGTCCAGTCTTTGCCCTCTTACTCTGGCAGAAGCAGCACTGCAGGAAAGCTCCACAAAGCACAGTCACAGGCAGGGCAGCACTTCTTCCTCAGCTATCAGCACTTCTCCAGGCAGAGGTTCCTCTTGGTTCCAGAAGTGTTTCTAAAGTCTGTAGATTTGGGTGCCCTTCTTATACCCATTTTAGTCTTTGAAGTCACCTTTCTTCAAAGGGGACTCACACCTACTTGTGAAATCCTGCCTTGCCCAGGCAAGTCATCAGACACACAGCAGGGGGTTGGAGCCAGCATTGTCAGAGGCAGGCACAGTCCTTTCAGATGAGAGTGACCACTCCACCCCTCCCTCCTAGCAGAGATGGCTAATCAGGAAATGCAGGTTATACCCCAGCCCCCTTTGTGTCACTGTCTGGTGTGAGGTGAAAAACAACCCAACTGTCAAACTGACCCAGACAGGGAATCCACAAACACGGCAGAGTCACAGAATGGTTTACGCAAGAAAATGCTCACTTTCTAAAAGTGGCATTTTCAAACGCACAATCTTAAAATCAACTTTACTAAAAGATGTATTTTTAAATTGTGAGTTCAGGGACCCCAAACTCCACATGTCCATCTACTCTCTAGGGGAATCTACACTTTAATCATATTTAAAGGTAGCCCCCATGTTATCCTATGAGAGAGACAGGCCTTGCAACAGTGAAAAACGAAGTTGGCAGTATTTCACTGTCAGGACATATAAACCACATTACTGTATGTCCTACCTTATCCATACACTGCACCCTGCCCTTGGGGCTACCTAGGGCCTACCTTAGGGGTGCTTTACATGTAAGAAAAGGGAAGGTTTAGGCCTGGCAAGTGGGTACACTTGCCAAGTCGAATTTACAGAGTAAAAATACACACACAGACACCGCAGTGGCAGGTGTGAGACATGATTACAGGGTTACTTGTGTGGGTGGCACAACCAGTGCTGCAGGCCCACTAGTAACATTTGATTTACAGGCCCTGGGCACCTCTAGTGCACTTTACTAGGGACTTAACAGTAAAACAAATATGCCAATCATAGAGAATCAATTACGTACACATTTTAAACAGGAGCACTTGCACTTTAGCACTGGTTAGCAGTGGTAAAGTGCCCAGAGTAACAAAAACAGTAAAATAAGAGTCCAGCACACATCAACAACCTGGGGAACAGAGGCAAAAAGTTAAGGAAGACCACAACAAGGATGAAAAGTCTAACACGTGTCCCCCCCAGCTAAAAGTGGGGAGCAACTACCCAACCTCATGGGAGTTCTCATCACTAAGGCGGAAGAACCTGGACAGACCATCAGCATTGGCGTGCTCTGTACCAGGACGATGTTCCACCGTAAAGTCCATCCCCTGTAGGGAAATGGACCACCTCAACAGTTTGGGATTCTCGCCCCTCATCTGCATTAACCATCTGAGGGACCTGTGGTCGGTCTGAACTCGGAAGTGAGCCCCAAACAAGTAGGGTCTTAGCTTCTTCAGTGCCCAGACCACAGCAAACGCTTCGCGTTCTATGGCACTCCACCTACGTTCCCTGGGTAGTAACCTCCTGCTAATGAAGGCTACGGGTTGATCTAGGCCCTCTTCATTAAGCTGTGAGAGTACTGCTCCAATACCATGCTCTGAGGTGTCTGTTTGTACAACAAACTCCTTGGAGTAGTCAGGTGCCTGCAGCACAGGTGCTGTGCACATGGCAGCCTTCAGGGCATCAAAAGCGTTCTGGCAAGCCTCTGTCCAGATCACTTTCTTGGGTTGCTTCTTAGAAGTCAACTCCGTTAAGGGGGTAACAATGGTACCATATCCCTTAACAAACCTCCTGTAATATCCTGTGAGACCTAAAAAGGCTCTCACTTCAGTCTGGGTCTTGGGAGGCTCCCAAGCCAGAATCGTGTCAATCTTAGGCTGTAGGGGTGCCACCTGGCCACTTCCCACCTGGTGTCCGAAGTACACCACAGAACCCTGCCCTATTTGGCACTTGCTCGCCTTAATAGTGAGGCCTGCCTTCTGCAGTGCCTCTAACACTCTCCAGAGGTGTTGCAGGTATTCCTCCCATGTGGAACTAAACACAGCAATGTCATCCAGGTAGGAGGCACTGAACTCATCCAGTCCTGCCAACACCTGGTTGACCAACCTCTGAAAGGTGGCAGGGGCATTCTTCATCCCAAAGGGCATCACATTGAAGTGGAAGTGCCCATCTGGGGTAGAGAATGCTGACCTCTCCTTTGCCCCCTCAGTTAAGGCAATCTGCCAGTACTCAGATGTTAAATCAAATGTACTGAGGTACTTGGCAGCTCCTAACCGATCAATGAGCTCATCAGCTCGGGGGATGGGGTGTGCGTCAGTCTTGCTGACCGCATTGAGACCCCGGTAGTCCACACAGAACCTAAGTTCTGGAGTGGCACCAGGAGAAGCAGCCTTTGGGACCAAGACCACTGGGCTGGCCCAAGGACTGCTGGAGTGCTCAATAACCCCTAGGGTTAACATTTTAGAGACTTCCTCCTTAATTCAAGCCCTGACCCTGTCAGTCACCCTGTAAACCTTATGTTCAACAGGTGTACTGTCCCCAGTGTTCACATCATGTGTGCACAGGTGTGTGACTCCTGGGATCAGGGAAAACAGCGAGGCGAACTGTCCCAGCACGTGGCGACAGTTCCTCTGCTGTTCCTCAGTCAGGGAGGGGGAGAGGATCACTCCCTCCACAGACCCATCTTTCTCTCCTGCAGACAGGAGGTCAGGAAGAGGCTCACTCTCTTCCTCCACCCCGTCATCTGTCGCTAGGAGCATGGATAGCTCAGTTCGCTCAAAGTGTGGTTGGAGGCGGTTGACATGTAGGACCCTCAAAGGGTTTCTGGGGGATTGCAAGTCTACCAGATAGGTGACCTCGCTCTTTCTTTCCACCACCTCAAAAGGCCCAGTCAACTTATCTTGGAGAGCCCTAGGCTCCACTGGTGCCATGACCCACACTTTTTGTCCAGGCTGAAACTCAACCAGAGTGGCGTTCTGGTCGTACCACCGTTTCATATCCTCCTGGCTTGCTTCCAGGTTCTCCTGAGCGAGACTCTGAAGCGGGCAGTCTGGTTTCTTAGTGCCAGCATGTAGCTAAATACATCCTGGGGTGGTTTACTAGGAGCTTTCTCCAAAGCCTCCTTCACCAGACTGAGCGGTCCCCTCACAGGGTGGCCATAGATGAGCTCAAAGGGGCTAAAGCCAAGTCCCTTTTGAGGCACCTCCCTGTAAGCGAACAGAAGGCATGGCAAGAGAACGTCCCACTTACGCCTCAAGGGTTCTGACAGGCCCTGAATCATGCCTTTCAAGGTGCGGTTGAATCTCTCAACCAGACCATTACTTTGGGGGTGGTAAGGGGTGGTGAACTTGTAGGTTACCCTACACACCTTCCACAGAGACTTCATATAAGTGGATATGAAGTTTGTACCTCTATCAGATACCACCTCCTTGGGGAACCCCATGCAGGTAAAAACCCCCATCAAGGCACGTCCCACCACGGGGGCAGTGACCGTCCTTAGAGGAATGGCTTCTGGGTACCGTGTGGCATGGTCCACCAAGACCAGGATGAACCTGTTGCCCATGGCTGTCTTGGGATCCAGAGGCCCCACAATGTCAATTCCTACCCTTTCAAAGGGAGTGCTGACTACAGGTAATGGTTGGAGGGGAGCTTTGCATTTCCCCCCACTCTTGCCACTTGCCTGACTACAATAAGCAGCTGACTGCTTGTGCATCAAGGGCCAGTAAAAGTGGGAGACAAGCCTCTTATAGGTCTTGTCCTGCCCTAGATGTCCTGCCAAAGGCACATCATGAGCCAAACCCAGTAGGAAGGCCCTGAAGCACTGGGGTACCACCAGCATACGAGCTGACCCAGGCCCAGGAACCTTAGGCTCACTGTACAGGAGGCCATCCTCCCAATAAATCAGGTGAGTACCTGGCGCCTCGCCAGCCGCCTGGGCTGCAGCCTGCTGCCGCAGCCCCTCAAGAGTAGGGCACTCCTTCTGTGCTGTGCAGAATGCTTCCCTGGTGGGTCCCCCTTCCTGCTGCCACTGCGACAGCTCAGGGACCTCCCCCAGTTCAGCCACCTGTTCCCCTGTAGGCTCTGGGGCATCACACTCAGGCTCTGCCTCCCCCCGGACCGTGGGAACTTCTGGGGCCGGTTTCCCGTGCCCCCTGCCCTTCCTCTTCTTGGTGGTCCCCTGGGCCACTTTTTCAGGCTCCAGGGGCTCTTGACTACCCTGATTGGCTGCCATAGACTGGGTGGATACGCATACCCACCCAGGCAGACCCAACATCTCCAAGTGAGACCTGTGTTCCACCTCCTTCCAAGGGGAATCCTCCAGGTCGTTACCTAGCAAACAATCAACAGGCATGGTTGGACTCACAGCTACTTTCCAGGAACCTGAGACCCCCCCCATTCAAAGGGAACCTGCGCCACTCTGCAGAGGCGCTCAGAGTTGTCTACCGCAACTACTTGGTGAAGAACCCGGGGATCAATCTGCTCTTCAGACACCAGGTGACTCCTCACTGTAGTCACACTGGCTCCTGTGTCTCTCAGAGCCTCCACCCTCTGTCCATTGATGGTCACCCATTGCCTGTACTTCTTAGTGTTATCAGGCACTAGGTTTCTCTGGACCATCTCACTGTCCCCTAGTGAGACAAGGGTCATTTCTGCTGGTTCCCACCCACCTGAAACCAACTCCTCCCCAAGCGCTACACTGGCCAAACCCTGGGACGGTGCACCAGTGGGTGCCGGTGTACTTTTGGGGCATTTGGGGTCCCCCCTCACATGACCCACCTGGTCACATGCATAGCACTTACGTGGGGGACCACCTGCCACTGGCTTCCCTTTGGACAACCATGGCTTCTTTTCACTGGGGGGTTGGGAATCCTTACCCTGGGAATCAGTTTGGGGCCCTTTAGAGAACTCCCCCTGTTTGCCCTTACCCCCCCCTTTCTTCTGAGAGGGACCCTGCCCACCCTTGGCGTGGTCTCCCCCATATCTCTTTTGGACCCTGGTGCTCTCCCAGCGGTCCGCTTCCTGCGCAAGCTTCCTGGGGTCAGTCAGCTTGCTGTCAATGAGGTGCTGGCGCAGCTCTGGAAAACATAAACTGTACAAGTGCTCCCAAGCAATTAAATTGTAAAGCCCCTCATACGTGTTTACCTTACTGCCCTTCACCCAACCATCCAGTGACCTGCAAAAAGAATCAACACATTCCAACCATGTTTGGGATTCCTTTCTCTTGTAGGATCTAAACTTCTCCTTGTACTGCTCAGGGGTGAGACCATACCTGGTGAGTAAGGCCTCCTTCATGACAAGGTAGGTGAGATCCTGAGCATCCCCTAAGGCTGTCAGTGTGTCCCTCCCCTCTGCCTCAAAATGCTTCCACAGGGCTGCCCCCCAATGAGCTTCAGGGACCAGGTTCATGTGAAGAGCTGACTCATAACCCTTGAACCACAAGTAGATATCATCCTCCCTCTTATAATCCCTCACAAGGTCTTTTGGGATGTGTACCCTTCTCTCATGCTGCACTGTAGGATTGCTGCCACCATCTCTACTGGGCTGACTCCTCTGATCTATCTCTTTTAAACTGAGCTCATGAGCCATTGCTAACTTCCCTTCCTCAATGGCCAGCCTTCTCTGTTCCATCTCTAGACTGAGCTTTTTCAGCTCCAATTGGTACTCCCTCTCTGCCTGTCTGTCCTGTAACTCTCCAGGTGTCAGACCCTTAGAGGATACACTGCTACTTGCCCTAGAGACTCTTTCCCTGGGAATAACAGGTCCCCCCACTATACCATTATGTACTGATTGCTCTCCCTCCTCATCCTCATCCTCCTCCTCATCCTCAGTGTGCCCTCCAGTGCTTCTGGTTGTCACCCAGGCCCTCAGCGCCTTTTTCAGCTCATCCTTATTGGAAGAGCTCTTAATGGGACAACCAAATTTTTACAAAACTGCTTTAGCTGAGCCTTGTTATAACTATCCAATTGCTTCAGGTCAAAAACAGCTTCAACTGATGCATCTCCAAGTAGAGACATGATAAAAGGTTAAAAGAGTGCAAAGTTCCAAATGCAGAAAAGCAAGTTCTCAAATGAAGTTCCAGAAAAGTCAATCACCGGATCAGCAAAAAAAGAAACTGAATGCAGAGCAAAAACAGTCCAAATAGAAAAAAACAAAAATCACAAGACTAGTAGTATGTGGTTACGTAGTGGTCTGAACTCAAACAGTAGTGTACACTTAATTACTGTATGTCAAGCACAAATACAAGTCCAAATCCCGTCGCTGCTACCAATCTTAGAAATGGGGTCTTTGGTTGACAGTCAGGTTACCCCCTGTTCAAGCAAGGACCCTCACTCTAGTCAGGGTAAAAGAGAATCACCCTCAGCTAACCCCTGCTTACCCTCTTGGTAGCTTGGCAGAGCAGTAGGCTTAACTTCAGAGCGCTAGGTGTAAAGTATTTGTACCAACACACACAGTAACTCAATGAAAACACTACAAAATGACACAACACCGGTTTAGAAAAATAGGAAATATTTATCTAAACAAAACAAGACCAAAACGACAAAAATCCGACATACACAAGTCAAGTTATGAATTTTTAAAGATTAAACTCAAAAACAGCGCTTAGAAACAAAAATGCTTCAATGAGATGTTAACACGGCGTCGTGACGGAGTCGTTCCCAACAAGCCGACACCAGCGGCGCCGGACACGGAGTCGTGTAGACCCCCAAGTACAGTACCTTTGGTGAAGAGTGAAAACAACCCGAGGCGTGAAGTCAGGAATCGCGGCGTCTGTGCGAAACGTAGAATCCGTGCACTTCAAGCGGCGTCGGTCACGACGTGGTGCGGCGACTTCCACGGAGTCGCGGACTTCAGCGGGGCTGCTGCGGCGACGGGCCTGCGAAGAGTGTCGCGTTCCAGCGAAGGTCACGGCGTCAGGTGCAGGCGGCGTTACCGGATTCAGCAGAGGCGTCGGTCCGGAGTCGTCCGAAGTCGATTTCCTTGGATTTCCACCAGCTTTCCTTTAAAGGGCCCAGGGACTGGATAGGGCACCACTTGTCAGAGCAGGAGTCTCTCCAGAGACTCCAGGTGCTGGCAGAGAGAAGTCTTTGTTGTCCCTGAGACTTCAAACAACAGGAGGCAAGCTCTAACTCAAGCCCTTGGAGATTTCTTCACAAGATGGAAGGCACACAAAGTCCAGTCTTTGCCCTCTTACTCTGGCAGAAGCAGCACTGCAGGAAAGCTCCACAAAGCACAGTCACAGGCAGGGCAGCACTTCTTCCTCAGTTATCAGCTCTTCTCCAGACAGCGGTTCCTCTTGGTTCCAGAAGTGTTTCTAAAGTCTGTAGATTTGGGTGCCCTTCTTATACCCATTTTAGTCTTTGAAGTCACCTTTCTTCAAAGGGGACTCACACCTACTTGTGAAATCCTGCCTTGCCCAGGCAAGTCATCAGACACACAGCAGGGGGTTGGAGCCGGCATTGTCAGAGGCATGCACAGTCCTTTCAGATGAGAGTGATCACTCCACCCCTCCCTCCTAGCAGAGATGGCTAATCAGGAAATGCAGGTTACACCCCAGCCCCCTTTGTGTCACTGTCTGGTGTGAGGTGAAAAACAACCCAACTGTCAAACTGACCCAGACAGGGAATCCACAAACACGGCAGAGTCACAGAATGGTTTAAGCAAGAAAATGCTCACTTTCTAAAAGTGGCATTTTCAAATGCACAATCTTAAAATCAACTTTACTAAAAGATGTATTTTTAAATTGTGAGTTCAGGGACCCCAAACTCCACATGTCCATCTACTCTCTAGGGGAATCTACACTTTAATCATATTTAAAGGTAGCCCCCATGTTATCCAATGAGAGAGACAGGCCTTGCAACAGTGAAAAACGAAGTTGGCAGTATTTCACTGTCAGGACATATAAACCACATTACTGTATGTCCTACCTTATCCATACACTGCACCCTGCCCTTGGGGCTACCTAGGGCCTACCTTAGGGGTGCCTTACATGTAAGAAAAGGGAAGGTTTAGGCCTGGCAAGTGGGTACACTTGCCAAGTCGAATTTACAGAGTAAAAATACACACAGACACTGCAGTGGCAGGTGTGAGACATGATTACAGGGTTACTTGTGTGGGTGGCACAACCAGTGCTGCAGGCCCACTAGTAACATTTGATTTACAGGCCCTGGGCACCTCTAGTGCACTTTACTAGGGACTTAACAGTAAAACCAATATGCCAATCATAGAGAATCAATTACGTACACATTTTAAACAGGAGCACTTGCACTTTAGCACTGGTTAGCAGTGGTAAAGTGCCCAGAGTAACAAAAACAGTAAAATCAGAGTCCAGCACACATCAACAACCTGGGGAACAGAGGCAAAAAGTTAAGGGAGACCACGCCAAGGATGAAAAGTCTAACAAACACCAACGCCAGCGAAGTTGACCATGGTGAGTACTGCCGCCTAGCACACAAGGGAGTGAGGGAGGAAAACGAGAGTGGCACACATGCCACACGCAACACCCCCACCCCCAAAACCATACACATAACCAGATCCAGTAACATTACATATTCACCCCGTACCACTCAGGAATAATGCAAGGACAAAAGGAATTGATTAAAGTGAGTGTAATAAGATAAAAGTGTAGAAAATCGTGCTTCAAAATCAAAACAGTATATACATATATACAAATGGAGGGACACTCCCCAGTCCACAATGTCCGTGGGCCACAGGGTCACATCACATAGGCCAAGGCCCCACTTGACTCCTGCAACAACATGGAGAGAACATCGAAGGGGCATCAGGTCGAAAATACACAGGCACCTCAGGGGGACGGGGAACGGTGGGGGCACTTCAGCCGGAAGATGGTATAACACCACTGGTCCTGGAGGGGGCTACATTCCTGTGTGATGTCCTGGGGAGTGCAAGACCACAGTCTCTCGAGTGGATGGTTTGCCCACTCCTTGGTCCTGGGGAGTGCAAGGCCACAGTCTCTCAAGTGGGTGGTTTGCCCACTACTTGGTCCTGGGGAGTGCAAGGCCACAGTCTCTCAAGTGGGTGGTTTGCCCACTGCTTGGTCTGGGGGAGTGCAAGGCCACAGTCTCTTTGTAGGTGGTTTGCCCACTGCTTGGTCCTGGGGAGTGTAAAGCCACAGTCTCTTAAGTGGGTGGTTTGCTCACTGCTTGGTCCTGGGGAATGCAAGGCCACAGTCTCTCTAGTGGGTGGTTTGCCCACTGCTTCGTCCTGGGGAGTGCAAGGCCACAGTCTCTCAAGTGGATGACTTCTCCACTGGTTCTGGAGGGGGCCTTGTGCCCAGTGTGCTTCATCCTGGCAAGGATGGGGTTAGTGGATGGCTTTTTCCACTGGTTCTGGAGGGGTCCTGGTGCCCAGTGTGCTTCATCCTGGCAAGGATGGGGTGAGTGGATGGCTTCTTCCACTGGTTCTGGAGGGGGCCTGGTACCCAGTGTGCTTAATCCTGGCAAGGATGGGGAAAGTAGATGGCTTCTTCCACTGGTTCTGGAGGGGGCCTGGTGCCCAGTGTGCTTCATCCTGGCAAGGATGGGGTGAGTGGATGGCTTCTTTCACTGGTTCTGGAGGGGGCCTCGTGCCCTGTGATGCAGCACTTGGGGAGTGCAAGGTCACAGTCTCTCACCTGGGTGTCACACCCACAGGATTTGCAGGGTCCAGGATGCACTACAGCCCATCGAGGCAGGACTACGCACTGTCTGCCAGCGGTGACAGCTGCTCAGTTGTGGCAGTGGCAGTGCTGGTGTTGGTGCAGGCAGTGGTGGTGGGAGGCTCCAGCCCTTCCCCTGCAGCCTCGGACAGCTTCCCATTGGGGCTGCTGCTGCTGGCAGTGGTGGGGGAGGCTCCAGCCCTTCCCCTGCAGCCTCGGACGGCTTCCCACTGGGGCTGCTGCTTCTGGCAGTGGTGCTGGTGGAGGTGCTGACAGTGGTGCTGCTGTCTGTGCTGGCAGTGGTGGTTGGAGGCTCCAGCCCTTCCCCTGCATCCTCGGATGGCTGCCCACTGGAGCTGCTGCTGGCAGTTGTGCTGGTGGTGTGCTGGCAGTGGTGGTGGGAGGCTCCAGCCCTTCCCCTACAGCCTCGGACGGCTGCCCACTGGGGCTGCTGCTGGCAGTCGTGCTGGCAGTGGTGCTGGTGGCGGTGCTGGTGGCGGTGTTGGTGGCGGTGCTGATGTCGGGAATGCCAGTGATGGGGGGAGGCTCCAGCCCTTCCCTGCAACCTCAGACAGCTGAACCGCCATGGTTGGTGATGGGAGCTCAGAATCAAACCCAGCACCAGGCCTCCTGTCCTTCCTGCCTGCAGGGACAGGCCCCTTGCTCTTGGCAGCGGGTGGTGCCTCCTTGCCCTTGGCAGCTGGTGGTGCCTCCTTGCCCTTGGTAGCTGGTGGTGCCTCCTTGCCCCTGCCCTTGCCCTTGGCAGCTGGTGGTGCCTCCTTGCCCTTGGCAGCTGTGGTGCTTCCTTGCCTTTCCCCTTGGCAGCTGGTGCAGGCACACTGTCAGTGCTGAAGGCTGGTTCCCTGGGGCCTCTCACACCTGCAGTAGCTGCCAACACTACTGTGGCCGTGGACTGGATGGCTGAGGTGCTTGCCTGGGTTCTGACCACCCTGGCCCAACGTGAAAAAGAGGGGTAGGGGTAGGGGTAGGGGTAGGGAAGAGGTCAACGGCAGAGAGGCAAAGCTTCTTAAGGACACTGGGACAGGAAGAGGGTGAAGATCTGGGAGTGGAGGAAGAGGGAGTGGTTGTAGGAGGTGTCTGCCTTCTGTGTTTGGGTGCAGGTGCATGGGCTGGATGCTGTTGTGAGGTGGATGGCTGTTGGGTGTCTGAGTGTTTGTGTACTTTGGGAGGAGGGAGCACAGACACAGTGGGAGAGGACCCAGGGGACATGTGCATGGATGTGGGGTTGGTGACTGTCAGTGAGGGGTGTGTAGTGATAGGCATGATGGTGATGGGGTAGTGAATGAGGATGTAGTGCATGTAGGTGTGAGTGGAGACGCTACGGGGAGGGTGGTGGACGACGAGGAGGAGGGGGATACAGTGGAGGCAGGGGATGTTGGTGTGTCTGCATCTGCATAGTGTTTGTGTGTGTGCCTGTGGGATGATGTGTTGTGCTTGTGTTTGCCAGAGCCACTCCTGTGTGTTGTCTTGGGTGCATGCTGGTCTGAATGTATCCTTGGGATAGGTTGGGTTTGAGGGGAATGGGACTGGGTAGAGGAAGTTGGAGGGGGAGGCTAGAGACAGGGACAATGGCTGCCATCAGGGAGGAGGCCAGAGCCTGGATTGATCTCTGTTGGGCCGCCATTCCAGAGTGAATGCCCAACAGGAATGCATTTGTTTGTTGCAAGTGGGCTACCAGCCCCTGGATGGCATTCACTATGGTTGACTGTCCAACAGAGATTGATCGCAGGAGGTCAATAGCCTTGTCACTTGGGGCAGCAGGGCTGACTGGGGCAGGGCCTGTGGTGCCTGGGGTGAACGAGATGCCCACCCTCCTGGGTGAGCGGGCACAGGAAACTCTCTGAGGGGCTGATGGGAGGGTGGTGCTGGTATGGGGGTGGTAGCTGTACCTCTACTTGGGGTGGGCACAGAGGTGTCCGCCACCAGCATGGAGCTGCCATCGGAGGAGGTATCACTGTCAGAACTGTCCCCTCCTGTCTCTGCCGTGGTGCTCCCCTCGCCCTCCGTCCCACTGGTGCCCTCATCGTCTTTGGATTCGGCCCCATGGGCCATGTGGGATGCAGCTCCCTCCGTCACCGGTGCCACTGCTCCTCCGTCAGATGATGGTAATGCACATAAGGACAAGGTGACAAAACCAAAAGGGGGTGGGGAGACAAAGGATACACTTGGTCAATGGCTGTCCCAACAACACCATTGGCGTACACAGCGCCCTCACACAGGGAACAGGGCTACGGACTATGCAATGCCCTACCAGTCACAATGCTAGTCACCAGCCCAAGGACAGGAATACCTAACTCCAATAGCAGCATGCCTGACACCCACAGACCCCTGCCCAGTAGTGGATGCCTACTAGCTTTGAAGGAGGAGGTGTTCATCAGCCTCTGCCCAACATGGGACCTACCCTGCAATGTCTGGCCTGGCCTAGGAGCACCTGCAGGCCCACATCCCCCACCCATAGACCACCCCACCACACGCAAGTTGTACATTTAGGAACTGTACTCACCCCCTTGTGGCTGCTGTGAGGACCTCAAGCGCCCATCCAGCTCCGGATAGGCCACTGCCGGTATGCGGAACATCAGGGTGGTCAGGGTTCGACGGGCACTGCTTCCTCTTTGGGAGGCCATCCCCAGGTGGGCCTCTGCCGTCTTCTGTCCCCAGCTTCTCAGGTCCTCCCACCATTTGCGACAGTGGTTGTTCTGCCTGCCGTAGACCCCCAGGGTCTGCACGTCCTTGGCACGCCATATACTCTTTTTCTGATGGGCGCTGACGTGCAGAAAAATACACATAGAAAAAGGTATCAGCCACACCGTCCAACCTGTTACACTAATGGCCCACCATAGCCCTCCCATCCCCTTACGCACGCTGCCCAGGACCATTCCACCCTTACACAAGGGCATCGCACACAGCACTACATTAATTCATGTCCCATGCATCGTGCTCACAGTGTACTCACCTGTTGGTCTGGAGGCCCATACAGCATTCAACACTAGGGAAGGACCCCATCCACCAGTCTCTCCAACCTCCCGGTGAAGGGCGTGGCCCTTTCCCCAGTGACTCGAGCCATGGTCAGTTCCAGACATAGGTCACAGCAGTACTTGCAGTGTAGGTCCTCTCCTGTTGAATGTCAGGTAGCAAGTGAGAGAACAGATAGAAAATTGTGGTCACTTTTACTGCAGTGCATACTGTCACCGCCAGCGTACTTCACTATTGGCCACTGTAACCCATAGGGCCCAATGACAACCAATGAGGAGTTGCACGGTGGTACTCAACCACCTCCCGCAACGGCGCATAACGTCAGAAGCATTACCTCATTTCCACATGTCCACCCACACAGCACAGGCGGCTGCCATTTCAGGGGGGGCAGGCCATGGCACCTAACTGTGTCACAGTACACATAGGCACCATTTGGGCTATTCAAAAACATACTGTTACTGTCACAATATGCAATACACTGTACAGTTTGGAAATGTGGAATACTGACCAGCTGCTCACTCTTTTGCCCCCAAGAGTACCACCGCTGCAGATGGATAGGAGATGGAGACATTACCCCCTGTCCAGACCCCTGTTGGACTTGGCAACAATGGAGGACAGGCACATTATCCTCACCTATAGGATGGACTGGGCCACAATCACAGAGCTGTGTACCCAATTGGAGCCTGACCTGATATCTACTATCCAACACCCCACTGGGATCCTCCCTCTTGTGCAAGTCCTATCTGTGCTCCATTTCTTGGCAACTGATTCTTTCCAAGTGACAGTGGACTTGGCAGAAGGAATGTCTCAGCCAATGTTCTCAATAGTGCTGACCAGAGTGTTGTCTGCCCTGATTAAACACATGCGCAGCTAAATGTTTTTCCCCCAGGTGGAGCATTTGGGACAGTGAAAGCTGATTTATATGCAATGGTTCATATCCCCAACATTATTTGGGCTATTGATGGTACACATATTGCATTTGTCCCCCCCGGATAAATGAACAGGTGTTCAGAAATCGAAAGAGCTTTCACTCCATGAATGTGCAAATAGTGTGCCTGACGGACCAGTACATCTCCCATGTCAATGCTAAGTATCCTGGGACTGTGTATGAATCCTTTACCCTGAGGAATAGCAGCATCTCATATGTGATGGCTCAACTCCAGAGGCACCGGGTGTGGCTAATTGGTGAGCCCATGGTTGCAACCCAGTATATGTTGGTGTATGGGTATGGTGTTGGCCATAAGGGTTAGTGTTTGGCTAACAGGTATCCATCGATATTTGGAGGTGACTCTGGTTACCCCAACCTCTCATGGCTACTCACCCCAGTGAGGAATCCCAGGACAAGGGCAGAGGAAGGTTACAATGAGGCACATGTGTGAAAAAGAAGAAGAATCAAGAGGACATTCGGCCTCCTGAAGGCCAGGTTTCATTGCCTCCATCTAACAAGTGGCACCCAAGAAGGTGTGCCAGATCATTGTGTTAGTCTGTATGTTGCATAATCTTGCCTTGAGACGTCAGGTGCCTTTTCTGCATGAGGATGAGGCTGGAGATGGGCGTGTGGCAGCATTGGACCCTGTGGAAAGTGACAAAGAGGAGGCAGAGGATGAGAATGAGGACAACAGCACATCAATCATACGACAGTATTTCCAGTGACACACAGGTAAGACACTGTGGTGGTCATTACAACCCTGGCGGACGGTGTTAAAGCTGCGGAAATACCGCAAACAGGGTGGCGGACAAAAAAAGGGAATTATGACCCTGGCGGTAACTGCCAACAAAGACAACCACTTTAACACACCGCCCGCCACGGCGGTACAGACAAGCAGTGCAGCGGTCACCGCCAACAGACAGGCGGGAGACAATGTACCGCCCACACTATTACAACCCGCCAATCCGCCACCTTTTCCGGGGCGGATTCACCGTGGATAAAAACACGGCGGAAACAGCTTTTGCTATGGGAAAACGCTCACCTCAACATACTCCATGAGGAAGAAGGACACCATGGAGGCCGAATTACAAATCCTACCTGCCCTTGTTTTTCTGCTCCTCTACGACCAACAGCTACATAGGCGCCGAAGTCACCGGTGAGTACTGCCTCTACGACACGGGGAGTGGGGAGGCAAAAGTTAGGGGGACACCCAACAAACACCCCCACCCTCGCATATTACAACATACACACCAATGCAGTCACAAAAATCACAGTCACAACCCACAATCCCCCCGGAAGAATGAAAACACAAAGCAAATTTCGGGCAAACATTGTAATGTGGCAATATACATGTCATACAAAAATATACAGATATATATATATATCAAAATCACTCTTATTTACACATACAATCCGAGAAGTAGTGCAGATATGTACACAACAATGTCCGTGCACCAACAGTCCAAAAATGCATGGGCGAGGCCCACTAATGATACCTGACCAAAATCGGAGAGAACACTGCCGGGGCATCAGATAGAAACACTACAGGCACCTCAGGGGGAAGGGAAGGGGGGGCACCTCAGCCACATGAATGCGAAGCCAGATCCACGACGGGCCTCCATGCCCATTGATGTATCCTGGGGAGTGCAAAGCCACAGTCTCTCAAGTCTCACAAGTGGGTGGGTTGCCCACTGTGCCATCCTGGGGAGTGCAAAGCCACAGTCTCTCAAGTCTCTACAGTGGGTGGCTTGCCCACTGTGCCATCCTGGGGAGTGCAAAGCCACAGTCTCTCAAGTCTCTACAGTGGGTGGCTTGCCCACTGTGCCATCCTGGGGAGTGCAAAGCCACAGTCTCTCAAGTATCTACAGTGGGTGGCTTGACCACTGTGCCATCCTGGGGAGTGCAAAGCCACAGTCTCTCAAGTAGATGCAGTTCTCTACTGGTACTGGGTGGGACTGGTGCCCAGACTGGTTGAGTCTCCCCGTGAAAGTTCATGTCCTGTCATTGTCCCAGCTGCACATGTGAAAAGGATGCCTGGTGTGGCGGCCTCTTCATTTCTACACGGTGCATTTCCTGTTCAGCAGTGCTTCGCCATGGCGGTCTTTGCCCTGTTCAGCGGTGCTTGCCATGGCGGTCTTTGCCCTGTTCAGCGGTGCTTTGCCATGGCGGTCTTTGCCCTGTTCAGTGGTGCTTTGCCATGGTAGTCTTTGCCCTGTTCAGCGGTGCTTTGACATGGCGGTCTTTGCCCTGTTCAGCGGTGCTTTGCCATGGCGGTTCAGAACTGTTCAGCGGTGCTGTCACATGGCGGTTCTGGACTGTTCAGCGGTGCTTTGCCATGGCGGTCTTTGCCCTGTTCAGCGGTGCTTTGATATGACGGTTCTGTACTGTTCAGCGGTGCTTTGCCATGGCGGTCTTTGCCCTGTTCAGCGGTTCTTTGTCATGGCGGTCTTTGCCCTGTTCAGCGGTGCTTTGCCATGGCGGTCTTTGCCCTGTTCAGCGGTGCTTTGACATGGCGGTCTTTGCCCTGTTCAGCAGTGCTTTGCCATGGCGGTTCAGGACTGTTCAGCGGTGCTGTCACATGGCGGTTCTGGAATGTTCAGCGGTGCTTTGCCATGGCGGTCTTTTCCCTGTTCAGCAGTGCTTTGACATGGCGGTTCTGGACTGTTCAGCGGTGCTTTGCCATGGCGGTCTTTGCCCTGTTCAGCAGAGCTTTGGCATGGCGGTTCTGGACTGTTCAGCGGTGCTTTGACATGGCGGTTCTGATACGGACATTGGTGTGTGGCATGACGTTCTCTAGAATGGGCATTGGTGGGTGGCATGACGTTCCATCATTGCCCAGCGGGGCTGTGGCATCTGGGTCCCTCCTGGTCTGTGACTCCGGCAGTGGTCTCCTGACCAGTAACGATACTTGGACCCTCCTGGGCTGTGACTCCGACGGTGGTTTCTGGACCAGTGACGATACTTGGGCCCTCCTGGGCTGTGACTCCGGCCGTGGTTTATGGACCAGTGACGATACTTGGGCCCTCCTGGGCTGTGACTCCGGCGGTGGTTTCTGGACCAGTGACGATACTTGGGCCCTCCTGGGCGGTGACTCCGGCGGTGGTTTTTGGACCAGTGACGATACTTGGGCCCTCCTGGGCTGTGACTCCGGCGGTGGTTTCTGGACCAGTGACGATACTTGGGCCCTCCTGGGCTGTGACTCCGGTGGTGGTTTCTGGACCAGTGACGATACTTGGGCCCTCCTGGGCTGTGACTCCGGCGGTGGTGGTGGTCTCTGGACCAGTGACAACGGTGCTGGCGGTTGTGTCTGGACCGCCGGAAATGATGGCGCACTTCTCCGCCGTGACACTCACAACTGGCCGGGCAGACTTCCTCTGGACCTTCCCCACCTTTGTTGGAGTTACAGCTGACTCACCAATCCCCTTCCAACCCATGTCACTTGTTGTCCCACCAGGAGTCTTAACACGGTCCCGTCGGCCACTTTCCAATTTTAGAGCCTTTACAGGGGGTGGGCTGCCAGTGTCTTGGGTAGGAAGGTTTGGGCCCGCAGGGTGGGTGCTGTGCTGGTGTTACCAGAGGGTGGAAGCTCGGTGTTGGGCTGTGGCTGGCCAAGGGGAACCGACTGTCCTGAGGCCCACGATGGTCCGGGCTGGTCATCAAGATCCAGTGGGGCAGAGCTGCTGTCGTCACTGTGGGCCTCTTCTGGGGGTGGAGTGGTGTTGTCTGGACCGTCTGGTGTGGTGACGGACCTTCGGGTTCCTGCAGGGGTATAAGTACATGATTATTGCATGTGTGTGTGTCATGGTGTGCAATGGGTGGGTGTGCGTGTACCCCAGTGCAAGCATTCCTGTGTGGGGGCTTGTGTGATGATGGTTGGGGGGGGTGTTCTGCGTATGTGCAGTTAGCATGCTTTAGTGAGGGGTGCCCATGCTTAGTTGTGTCATGCAGGGCTAGGTGTTGGGATGGGTGGTTTGTGTTATGGGTAGATTAGTGAGGATTTGGGGTGATAGGGGAGGGTGTGAGGGTGGGGGGGTGAGATAGCATGCAGGTAGGGTGGGGGATGTGATAGTTAAGATTTGACTTACCAGTTTCCCATCCTCCACCAACTCCTCCGAGGCCCTCAGGATGCAAGATGGTCAAGACTTGCTCCTCCCATGTTGTTAGGTGTGGGGGAGGAGGTGGGGGTCCGCCGCCAGTCCGCTGCACCGCGATGTTGTGCCTGGATACCGTGGAACGCACCTTCCCCCGTAGGTCGTTCCACCTCTTCCTGATGTCCTCCCTATTTCTTGGGTGCTGTCCCACGGCGTTCACCCTGTCCACTATTCTGCGCCATAACTCCATCTTCCTGGCTGTTGATGTGTGCTGTACCTGTGAGCCAAATAGCTGTGACTCTACCCGTACGATTTCCTCCACCATGACCCTGAGCTCCTCCTCGGAGAAGCGGGGGTGTCTTTGGCGTGACATGGGGTGGTGTGTGTGAGATGTGGGGTGGTGTATGTGGTGATGAGTGTGGTGAGTGTAGTGGTATGTGGTGTTTTGTGCGTGGATGTTGTGTGGATGATGGTGTTGTGTGCCTCTGTGTGATGGGGTTGTCAATAGCTGTGCTCTCTCTCTGGCCTTCTCTCAGAATTTCTGGTTGTAGGGGTTTGTGGGTGATGTGGGTGTGTGTTTTATATTGTGTTGGGTGTGTGGGAGTGTTGTTTGTATGTGTATCAGGTGTGTGTATTTGTAATTGTCCAATGTGGCGGTGTTTTGGAGATGTGTGTGTATTTTGAGCGCAGCAGTGTGTGCCGCCAATGGAATACCACGGTTGAAAGACCGCCACGTGGATTTGTGGGTCGTAATAGCATGGGCGTGTTTCTGTTGGCGTGGAGGTGGAGGATTTGTTTCCGCATGTTTATCGCTGACCTTTGGTGTGGCGGTGTTGTGTGGGTGTCTGAATTTCGGCGGATTCCGTGATGTGTGTCATAATAGCTGTGGATGTCTACTGCGGCCACAGCGGTGTATTGGCGGTCTTCTGCACGGCGGTAAGCGCCTTATACTGCCAATGTTGTAATGACCCCCTGTAACTTAACCTTCCATTGACAGTTTTGTGTTGGACATTGTACATGGCAGGCTGATTGTCCCACTACTATGGCCACTTACTGTACCCTTTGGCATCTCTATTTTCAGATACCTGTGCACCACTCTGGCTCCTGATGTGTTGACTGCTGCTAACTACAGGTCATACCTATGTATACATTACTGTACAGTTGAATTGCAATGTTTACAGCTTGTTAAATGAATACATATTTCAATCAATTGACAGACTCCATACTTGTTTTTGTTCCAAGGGTGTTTATTCAGGTGCTAAGAAGTAGAGGGGGTATTGCAATGGGCTGGGTTGCTGATGGAGGAAAGTCGAGGGTAGAGTCCAGTCTATTGGTATCACAGGTGCATTGTCAAGGTGGACAGGGTAACTGAGTGGGACACAAGGGTGACATTCGGGGGAGTCTTATTTCCTGATGGGGGTCTTGGCAATGTTCTCTGGCTTCAGCCTGGATCGCAGGGACCGTTTGTGGGGTGGTTCTCCTTCTGCAGGGGGAGGGGTGCTGGTGGCCTTTGGTTCCTGTGGCTGGGCCTCCTGTCCACTAGCGGCAGCGGAGGTGGAAGGCTGTTCATCGTTTTGGTTAGTGTCAGGGGCCCGTTGGTGTGCCACTGCCTCCCTCATGGTTTTGGCCATGTCTGCCAGCACCCCTGCAATGGTGACCAGGGTGGTGTGGATGTCCTTCAAGTCCTCCCTGATCCCAGGTACTGTCCCTCCTGCAGCCGCTGAGTCTCTTGCAACTAGTCCAGTATCTGGCCCATCGTCTCCTGGGAATGGTGGTATGCTCCCCGGATGTTGGTGAGTGTCTCCTGGATAGTCGGTTCCCTTGGCCTGTCTTCCCCCTGTCGCACAGGAGTCCTCCCAGCTTCCCTGTTGTTCTGTGCCTCTGTCCCCTAAACCGTGTGCCCACCGCCACTGACCCCAGGTCCCTGATCATCCTGTGTTTGTGGGGTGGCCTGGGGTCCCTGTAGTGGTGGACACACTGCCGACTGACGTGTCATGGGGACAGTGGTATGGGCCCACTGGGTGGGTGCTATGGTGGTGTATCCTTAGGGGGGAAGCTCTGTGGTGGGTTGGGACTGTGCCTGGGTTACCGACTGTCCAGAGGTCCCTGATGGGCCAGGTTGATCATCCAGATCCAGGCGTCCAGAGCTGCTGTCATCACTGTGGGCCTCTTCGGGGGGGGACTGGATGTTGCAGGCACCTACTCTCCGGTGATGTTGGATGGGGGACCTGTGGGGATGTAAATGCAGTGTTATTGTTTTGGTGTGTGCCATCATGTGCATGGGTGTTTTGCCCTCTATGTTTGTTATTGCCCTGGCAGCTTAGCCTTGTGTGAGTAGTGATTTGGTGGGCTAGGTGATTGTCTCTAGTGTGCATGCTTTAGTGATTTGTGTCCATGCATGTCTGTGATGGGGACCGTGCATTGGTGTTACGTGCAGGGCTTGGCATTGGGATGAGTGGGTTGTGACAATGGGGTGTATGTGAGGAGGTGAGGTGATGGGGGTGAGGGCAGGGGTGGGGGTTTGTGATGGCATAAGGTGGGGGTGTGATAGCAATTGAGAGTTGACTTACCAGAGTCCAGTCCTCCTGCTACTCCTGCCAGGCCCTCAGGATGCATGATTGCCAAGACTTGCTCCTTCCATGTTGTTAGCTGTGGGGGAGGAGGTGGGGGGTCCACTGCCAGTCCCCTGTACTGCCATTTGGTGTCTTGCTGCCACGGAATGCACCTTCCTCCATAGGTCGTTCCCCCTCTTCCTGATGTCATCCCTTGTTCTTGGGTGGTGTCCCGCGGCGTTGACCCTGTCCACGATTTCCCACCAAAGCTCCATCTTCCTAGCAATGGATATCTGCTGCACCTGTGATCCGAATAGCTGTGGCTCTACCCAGATGATTTCCTCCACCATGACCCTTAGCTCTTACTCTGAGAACCTGGGGTGTCTTTGTGGTGCCATGGGTGTAGTGTGTGTGAGGGTGTATGGGGGATGTGTTGGGGTGTGTGCTGTAAGGTGCGTGGATGGTGTATGGGTGATGGTGTTTAGTGGCTCTGGTTCTATCAGTGCTCTTGTTCTGTCTCAGTTGGCAATATTTTTTCGTCATAAGGGGTTGTGGGTATTGTGGGTGGGTGTTTTATAGTGTTGTGGGTGTGGTGTGTGTATGTGTGTCAAGTGTGTGTAGTTTGAATTGTCCAATGTGGTGTTGTTTTGTTAGGTTGCGTGTATTTTGAGTACAGCGGTACGTACCGCCTATGGTTTACTGCGGTTGAATGTACCGCCGCGGTGACACGTGGGTCATAATGCTGTGGGTGTAGTTTTGTTGGCATAATGGTGTGGGATTTGGTACCGCCAATTTATCACTGACCTTTAGGCTGGCGGACTTGTGTGTGTGTGTCTGTATAGTGACGGATTGGTATGTGTGTGTCAAAATATGGGTAGCGGAAATCCACTGCGGCGCCGGTATGTTGGCGGCGGTCAGCATGGCAGTAAGCGGGACTTTCCGCCAATGTCATAATGAGGGCCTTAATCTTTTAATAACGGTGTTTGTTGGTAAGATTAAAAACAATATGAGGCAATATTGAACACACTATTTCGAGGTGTCATCCAAAATTATATGGCAAACATGTTTCTGCCAACTCCCATAGCCGAACTCGTCTGGAGCATTCGTCAGGACCTTGGATCCCTCCTGTATATGGGGGTGGCTGGCTCAGCTAAAACGTGAGCACATGCATTGAAATGCACACTGGGCCTACCTATTCAAGGTAACTGAGGAACGTCCTATGGTGTAGAGGCAAATTGCCTCTAATGTGTGTGAGACCACCTAATCTGTTAAGGGAACTCCCCCACCCTTCTCTGAACACTCGATCTTCACTACCACTTTCTATGCCTACAATTTGATCACCAAGTATGTGACCTACTTACCTGTGAAACGGGCCAGAGGAGCCCACTCATGTATTCCCCATACACGTTGTGGTATACTTACATCATCCAATCATGTGTAAGGATCCCTTACATCAATCCATTGCAAACCTCAAAGGATCGGTTCTATAGGTATTCCACCTAGTCACACATGTAAACAAACATTGCATGGAAAACCCATAGCATGTGTCTAACACACCTAACAATATAGGTCAACTCCAATGCAGTTAATCACAAAGCAGTTGTTAAAATAGATAACACATTTTATTAATATTTAATACATTTTCAATCTAAACCAAACTACTTTAATTTATCTTACTTATCCTAATTTAAATAATCCTAAACTAGCCTAATTTATCTACCCTGCACAAACCTATCTTAGAACTACCTCAACATGCCTAGATTTAAATTATCTAATCCTACACATATGCTACACTAGACATGTTACACATCAACCCCCTCCCCCTCTCAAGACACATATTCACACATCAAAAACGTAAATTATTCCTATACACAAACTGACTATACATTTAACTCTAAACAAATATATATCTTTTTGTATTTTAAAATTGTTTTAGTTTCTTTTAAAACATATACAAAACATCACCCCCTAACAAGCTACCCACTCACTTGTAGCCCTACATAAAAAGATAAAACCTATAACATAAAAACATCACTATCACTAAACTATACTAAACTATCCATATGCCAATTTATAACCTAAGCTAACCTACTGTACAATGAATAATAAAAACATAAAATAAATGGGGAAAGTGCAGGATTAAAATTAGTGTCTTAAATGTGGGCAGTTGTCTAGTCCAGTGCCTGCTGTGGACTGTTTATGCTATGCATTATGATGTCCAATTGCTGCTCTATACCATCTTCATGCCGCTTCCGTTCAGCCAGATCATTCGTGGTCTACAGCTCAAAGGCAGGCGGTTGCCCTGGGGTTGTTGATTGTGGCTGTGTAATACTCACTGCTGGAAATGGGTCCTGATCCATCACCCCCACCATGGGGAACATTTTCGGCATGGCTGGATCCTGCGGTGGCTGATCGTTGATGAGCCTGTGGTTCGGCATCTTGTGCACCGGGGACACTTTCCTCCACACATCTGTGACCCATCCTCCGAAATGGTTGGGCAATAAGTCTGAGGTGTCGGTAGCGGTCCATCCTGATCCCGTGGGCCCTGTTCTGCTCTGGCGTCATGTTGTCTGCTGGAGAGGGTGGAAATGTGTATCAGACCCTTGATGCACATAATCTCAACCACAATGATGTGATGTGTGTGCACATAAATGTTGTAGTTCTTCCATGTATGAGTATCATATTCTGTACCCTGCAAATCTTGGCCAAGAGTTCATCAAGGATGACATTTTGCAAGGCGGCAGTGTATGGGTAATGCCACAAATAGTTAGACTATGTAATGGCCTGTATGCTTACCACACAGTGCAGACATCCATGTATTCTTGTACACATTTTCATTTCACTTCCAAAAATATTAGAATTGTGTGGTCATGTGTTACTTATAGGTCATTGGGCACAAGAGGACAAGAGTCAGGTCTTCAAATGCATTACCCTTGGTCGACTGGTGACGTGCCATATCTAATCCTGTTAATCTGTCTGCGCTGAGATAGGAATCCTCACATCCTGTGTGGCCTTGATTTAGAAAAGGATCATGCATTTCCATATGTACAGCTACACTAGCAGCATGCAAAAGACTGGCAGATTACAGTTGACCCGTACAAAGGCAGGTCCACATAGTCTTTTCAACAAACACTATCCAAAATGTTGGACAGTCATCCTTTGTGTTCCCTACTCACATTTCACTGATATGCAGCAATCTGAGGGATACTCTGCACTTCATGATGCTGGATAACAGATCATACATATCAGGATACATGTGGTCTAAGAAGTGTATCCAAATACACTAACAAAAAACAGTTCCAGCAAGCTCATAGACAACGCTCCATCCCAGTAAGTACCTAGTAATTCATGAAAAAAGTAAACACCAATGCTACTATTAGGTCTCCATATGTGTGCAACTTCACCAAAGCTCCTGCTGCATGAAAGAGCCACGAGGGCTAAACTAGCCTCACTATGAACAACTCAAAAGGTGGTGCACCGCCATACAGGCACATACGTGGTGTAAAGTAAAAGAGGAGTCCAATGCTGTGACAGTGCAAATGAGCAATACTTCTTTTAATAATTATTTACAAGTCCAACGTGTTGAGTTCAGAATATGTGGACTTTTATTTACAGAAATTTGTGAGTAATTTACCCTCTTTCATACAGGATAGCAAGGATATCCTTAACAAATTTGAAGATTTCACTTGGTCTGATGACCTCTTTTGTGTAACTATGGACGTGAATAGTCTATACACTTGTATACGTAAACCCTTTGGGGTACAAGCAGTTACTATGTTTCTTAATACTAGGACTACTGATTGTTTTGCACATAACCAGATGCTTTTTCAGATGTTTTATATCATTCTGTCTAAAAACTATTTTCTGCACAACAGTGAGTGGTACCAACAGATACAAGGGACGGCAATGGGTTCAAAATTTGCCCCATCATATGCCTGTTTATTCATGGGCTGGTGTTAAAAAAATACACGCCTGGGGCAAGCTTGCCTTGCCCTGGACGGATTTTATTGTCTTTTGGGGGAGATACATTGATGATATCATCATCATATGGAATGGGACCATTGATCAACTTATCATGTATCATGCCTTTCTTAATAACAATCCTTACAATGTGCAACTCAGTTTACATTATAGTAAAGACACTATTGATTTTTTGGATATCAGATTTTTTATTGAACAGAACAGCATACAGAGTGTATTGTTTAGGAAATCCACAGCATGCAATAGTCTCCTTCATGCCACCAGTGCCCATCCTGTTTCGGTTATTCAAAATATTCCATTTGGGGAAATGGTACGCGTTGGACGTAATTGTAGCACGAATGACAAATTTTGTACTCAGATTCAACATACCAGACAAATATTTATTAACAGGGGCTACAATGCCAACATCTTATCACAAGCTGCTCAACGTATCATGAATACCCCTACAAAAAATACCCTGACTGTTAAAGCACATGGAAACAACAACAACCAGAAAGACTCTCTGTCCTTTGTGACTTGCTACACGGCTCACAGTGAGGGTATCTTTAGAATTTTAAAACGTCACTGGCCCTTACTGACGAAAGTCCCGGGCCTCAAAGGACTCATATCGAATAAACCCAAGATTACCTACCCTAGAGGATTAACTCTTAGAGATTATCTATATCCTAGCTACATTTCTACTCCTAGTCCCACCACATGGCTTCCTACGAAACCTAAGGGATTTTATACTTGTCGCGATTGCAATGTATGCCATTTTGGTTGTGATAAAACTAAAGATTTTTGTTACAACAACACAAAGAGATTCACCATCAATGACTTCATCAATTGTAACACCAAATTTGTAGTCTATATTTTGGGATGTGTATGTGGCAAAATGTATGTGGGCAGCACAAAACACCTTCTAAAACTTAGAATACAGGAACATCTACGAGCTATCAGAAAACATTACTTTGATTATCCACTAGCAACACACATAGCATCGGCCCATCCCAATGATCCAATGATCTGGTTTCATGGTATTGAACATGTTCCCACTCACCCTAGAGGGGGAAATAGGGAAATGACACTACGTCAAAGGGAGGCAGCCTGGATCTGCCGCCTTCGAGCGGTGGAACTGGGCCTCAATACTGATCATGAATTTCATTACTTTCTTTAATTCGATAATTTGGTTTGAAATGTGTTTACTATTATTACAATTGTTCTGCGGGGGGTGGTATTCACATTGTCATTCGCTCGTTATACTTCTAAAAATGTTCTAATATTCTGGCTTATTTGGCGTTATGCTCCTATTGACTTTGTTTTTTTAAATATTTTACCTGTAATATTGTATATATATATGTAATTTCTTCGCTCTTATTTTGCGTGATTATATTTTTCTTCTTGATGTGACCAGACTGCTTTATGTCTTGACTAATATTATATGTCATTTGGCCAACTTCTCTGATGTTTACTCTCTCCACAAATTAGAGTGCTTACCAAACACTCCCAAAACTTTTGAGCATATTACTTCTTCTGGGCTCACCTGCCCCTCTTCGTATTTACTCCTTCACTTCCCTTTTTTTCCGACTATTCACATTGTTTCTGGTGTACTCACCTTTCACGGTGGTATCCAGTCAGTCATGTTGCTTATATTGCCTTATCTTAGATGGCTGTTGTTACTATTTTTCTTCATTTTTGGATCATTGCCTTGTAACCTCATAGGCATTATTTCTTACATTTTTTCTACATATTTCCTCTACTTGTCTCTTGTTTTCTACATATTTCTTGGTTTAACACTACATTCAATATCTGTTCTTCCTGTTTTTATCACACTTTTTTCGTTTGCATATTTTTGCGCTTCTCTCCTTACATTGTAAATTAGTGCTTATATCTTCCTTTCTGCCGATTCCGTCATTTATAACTAGCCCTAAGATGGCTGCCGCTATAGTCGTCCTATTTTTAGTTTCATGTCGCTTTACCTCTTTTGGACTTCTGGGTTCCGGGTGTTACCTTTTTGAAACCTGGAATGCGGGTTTCCTCTCGTTTATACTTCCCAGGGACCGGCATTCTACTCGGGCTGGTCTCATGTCTTCTCTAACGGTCGTTCTGACCGCGTCATTTCAGCTCGTGGACGGGACTTGCATGGACTGCTGCTTCGATTGGTAAGGCAGTTTCTTCACTTTTTCATTTCATTTTCTGGTTATTCACGTGGTTTACTATCTTTCAGTTTGGAGCGCGTATTAGGATTGACCTATTGATCTTACCACAAGGGATACCTTGTCCGCCTTAACATATTTTCCCTTTTGGCATCCTACTACTTACACGGTGTTGGGTCATTCACTTGCACTGCCGTTTCGCTTGACAAGCAAATTCCCACTCCGCTCTACTTTCATCTTGGTTACTCACGCGGTTTTGCACCCTTTAGATTGGAGCGCATATTAGTAACAATTAATTGATTTTCTTACGAGGGACACCCTGCCTACCTCTATATATGATATATTACAATTTTTACTGGATTCTTTACAATTAACACAGTATTGTGTCATTTCCTCATTTATTTTCTCTGTATTAGTGATACTGGATCTTGGGTGTCATATTATGTATCATCCTTTCTCCGATTACTTCACTCTCTGTGGCCACATCTATGGCCAATTTGGGATTTTCCTGATAGGAGATATGTTTCTCTTTCTATAGAGACTTATTTCTTTATTTTTCTGTTAGGTTCCACTTGTATTGCTGAATTTTTTACTATCATGACTGACTGGACACTATTTTGGTATGTTCACTTTTATTTTCACCATCTCTGAAACTTTTTAACCCGGACACCCCATTCCTTGTTTTTACTTGTCACTGGTTACACACGAATATCTTGCATATATTTTAATTTATATGTTTCTTTGCCCCTTGTTGCAATATAAATACAAATAAAAGTATCAATATATGTTCAATATATATAAAAAAATAAAAAATAAAAATTACTTTACACATTGGTTTCTCACACATCTAATAAGTTTCTATGCACGATATGGGTCACGCTCATTTCAATATTTGCACGTCTGGATATATTCACGATTTCTATGTACCTACTCTTTGGTGTACAACGTTCTTTAAGGTGTTGGTACGCAGCATCTCCTCTATTAACCTTCGCAACTCGAATTTCATATGTGTCTTTGTAACTATATTTGTTGGAACTGAATGCACAGTGTATATATTTGTCTAATGTTGTATTACAGCCCTGAAGAAGCCCTTTAAGTGGGCGAAACGCGTTGGCTGTTCATTTATAACATCATCCGATTTGCTTATGGAACTGTAAGAACACGAGGCTGTTTTATTTGCTGTTCGAATAGGTCTCATCAACGGAGCTGTGTGAACTCAACACGTTGGACTTGTAAATAATTATTAAAATAAGTATTGCTCATTTGTACTGTCAGAGCATTGGACTCCTCTTTTACTTTACACCACGTATGTGCCTGTATGGCGGTGCACCGCCTTTTGAGTTCTTGTATCCAAATACATATTTGTCATGGACAATTATACCCCATTCTACAGAGCTCAGAAATCTTTTAGATGATACTCACTGGTAGCATCAGGATCACAAAATGTTTTAGCCACTGTGTATGGGTCAGGTTCACCTACGACACAAACACTTAGAACAATGTTCCATGAATTTAGGACATGTACACTGTGTACAAATGAGACACACTACATTTATGTCACAAATGTCTCTTAAAATCAACACATTAGACATGTAGCACATGGCAAAGTTGAAATGGCCTAATGATGACCATAGGCATGCCATGTTGCAGTGTTTACGGCTAATGCCAGGGAAATAACATCTTGGCTGCACAGAGTGCATACCCATATGGAGAGTCAGTTCGCCATTGAGGAGGCACTTCGCTCACACTTCTCTAATGTGTTGGTTTGGGACTACTCTTGACATATGTCAGCTACTACATCTCTGAACTTTCAATAGTTACCCAGTGAGACGATATGGTCCCATTCATTCACACAGATTTGTATGTGACAGTAGTAGTCACTGTTGTTCAGTAACTACTACCATGGATGGATTTGTGAGTGCATGTCAATGTGGAACATTATTGCCTACACATGGCAGTGCACTGTGTCCACTATGTTGACAGAACTTAAGGGCAGAGATGTATGGCAGTCTTGCGCCGTACAGTGCATTTGGTAAACTATCAACACTACACTGCCTTACTGAGTAAGAGCAGTGTAGGACATATTATTGGATATACAGCTGAGTCCTGAGTTTTCAGGCTGCACTGGCATCCAATCTGCAGCATAGCACCAAGACAGGCACATTTGCAAATTGGTGGATGTGTGGCTGCATTTCCTATGAGATGTACTTTGTGCATGAGGGTCTACCTTGCTGCACAGTCTGATACAGTAGGTCTGTGTGCCACAAAATTGACCACACATAGGATAGTAAGAGTGTATATAATGACTAATGTAATTTTCCATGGTATACATGACCTGGAGAAGGCCAATTATTTCAGACATTTCTCAGTTTTTCAGGTATTGGGTACATGGCATGCCTCATGACCGTGGGGGTTACATGTGGACACACAGACAACAGAAATGGAGGCCCTTCCTTCCACACAGTGATGCAACAAAGCAGTTTTCATAGTGTTGCATTGCTGACAATCTTTCCACCATTTCAAGACACACACAGTGGCTTAGCAGATCTTAACATGTGTAACGTGCACAGTTGTATTGCACATGTGCCATCTTATGGTGCAAGTATGAGGCCCACCCCTCCTACATCTGGACTGTCTCAGTCACCCAAAACAAATATGGCTGTTTTATCATACATATTTTACTGTCCTTAGGTCAGTCATGTACTTCAGATGTGTTTACCATCCAGTAGAAACACAAAAGGATGATGGATTGAATGTTAAACAATGCAAACATTCACCCCTAGTCACATATCTGGACCTAATCCATCATTCTTTTGCTCACCATGCCACTCCAGTTTGGACCCAGGCATATGCAAATCAGTCTTGACCCTGTTCCCCATGGGAACAGTCCAGCCCGAACTGCCAGGCCAGGTCCTCCATGGACTGGAAACAAGCATTCTGGGACCAGTTTCAGGGCATCACCCTTCATCAGCCAGGCTAGCTTGAATCTACTGGCACAGTGAGCAAAGGACCCACATCTGGGCATACAGTTTCCACTTAGGGCAACTTTAGCAACACAAAAGGATGATGGACAGAATGCTGAACAATGCAAACATTCACCCCCAGTCACAGATCTGGATTTAATCCATCATTCTTTTGCTCACCATGCTCCCCAGTTTGGGCCCAGCCATATGCAAATCAGTCTTGACCCTGTTCCCCAAGGGAACAATCCCGCCAGAACTGCAAGGTCAGGTCCTCCCTGGATCGGAAACAAGCATCCTGGGACCGGTTTCAGGGTATTACCCTTCATCAGCCATGCTAGCTTGAATCCAGAGGCACAGTGAGCAAAGGACCCACATCTGGGCATACAGTTTCCACTTAGGGCAACTTTAGCAACAGAAAAGGATGATGGACGGAATGCTGAACAATGCAAACATTCACCCCAAGTCACAGATCTGGGTTCTATCTATCATTCTTTTGCTCACCATGCTACCACAGTTTGGACCCAGCTATATGCAAATCAGTCTTGACCCTCTTCCCAATGGGAAGAGTCCAGCCCTAACTGCCAGGCCAGGTCCTCCCTGCATCGGAAACAAGCATCCTGGGACGGGTTTCAGGGTATCACCCCTCATCAGCCAGGCTAGCTTGAATCCAGTGGCACAGTGTGTAAGGGACCCACATCTAGGCACACCTATCCCACTTAGGACAGCTTTAGCAACACAAAAGGATGATGGACGGAAGGCTGAACAATGCAAATATTTATCCCCAGTTACTTTTGCTCACCATGCCACGCCAGTTTGGACCCAGCCATGTGCAAATCAGTCTTGACCCTGTTCTGCATGAGAACAGTCCAGCCCGAATTGCTCGGCCAGGTCCTCCCTGGACTGGAAAAAAGCATCATGGGACTGGTTTCAGGGTATCACCCTTCATTTGCCTGGCTAGTTTGACTTCCAGGGGCACAGTGAGCAAGGGACCCACTTCTGGGAATACCCTTCCTACTTAGGCAACTTTAGCAGCTCTGCAGGATGATGGACGGAATGCTGAACAATGCAAACATTCACCCCCAGTCACAGATCTGGGTTTAATCCATCATTCTTTTTCACACCATTCCACCCCAGTTTGGATCCAGCCATATGCAAATCAGTCTGACCCTGTTCCCCAAGGGAACAATCCAGCCCGAACTGCCAGACCAGGTCCTCCCTGGACCGGAAACAAGCATCCTAGGACCAATTTCAGGGTATCACCATTCATCAGCCAGGCTAGCTTGAATCCAATGGCACAGTGAGCACAAGACCCACATCTGGGCATATGGTTTCCACTTAGGGCAACTTTAGCAACAAAAAAGCATGATGGACCTAATGCTGAACAATTCAAACATTCACCCTTAGTCACAGATCTGGGTTGAATCCATCATTATTTTGCTCACTATGCCACCCCAGTTAAACCCATATCTCTGACTGAGGGTGAGTGTTTGAAATGTTTCAACACTCTGTCCATCATTTTTTTTTGTGATATTGTCTTGTGCGCCCTAAGTGGCTAGGGTATGCCCAGACGTGGGTCCCATGCTTGCTGCACCACTGGATTCAAGCTAGGCTGGCTGATGAAGGGTGATACCCTGAAACCGGTCCCAAAATGCTTGAATTCTGTCTAGAGAAGACCTGGCTTGGCAGTTCGGCCTGGACTGCTCTCATAGAGAGCAGGGTCAAGACTAATTTGCATATGGCGGGGTTCTAATCAGGGTGATGTGGCAAGTAAAATAACAATGGATTAAACCCAGATCTGTGACTGGGGGCAAGTGTTTGATAAGTTTCAACACTCCGTCCATCACTTTATTTTGTAATATTGCCTCGTGCGCCCTAAGTGGCTAGGGTATGCCCAGATGTGGGTCCCTTGCTTGCTGCGCCACTAGATTCAAGCTAGCCTGGCTGATGAAAGGTGATACCCTGAAACCAGTCCCAGGATGCTTGAATCCTGTCCAGGGAGGACCTGGCTTGGCAGTTTGGGCTGGACTGCTCCCATAGGGAGCAGGGTCAAGACTGATTTGCATATAGCTCGGTTTCAACTGGGGTGACGTGGCAAGCAAAATAACAATGGATTAAGCCCAGTCCTGTAAATGGGGGTGAGTGGTTGGAAAGTTTCAACACTCTGTCCATCATTTAATTTTGTGATATTGCCTTAACAGCCAGTAGGCCAATGGCATATCTCCCATTCTGAAAGTGCTCATTGATCATGCAGAGCCTGAAGATGTAGGGCTCATGAGCACTCCCCGGGTACTTTGCCAGCACATTGATTAATATCCCCAGATGGTTCACTACCCCTGCACGTTGCTTGAATATGTGTGTTTCCTATTGGTGTACAGGTAGGATGTAGCAGCAGGAGGCACGTGTTGCACACATGTGCAGTCCATTGCCCCAAGCATAGAAGCCTTGCTTGTTTTCCAGCTGTTGCTGCTGTGTGTTGGGGAACATGATGTACTGAGGTGTTGGGTTTATGATGGAATCCAGGACGGAGGGTAGGAATGCGGAAAAGGATTACTGTGAGATTCCTGCCACGCTGGCTGTGGTGGTTTGGAATGAATCATACGCCAGCATTTGGAGTACTGAAATCAGCTTGGCCTGCAGAGGGATGTTGGTGCAAATCGGGGATGTTGGCTGCAGCCTTGGTGCATTCAGAATTAGAAGCTGGTTGATGGACTCCCTCCTGAGTCTGTAGTATGTGATGACTTCTTCCTTCCTGAGGTCCCTGAGAGTAGTCCTCTGGCCAGAGACAAGCTCCCTTCTCCTGCGCTACCTACGTGGTGGTGGAGGTGGTGGTCTTCTCGATCCTCTTAGCTGCAGTATGATTATGTCCATGGTGTAGTTGAGCTTCAGAAAAAGCTTTGGGCATGTTCTGTTCATGTACCAGTGCCAATACGTCATTTCTTACACCTGGGTTGCCGATGCAGAGGAATTTTAATGTATTTTGGACTCTGCGCTTTGCCTGCCAATGATGCGTCACTTTCCCATAAACTCATAAATATCAAGACGTCTGTTCTGCTTTGGATTTTTAATGTTATGTGTCCCAGCTGGTTTAGGCGCAGGAAAAAATAGACGCAGGGTCAGAAAGTGATGCATTGTACCTAATGTGTCACTTTGCAATTATGGAGCACTGAAGCGGCCGCTGCTGCGTCCCAAAAAAAATGACGCAGCGGCGGTGCACGCTCCTTGTAATTATGCCCATTAGTCTCAGTGATAAGGATCTCACTTTTATCCATGTTGAGCTTGGGACAATGCTGGGTCTTCAGGATTTTGTATTGCAGTGAGGCAGTTCTGAAACCATGTGAAGCCCACAGCGTTTGATCTCAACTTGAAAATTTCAGAGGAATGGACTATAATTGCTAACTGCATCAAATAGATAGTAAACAGGTATGGTGAATGTGAAGAACACAGTGTCACCCCACTTGTTAGGTGTATTGTGGATGATAACTTCCAGCTGAGAAGCACATGATCATGTCTTCTTTCAAAAGAGATGTTAACCAGTTCAGTAAGGAACCAGTGATACCCATTGCTTGGAATTGTTGTTGTAAAAACAATGTGGTCATGGTGTTAAATGTGTCGGAGAGATCAAGTAAAATTAAAATGAAAGGGGTAGTGTCATCCACCTCAAGGCATACATCTTCCACTTGAAATCTTCCACTGCTATGGGAAGTGATAATTTTGTACTCTGAAAAGAGGGAAAGCTTATCTGGGAGTCTTTAACATTTTTTGTGGGTTTCAAAGAAATAGTTTAGTTGTTGAGCCACATAAGTCTCGAGAGATTTTGTCAGCTGCTGGGAGATAAGTATAGGGATGACATTTATTTGTTAAGAAGAGGCATTCCCATTCCTTATGTCCATCCTCTTTCACCTCTTTACTTTTTTTTATTCATCTTCCCTTCTATTTGGTTCCTTTTTTTCCGTGAATGTATTTCTGTCTCTCTCACATATCCCGTTGATTCTTTCTTCTTCCTCTTTCTTCCATCTATCACTCTCTCACCATTTCCCTTTTAACTTCACCCCAGTATTTGTTTTGCATTACCTTCATTCCCCACTAGCCTTCATTTAATTTATCTTCCTTCTCAATATACAGAGTTCAGCAGCAGCAACCACCATTATAAACAGCAACGGCACATTTGCCTGGTAGAAGTCAGGAAGGCACCACTCATGTTCTGTATTTAGGTCTTAGCTGCAGACAGCTTTAGCTATCCGAGACATATACCTTTCAAAACATAAACATATAATTAGAGTGGGCTTTGGTCAGTTTTTCCCTCGTGACAGAATGGCTTTATTGTCTCTATCGGGTATCTGCTTTTGATTCATTTGGCTTCCTCCCTGTACTTGTGTTTGTCCAATACAAGAGAATTTTAGTCTCACAGTGCTCTCACTTATATCACTTATATCCTATATTTCAACCTCATGGAGCTCATTTTTAGGTTGCAGCCTACCAGACAACAGAGCTGTCTGGTTTGCTGAAGACATTGTGGGGACATTCAGAAAGTTGACCTATGAATGCATTCTGCCTGTTGCTTGACATTGGTTCTGTGGTTTGTAACTCACATTTTCTTGCTTTCCATTTGTGGCTGTATTTTGTTTTGGCTGTCCAGCTTGAGTTTGACTCTTCCCTTTCCAAACTCTTATTCACAGAATCCTTCTGAGTGGTCCCTTTCTGTAAACAAGGCTGTGAATCTTATACTCATCCTGTCACATTTGCTGTGCATTCAAAGAGGAGATCAAATGCTGGTGCTGTATTCCAAGGGTGCTTGTTTTCCCTTCTTTCTCTGAACCCAAAGTGAGAGGATTTATCTGGCAATCTTGCTGAATAGTGGGGGTATAAAAGAGTTTTTTTTTCTAGCACACAACAACATTTAAATGAACTGTGTAAGTATTTCAGAATACGTCAGAACTATGAATGCACAAATGATGCACATTTTTTGTTTTTTTCTGAAGCGTGTTGGAAACAAATATTTTAATATGACCAACCCAAATCATTAAATTAGGCAATGCAATTTCCACTCATTTTTGTCGATGCACTGTATTGTTTTGTTAGTAAAACTGTGTGTCTATGCAAATATAATGATCATTTCAACTGAAAATGTGCTGCCTGTAATGGCAGTGTGCTACAACACCATAAATATTTCACTCTCCTCCACTGCACTCTGACACTCTACTCTGCAACACTCCACGTTCTGTCACAGAACTCAATGCTCTCTGCTCTGTACTACTCTACTCTAAAACACTGCACCCTTTGCCACTGCACTGTATGGCACTATACTCTAATCTTCACCACTCTATGCTATTCTACTCTGCACCACTCTATGCCACTCAACTCTAATCTGCGCCACTGCCTTCCATATCACTCAACTGTACATCACTTCACTCTGCAGCACTCTACTTTACGCCACTGCACTCTAAGCCACCACACTCTACACCACTCTGCTCTAATCTGTGTCACTCTAACCTGCGCTAGGTGAATCTGAGCCACTCTAATCTGCACCACTCTACTCAGCACCACTCCACTCTACACTATTCCACTCTATGCCACTCCACGATGCTGCATTGTAAGCCACTGAATTCAATGCCACTGCACAATACACCACTATACTCTGCAACACTGTGCGCTAATGTACTCTACTACAGTCCACTTCACTCTATGCCACTCCAGTGTATGCCGCTCTAAATGGCTACACACAATGCCACTCCAATGCACAATACTCTCTGCCACTCTACAATACTCTACTCCACTCTTCACCATTGCACTCTATGACACTCCATGCCACTCTCCTTCCACCCACTAACTTTTAGCCATGCTGCACAGCAGCCACACTGGTGTACAACATGGCTAAAACACATTCGCAAAGCCAATACCTCATGCATAGGCAAGACCTATTGGCTTTGCCAATGCATGTTTTGTTTAGCATCTGGTACTCTATGGGAGTGCATATATTTCCTTGTTCAATCTTGTGCTTATTTCTGGATCCCCAAGCCCTCTCTTTTGATGCATCCCCCCCTAAAGCTTTCTTATTATATCAGGGTCTGGCAGCTGTAAATTGTCACTCTACCGCTATCTTGTTTTTTAATTTTGTTTTATTTCGTTTTTAATTTAGTTTAGTTCTTTTTTCACTTTTAACGTACTGAGATGACCGTCATTTATGTTAGATTGGTTAATTAAAAATGCCCACTGTTAATCATTAAATACGCGTGTGCATGCATCATGACGCATGTGCTTACATGTGACTGATTAACAACACTGGCAAAATTAACAGCTTTGCCTTTTAGGGTTCATTCCTATTGGCGTTTTCAGTGTCTGTTCTCACTTGCTACTTGACCCAAGCTTGTGAGTTTTTGGGAAGAGATTTTTGCGAGGGTATCATCAATCCTGTAATGTCAAATCAATACTGACTTCTCTGCTCAGTTTGTTTAAAATAAGCCCACCGAGATTTTAGGTAGTGAGCGTTGGGTCTTTCAGATATTGTCAGAATTAGCTGAAGATAATGAGAGACCAATTTCAAATCGTTTTATGAGCCCTCCCATGTCTATTTCTGGGCCATATTCTAATGGTATATTCAGTGAAAATGCTAAAATATACCTTACATTTTAAACAAATACATACAGGGAAAGACATGACAAAAAGCCCCTTAAGTACAAGGACGGTGTAAGCATCTGGGGTGGTTGACACAGCCTACTCTGAATGCTGCCAACCTGAAGTTAGATGGGGCAGAAGGTTCGAAGCACACTTCACCATCGCCAGCCTATGAAACTGGGCCACTTTCAGCTGCGGGATAAGTAATATTGAAGCCATCCCTACATTCTCTACTAGCATTGTGGGTTGATGTGGACAGACCATTAAGTGAAAGAACCTTCTTCGTGAGAATAGTCAGTGGTGGCCAGAACAATCAGAAATAGCTTCAGTGGTGAGGTCTATTTGTCTGTCTCAGAAAGTGATAAGTCATTGAGACAGATTAGAGCATACTATTTGAATAATCTTCCATTAATAGAATGATTGTTTCTTTATATTTTTTACTTAGTTTATGCCAAGTGATGTTTGCTAATGCATTGGCAGGAATCTCCACGATGTTATTCTGTAAGCAGTCAAAATATTAAGTGAAAAAGTAAAACAATTGTGTCACCGTGTGTGATTATCTAAGGACAGACCTCTAGATTGCAGGTCACTGTACCATAATAATAGATTCCAACAGGAATTGTCAAAGCCATTCGGTCTGACTTTCATGTGGTAAATCATTCAAACACAGTAAATGTATTTGTTGTTGCAATATATATAGCCCCTAATGCACAGTATTGCAATTACTACTTAGAAGGTTGAATGATACACCAAACAGCAAGTAGCATAAGGTTAGAAAGTAAAATTCCTCTCAGCAGAGCCAAAGACCCCTCTATATATATTTTAAAGAATTCCTAACAATAGGTCTAACACACACAAGTGCTGACAATTCATACCTAAAAAGAACAAAATGTCTTTCGAAACATGTCCTACTATAGCAAGGAAGCCATATATAAAAGCAGGAATGCACTATGAAAAACCCAATCATGAAACACAAAATGAAAATTTCTCACTAAAAGCTCTCCAACTATGCTCTTAAGTCGCAGCAGGATAAGCACCATCACTGACAGTGTGAAATATGAGTAATGCTTCAACTACGTTTTGTATAATTGAACATTCTCGAATGTGTTGTTTTGCTTGTTCCTTCCTAAATTCAGGACTTCATGTATCAGAATTCAAAAGACAACTGGTGAGAGGAGCAACACTGAAGAAAGCACTGACAATTTCTTTCTAGAGCATAACGCATGGGGGAGGGGAGATTTACAAACATTTTACGCTGGGTTAGCGTGACATAAGTAACACTGACTAGCACAAAATGTTTTCTTCCTAATTTACTTTCCATTGCAAAACGTGTTTTTTGCTGGAAAGTACCCTAAAAGCATTGCAAAGCAGTGCAAAGCACTGCATTGTGTTACTTAGAGCCAAGTGGCGGTTACATGAGTGATACATGGACATTCCATGCAACCACCCATGTCTTTTGATGCAAAACCCTATCTACAAACACTAGTAGACAGGTTTTTGCACCAAACGTTAACACCATTTGAAAGCAGGCTTTAAAAGGATGAATGTTTTCATTTCTCCTTAGTTACCGACTTTGCATGCGTGCTGCACTGTGCGGCACGCATCCAAAGTAAAACGTTTTAAATTGTGTCTAAGCACAGTATTTTGTACTGAAAGGGTATACTTTCAGTACAAAGCCTGTGCTAGACTCATTCACACACCCTTACAATATGATGCAAAGGTGTGTGTGTAGCCCACTGAAACCAGTTTTGGGGCTATGGAGAGGGCAGGGGTGTGCCATATCTTTGTAGATGCAGCGCTCTCCTGCTACCTCCCTGTCATGTAACACAGCACAGCACTTTTAACTGTTGCACAGTGTTCCGTGCCTTTTCTTTAACTCTGAGCCACAGTGTTATAACTCCAGAGGGTTACAGAATCTTGCCAAAAAACAATTAGATCCTTCATCCTGTTAGAGTGCACATGTTGAGACTCAGGGGCTGGTAATTTAAAAATTACCCACAAAAATGCCTTCTCCATTGCCCTAATTGCTGATACATTAACCAATAACACTGATTGACAGGTACCCGATTACAGATTTGCTGGATTAATCCCCATGATTTGTGCAGAGGCAAGATGTTATCAAATTGTAATATCCTGTTCAGATCTACCACGTGCGCTTCTTCACTCTTTCTTGGGCCGAGACTCACGTAAACGCCAGTGAAATTGTACATCTTCCATAGGCATTAGTGAAAAATTTGCGGGCTTCGCTTGTCGAGACACCTTTTGTACTACAAACCCATTTATAATATACATACATATTAATGCCCAAGTGGACAAATTAGCACGAACAAGCTTCATCACCTTGAAGACTCTACAACGCATCTTCCCCCACCTTGGATTTCCACACAAGGTGCAAGCTACTATCTCGCTTGTACTATCAAACTGGATTATGCCAATGGCCTCTACCATGGATCATCTCTATCTGTTATGAAAAAACTACAACGTATTCAGAACTCCATAGCCAGGCTACTATTACATGAAGAGCCGCAAGCCCACATCTCCCCTGCCTTGGGAGCACTACACTGGTTACCCGTTTCCAGAAGATGCACTTTCAAGGTGCTTTGTATCACCCACAAAGCTATACATGGAACAGGGACGCTTTTTATCAGAAACAAAATAACCAAATTCATCCAACAAAGAAACCTCCGCTCACGATTGGCATCCCGCCTTAGAACACCACCATACAAGAAAAAGACTATAGGTGATACATCCTTCTCCGTTCAAGCAGCCAAACTATGGAATTCATTACCCCCAGCTTTAAGAGCCACAGATAACTTTCTTGTCTTAAGAAAACTAGTCAAGAGTTAGCTCTTTCCTTCATAACCACGATATTCAAACAACTATGGACTGCATATGCCTATGTTGATAAATATTTTTTCTGATTATGTGTCTATTTCTAGTTATGTATAGTTCTTTAGAAAATATGTATCACTACTATGTCATAACAATAAAATACACACACACCCTTTAAACCTGTTTGACTAAGTATATTTACCCATGGTTCTAATTATGTATTGTATGTACATATATGTGTGCATGTGTGTGTGTATTCATGTGTGTTTGTATGTGTGTGTGTGTATGTATATATATATATATATATATATATATACATATATATATATATATATATGTATGTATGTGTGTATGTTGTTGTGTGCTTGACATGTTTGTGGGTCATTGCATGGCTCCTGGGTGAGTTGTTATACTAGTTATCTATGAATCCCTGCTCTCATCTTATCACACTTATCTACCTATCATCATATGTCATGTCTCTATCAATCTATCCTCCATTCCCACTCTGCCTCATCCCAAATCCATTCTACTACTTTCATCTCCTAAATAACTCTGCCTAAGCTCTTCCCTTCTCTTCCACATCTAACTCACCAAACCTCACTCTACTACCATGACCTCCCAAACAACCCTACTAAATTCTCCCTCATTTATCTCACCCTGCTACTATGATCTCCCTAACCCTTCCCTCCTTCATTCCCCTTTACTCATCCCAAGCCTTTGGGGTGAGTAAATGAGGGATATACTCCCAATTAACACTTCTGGATTTCTTTCCTCCTCCACCCCTCCATTACTCCAGTCAATCTAACCAACAAACTCTCATATCCGCGGATCAAATTAACTCATAATAATACTAAAACTGTACTCACATTTCCCGATACTAATCCATCACTAATTCTTGTTGGGTTCCGGAGTAGCGTGCTACTCGCCGAAAAGCACTTCGACGCCTCGTCAGGGGTAGTAAGTGCTATATAAATACTATTACAATACAATACAATTACAATATTGGGCTTTTGCGTTACCCTTTTTGAGCCATTGACTTCTTTGGCTCAGGGCACTTCAGTCAGTGGCTTGAGGCACTTGCAGTCGTTACATCTTGGATCAGGCCACAGAACTTTCACCTCACTGACTTTGTATTGGCCTGGTGTATCATTTGGCATCCGGTGGAATGCATGTGGGACTATTTTAATCAGAAAAGTATTATTAATCATGACGCATTCAGTATTGTATGTCATATTCTCATGCTGTTCAAAGGGTATTTTTTTGTTACTGGGTCAGGGTTTTCCCAGCACAGAATAAAAAAACCTGATGCTGTAAGAAAATAAAAAGGTTTCCCTATGAACAGCTTGAGAATATGTCAAAATATTTAATTCAACAGCTGATTTCTCTTTTTATTAAGATCTTATCGATCTCTACTCCATTCTGAACACGGCTCTCTTGACCTTGTCTCCTTCACTCTCTTCCTATCAGCATCATGATGTCCCCCCTCAGCTCCTCGTCCGCCCACCGATCGATGCTTTCAGATCGAACCCCGAGGCCAAATCCCCCGCTGAAGAGTACACGAGCGCTGAATCAAGGCTCCTCTGGTAACTCACCTCATGAGTCCTAAGGGTGCCTACAGTAGGTAAAAATTAGAATTTTTGTTTTCACTTTACTTCCCAGGTTTTCATCAAAATTATTGTCACAGTTGTTTTTATTTGCCTCTGTTTTACACTAAGATGCCTTGTGGTATAAACAATTGTATTTTGTGAAAAGAGGTATTCCTGTTTCTGGAGGTAAAGATAGTCCAAATTAGAATAAAGTGTAATCGACTTGCAATCAATCATAATGGTACTGCATGGTAAGTTAATATGTGCAGTGCCGAGAAGTCTGAAGGTTCTGGTTTGTCTCTGGAAAGGGGGAAGGATCATCATGGTGCCAGAGGGTGGTTGTCTCCTGCGTACAGTACAGCAAATGCCACCAAAGATAGTGCATCCACAGTCTCATGCTGCAGAACCATGTTGGTCAGCACTGGGCCTTTCTTGGAGCAGGACTGCCCATTGGCACAATGAAGTGTGAGTTATTTGCACCTGTCATCAACCTTTTTAAAGCAGCAGTTAGGGCCTGACCTAGGAGCTTTCTCACCCTGAACAACAGAAACTACAGTCACACCCTTCACGGCTGCCATCTACAAAATTGCAGTGCTCATGACGATCTTATCAGCAGCACCTGTCTATAAAAGTTCATGAAATTACTAAAATTACCCCTGTCCACATCCTCCTCACTTTGTTGTCTGGGTCTCCACTGCCCAGCCACCGGAATGAAGGCAGTAGAATTCCATTGTCAGGGGAAGCTATACTCTACCCCATCTTGTGCCATGCCACAATCAAGTGCATCCAGAACGAACCACACTTCGCGTTTCTAATTAATACAGTGACCCTTAGGGGTAAGCATCAGGAGACATCTGCTCAGCATTTGCAGAATCTCCTTTTCAATGTTTGCATCATTTACATTGTATGCTCTCTGGAGTTGCTATGATCATGAGATTACTGCTGCCTTTGAGGGCAGCCTTAGTCTCTCTGTATTTCCCTATATTTGTGTCCAGCCAAAAGCAGTTCTTGCTAAAGCAGTGGTCTAGCAGTGATCAAGCACCGATTCCCATGACTATCAAAAGTACCTAATACAGCACTATCTCAACCATCTCACATGCACGTGATATTGTTTCTAATCACCACTTTGCATCCTCAGATTTCATGTAATAAAAAAAAAAAAGCCTCGATGTTTCCATGAAAATTGATATTGATTTAAAGCTTCCAAATCTTGCCTCTCCTTTTCCATGGACTGACCCCCTCACCCATACAATCCATACTCTGCATGTCTTCTCTCTCTAAGCACAGCCTTCTCTAAATCACATACATGAATGCCCGTTATTTTTTTTATGAAAAATACTTACACCTTATTTTAAGGATCAATTTCTCCTTTGTAAGCCACACCGCTCCTGCCTAACAATACTTAGGCCCATATTTATACTTTTTGACGCTAAACTGCGCTAACGCAGTTTAGCGTCAAAAAATTTAGCGCCGTCTAACGCCATTCTGAAGCGCCATGCGGGCGCCGTATTTATGGAATGGCGTTAGCCGGCGCTAGCAGACCGGCGCTGCCTGGTGTGCGTGGAAAAAAACCACATAGACCAGGCAGCGCCGGCATAGGGGGAAAATGGCGTTAGTGCGTCTTAAAATGGGGCAAGTCAGGTTGAGGCAAAAAAATCGCCTCAACCCGATTTGCGCCATTATTTTCGACGCCCAGACGCCATTTAAATGACTCTTAGTAAAGACAGGAGTCATGCCCCCTTGCCCAATGGCCATGCCCAGGGGACTTATGTCCCCTGGGCATGGCCATTGGGCATAGTGGCATGTAGGGGGGCACAAATAAGGCCCCCCTATGCCACCCAAAAACTTTTTACAAAAATAAAAAATTATACTTACCTGAACTTACCTGAATGTCCCTGGGGTGGGTCCCTCCATCCTTGGGTGTCCTCCTGGGGTGGGAAGGGGTGGCAGGGGGGGTCCCTGGGGGCAGGGGAGGGCACCTGTGGGCTCATTTTGAGCCCACAGGCCCCTTAACGCCTACCCTGACCCAGGCGTTAAATAGTGGCGCAAATGCAGGGTTTTTTGACCCGCCACCTCCCGGGCGTGATTTTTGCCCGGGAGTATAAATACGACGCATTTGCGTCGCCGTCATTTTTTTAGACGGGAACGCCTTCCTTGCATCTCATTAACGCAAGGAAGGCGTTCACGCAAAAAAATGACGCTATTTGCCCATACTTTGGCGCTAGACGCGTCTAACGCCAAAGTATAAATATGGCGTTCGTTTTGCGCCGAATTTGCGTCGAAAAAAACGACGCTAATTTGGCGCAAACGGAGTATAAATACGGGCCTTAGTCTCCTGCAGTTCATCAACCACCAACCGCTTGCATACATTTACATACCCATCACCAGGGTTACCATCTGGCTAGTTTTTCTACTGGCATGACCAGTATTTTAATGTCCAGACCATAAAAAAATCACCAACATCACCCAAAAGTGGTATCCCCTTATCTCTTATGTGCTTTAAACAGTAAAGAAAGGAAGAAAAAACAATTTAAAATGTGTTCTACAGCTGCCTTATCGGTCCTTGACTGATAAAGTAAATAGAGACAAAGTCATGTTGAAAATGCATTCATGGCATTTCAGATAAGGTCCCATTAAAGTATTATGTATAGGCTTTTGCACACTTTTAAAACATGGAAGGTTGCCAGTATGGTCCCCTGGGAAGGTGGCAAACCCATCAAACACTAAAGATCACAAGTAGATCCTTTTATTTTAACCTACCTCATAGTTTCATTAAGAGAACAAGACTAATCAACCGTAACCACTGAAAGAACACTATCCTTGGTTTCTGGAGCAACATATCCATATCAAAGAGCTTCAGTGCCCTTTTCAAGTTTAGTAAGTGCTATATAAATGCAGATACAATATAATAGTAAGATTTCTGCTTTGCAGATTTACTCCCAAGCCACCAAAACACTGCTCACAAAGTAGAGGCGGGTGAGTCAATAAATTAACAGGGAGATCTGAGCCAGAAACGAGCCAAGGGTCTCCCAATGCGCTTTATTTTAGTGTCCTAAACCTTTAACATATTCTTGTCTATGTCCAATCCTCAGTGCATGTGCTTTAATGCTTTATATGTATGTGTTTCATTGGTTTACACCAAATTGGCATATGTTAGGCCTTCGTGTAATTTATGGCAGAACAAAAGGGCCACAAATTCTCTAAAGAAAAAGAATCTAAAACAGGCCTAAAAAGAGCTAAACATCGAAGCCTCACTCCTGCAATCTTCTACCAAAGACAAGCAAGAGAATCACTCAACTCTAGAATCAATTCTAAAGAAATTAAACAACGTGCATGACATCGCTCAGAGTTTTCTAAAACTAACACAGACCTATTTGATACAGAAGTTGCTGCTATCAGAAGAGACCTTAAAGAGCTAAGTCTGAGAGCATCAAACGCTGAGAGCCAGATAAGCATGTCAGAATATCACCTATCAGCCCAGTCCAAACACCTTCTTAAAAATGACATCATGATCTCCACCTTGCAGCGTGAAATCACTGAGCTAGAAGACCATAATAGAAGATGAAACCTCAGGATCTTTGGACTACCAGAATGGAAAGAGGACAAGGACCCCCCAGGCATCATCTTCCTTGAATCATGGATCCCAACCACACTAAGCATAACATTCAACAAAGACTTTGAACTTGAACACGTTCACAGGGTCCCAACCTTTAAACCAAAAAAACGAATCTACGCCACCTCCTCTCATCTTTCAACTCCTACACTACCAACACACTGAACTCATCTTATCACACATGAAAAGAGTCAGATCAATCTCTTGGCAGGGAGCCAAGATCAGTATATCTCATGATTATGCTAGGGACACTATTATGAAAAAGGGAATGCTTCTTAGCCCTGAGGAAACCTCTAACAGATAGAGCCATCCACCACTCCTTCATTGGCCTATCCAGGTTCAAAATCAACTACTGAGGCAAAACTCACATCTTCACAGTTCCAACGGAGCTAAGAGGCTTTCTTGGTAACAATACTTAAACTCTTATGAAAGAATCTCAGAATGAACATGGTTGACAGCCAAGCCTCACCATGATAGCTGTCAAATTCACTTATCCTATGTGACTTTCGAGTTACCAGAACAAATCAAAGGAGTTCCCATAGGAGATTGTGGAAACCCCATGGAACTAGTACACCTTTTATTTGATCTGCCGCATAGCTGTTTTCTAGGATGTTACTAAGATTTTGTAGTCTTCGGCAGGGTGGTGTGCAAATAATGTTTGACCACTGCACAAGCATAAATGGCTGCCTCACCGGCTCACACCGGACCATGCCCAACATGATTTCCTATCGAGGTCCTTCGTCACCTTCACTTTCGCCCTTAGGGCCTCAGTCTAATTCAACCTCTATAGTTAATACTGAAACGGCTTTGTGCCTTTTTCACTGCTCCAAATTCTGCTGCTTTTTAGCAACATCCACTGCCCTACATGTCATACCTCATCTTTTTGAGACTTAAGTTTATATTGGAAAGATCTTTTCTCTCCATGACTCTCTCTCTTGATTTATGCCCCATCCACAAGATACTGCTCCACCCCTACATAGGATCATGAAACCCCCAAAAACCCTCATTGATTTTGTGTAACAGAACAACCACTCACAACACTACCTTGAGCAGACATATACGAATTATAAATGACTGACAAAAGCACTAAAACACTTAAAGTGGTTTCCCTTAATGCAAAAGTTCTCAACCACCTAGTCAAGCACAGGAAGTTCTTCGATTACTGTCAATCACTCAAGGGTGATTTCGTTTTCCTTCAGGAGACAAAAATCGGTTATAAAGAAGCCCTCTCCTTCCACACAGGTTGGGCCACGGACATTACCTGTTCTCCCTCATTAAAAAAAAAATAGAGTGATCACTGTGATTTTCAGGGATTCTGCCCTCTCGATTATCACATCAGAACCAGACAACGGCAGATGGCTAGTAACCCGACTACAGAACAATGACTCTGAACTATATGCTTTGAACATATATGCCCCCACAATTGACGACCCTAAAATCTTGGACAACTTATCCGCTAAAATTGCTCACCTCCCCCCAATGCTTGGATCATACTGGGTGGTGATGGTACCCTCTCAATGGACCTCCTACTTGATAGACAATCTGCCTTTAAATACAGAATTCCAAAAGCACATAAAGCAATTCACACCCTCTGGACAGCCCACAAATTGTCAGATGTCTGGAGACTTCATAACCCCACTGGCAACGACTTCACATTCTTCTCCTCCCCACACAAATCCTTCTTCAGGATAGACTATATTATAGTTGACCAATCCCTCCTCCAGCACACCTGCTCCACCTCCATAGAACTAATTTCAGTCTCATACCATGCAGTTATATCCGTTACACTTCAAATCCTACCAATGCCTGTGAAATCAAAATCTTGGTGCATTAACTTAGAAATTCTAGAGGACCCAAGCACAACTGAGGAACTTCATAAAGAAATATCCCAATTCATACAAATAAATAAAGGATCGGTCTCATTCCAAATAACGCTCTGGGATTCTCTGAAATGTCACTTCAGAGGACTTGTTATAAGCCATATCATTCATAAAAACAAAGCAATAAAATCAGCCCTAGACCAACTAACAACTAAAATTAAAGTTATGAAAATTACTTACAGGACCTCTAATGACCCTTCGATTTTGACGTCAATCACGCACCTCAAATACAAGTTCCAACTCCATGATAAGCAAACGTGCACATGTATGGGTCCATGCTCAAAAGAGAAAGAAACCTTTATATCTAAATAAAGCAGGAAAATCTCTAGCAGCCTACATGAAGTTAAAAAGCAAATCTACCATTATCAAATCAATTAAAGACGAACAGGGTAAGATACATACCTCAACTGAGGCAATCATTAAGACATTTCAAAACTTTTACACAAAATTATACACTCTCACTATCAACACCCCTCGAGAAGCCTGTCCAGATTTTCTACGAAAGCTACTGGTTAAACAACTATCTAATACCAATCAAGAATCTATATCAAAGCCGATCTCTACAGAGGAAATCTTAGTTGCCATTAGAAAGCTCCAGGCCCGGATGGCATAACTATTGAATTTTACAAAACCTTCTTGCACACTATTATGGACGCCCTACTATCAAACCTATCCTATTTTTCAACATCTGGCTCAGTGTCAGGCTCAGCATCTGGAGCCACTATAAATAGTGATGAGTGATGTAGGTCTACAATAAAATTGTTTCCAACCGTTTTACACCCCTGATCCCTAAACTAGTCCATCCCACCTAATCTGGCTTCATTAAGGGATCCTTAGCTATTGACAATATCCATTTCTTTTGATATGTAATTGAAAAAGCCTCTAAGCCACTGTCCCCTGCATCGACCACCATAGTCTTAAATGCCAAGGAAGCCTTTGACAAGGTTTCCTGGCCATATCTCAGAGCAGTCCTTCAAAGACAAAACCTAGGAGAGAAATTCATATCGATGTCCATGGGCCTTCACCCAAGCCCTTGCCTAGAATAAGGATCAACGGCTCCCTATCCCAATCTTTCTACTGGAGACAAGTAACTCGCCAAGGCTACCCCTTTGCACCCTTGCTTTTTTACTAGCCATTGACCCCTACTCATGATGATCAATAACTCAACGGCCATTACTGGCATCACATTCGGGGGTACCCCATACAAAAATAGCTGCATGTGCGATATTCACAACTTATCCAACCGAAGCCATAGTGGAAATCGTAAACATCATCAACCATTTCTCCCACTTCTCAGGCTACTCCTCGAGCAGAGAGAAAACCAAAATACTTCCCTTAAACATCCACTGCAATGCCTCCATAGTGGACTCCTCCAACTTCAAATGGAAATCGTCTATTAAGTATCTGGGAATTTGGTTCTGCAATGACATGCCTGAATCTATTACCATAAAAAAGCGAAAACATTGACAAACTGAAAGATCTATTGGCAACATGGTCGCCTAAACATATATCATGGTGGGGCAGACTTGAAACCATCAAAATTATGGTGTCCCCTCTGATAAGCTTTGTATCAAGTATGCTCCCCATGAGTCTCTCCCAAGACTTCTTCTTTAAAATTGATAAACTTGTCTCACAATTCCTATGGGAAAATAAAGAAAGCTGAATTAGCATTAAAAAACTGAGAACATCTACTAAATTGGGATGCTGTAACTTCCCAACAGTGTACATTTACCAAACTTCATATCTAGCAGCCCAGAATGGACAATGGTTTGAACTCGATCCACACAGAAAAACTATCTGGATTGATATGCAATCCTCAATCTGCCACCCTTTCTCACTATTATAATCTCTAACAATGTCACCCCACCCTTATAATCATTCCCAGAAGATTTTTAAAGACACTAGTGCTGCCCTAACGAAAATGGACTCAATCTTGTGTACCAATATCCACAAATCCCCTTCTGCATCTCTATGGTACAATAAAAAAACTCCAAATTCCTAACTCAGCAACCATCGCCGCGAAATGTGTCTCAAAAGGGATCTGAAACATAAAGGACTTTTCTGGAATTCCTCATTGTCACTGCTGAAAAGCAAACACGACCTCGCAAATACTGATTTCTATGAATTTCTTCAAATCAAAGCAAGAATCTCCCAACGAGGCCCCTTAAATGACTCGTCACTAACTCAGAACTTGCAAATGTTTACCGCAAAAAGGCATGCTGCCTCTCGAATATACAAAATTCTTAATTCCACCAGGACCCCACGCCGCCCCCGTTATCTCACAAATTGTCTTCCTTTTTCTCATCCTAGTGAGAAGATGTGGTAAAAAACAGGCTTACACCTAACACAGGACAGATGAATCCCCTCATTAGCCCAAAACAGATTTTTTGCTACCCACTCCCTACACTGGACCCCTGCTAAGCTGTTCAGATTAAAATTGAAAGTCTTGGATGCCTGCTGGTCATGCAACCTATCACCTGGAAATGAAGAACACATGTTCTTCTGCCCAAATCTCTCCGATTATTGGTGTGATATCTCCAATACACTACACAAAATCTTTAACACAGCAGACCAACTAAATGATCTGATCATCACCCAAGGACCATTCTTTGCAAATCCTCCTATCAGCCTCTCTACCTTCGACCTCTCACTACTTCACCTCCTGCTCACCATTGCAAAAGAAAGTGATCCTGATTGACTGGAAAGTGAGCAATAACATCTGCTTTCATACCTGGTGGGCCTGGGTCAACTACATGAGAAGTACACATGTAAAACAATCCCACATTAAAGGCCATCGGATAGCTTCACAATGAACATGGAACATGCTAGACCTCTATATTTGTAATCATCACATGCAATAGGAAATCCCCTGCTCCTTAACATTCCACCCACAAGACTAAATCACTGCATCATAAGAAAACACTGCAAGGACCTCCTTATCTATTGCATGACTCTTTCCCCGATCCCCCGATCCCCTCCTGCTCCGTTATCTTTGAACCCCGCACAGAAATGAGCCCTCACACGGCATACTCAAACCGCACTTCTCACCCAGAGCCACGCGATCAGTAATAGTAAAATAATATAAATCTAGCCCAAAGACAACTGTTGTGACATCCGCTGCAACACAACCTAAACAACACAGATCTCAGATAAAGCTGCTTGAATGCACTGTTCTGCTTGCATATAATGTTGTCTTTACATTGTACCTACCCTCATTGTTATCAAGAGTGTATGACTATAATTACAAGGCCATCGTTACTGATAGACTATCACTGATTATGCAAATTGTCACTATGTACTAATTTTTCTAACGGGACGTGTCTCTTCTGCATAACCAACTCTTTTTATATGGTTACCTGCTTAACTGCTGTGATGTATCAAGCTACCACATGACTGCCATTTTACCTATTTTTCTTTTTGTTTACTTACATGTAACTAATAATTCAAATGAATTTTCAGAACAAAAAAGGTCCCTAGTATATGGTAACACAAAAGGATGATGGACGGAGAGTTGACAATATAAATACTCACCCCCAGTCACAAATCTGGGTTTAATCCATTGTTCTTCTGCTTACCATGCCGACCCAGTTTGGACCCAGCCATATGCGAATCAGCCTTGACCCTGTTCCTCATGGGAACAGTCCAGCCCGAACTTCCAGGCCTGGTCCTCACTGGACCGCAAACAAGCATCCTGGGACCGGTTTCAGGGTATCACCCTTCATCAGCCAGGCTAGCTTGAATCCAGTGGCACAGTGAGCAAGGGACCCTTGTCTTGGCATACCCATCCCACTTAGGGCAACTTTAGCAACACAAAAGGATGATGGACGGAGTGTTGATAATGCAAACACTCACCCCCAGTCACAGATCTGGTTGTGATCCATCCTTCTTCTGCTCACTATGCCACCCCAGTTTGGACCCAGCCAAATGCAAATCAGTCTTGATCCTGTTCCTCATGGGAACAGTCCAGCCCAAACTGCCAGGCCAGGTCCTCACTGGACCGGAAACAAGCATCCTGGGACCAGTTTCAGGGTATCATCCTTCATCAGCCAGGCTAGCTTGAATCCAGTGGCACAGTGAGCAAGGGACCCTTGTCTTGGCATACCCATCCCACTTAGGGCAACTTCAGCAACTTCAGCAACACAAAAGGATGATGGACGGAGTGTTGACAATGCAAACACTCACCCCCAGTCACAGATCTGGGTTTAATCCATTGTTCTTCTGCTCACCATGCCACCCCAGTTTGGACCCAGCCATATGCAGTGGCAGGGGTATGCCCAGACGTGGGTCCCTTGCTTGCTGCGCCACTGGATTCAAGCTAGCCTGGCTGATGAAGGGTGATACCCTGAAACTGGTCCCAGGGTGCTTGTTTCCTGTCCAGGGAGGACATGGCCGAGCAGTTCGGGCTGGACTGTTCTAATGGAGAACAGGGTCAAGACTGATTTGCAAATGGCTGGGTCCAAACTGGGGGGACGTGGCGAGCAAAATAACAATGGATTAAACCCAGATCTGTGACTGGGGTGAGTGTTTGAAAAGTTTCAACACTCCGTCCATCATTTTATTTTGTTTTGTGATGTTCCCTAGTATATAGTACCAGGGGTGCCCAGAGACTATAGGTTAAGTATCCCTGGCACCTGAAGCACTTATTGTGCCGCCACAAGTGTGACAGAACGAAGCATGAGTTAGGTATGCACACGGGTTGAAGTTTCTCATAACTCGGCAATGCTAACTTAAACTGCTAACTCAGGAGTGCTAATTTTCAAATAGGACTACTAATTATAGTACTTCAAGGTATCAAAACAGTTGTTGCATTAAACCTGACTTGTTGTTTAAGTCAAACTTAATGTAACTATTTTACAAATGGCAACTTTAGAAAATACCCAACTTTGTTACCTAAAGGTGTGCAGTTGCTGTTTTCACATACACACAGATGCTTTCACTGAGACAGCCTTCTGCCCTCCTAGGAAGAGGTGAGAATGACTCTCAGGAGAGGTACAGAAGACCTGCCGCGGGAGGAGGTGTGACCTCCTCCTCACAGGATTGCCAGAGTAGGTGTAAGCTGAAACGACAAACTTCAAAGGAAAGCCGCCTTTGAAAGGCAAATGATAGTCACACTATGAACGGGTTGCTCTTTTGTTTAAACAGACAGGCTGGCATGCTGGGCAGAGAGGAAAGAGCTATTCCAAACTGTTTTTTCAAGGGGAATGGGGCCACCATGTAGCCACGTCTCTCAGTTGGGCTGGGGGGGCTCCACACACTGAGAGAAGGGTCCTATCATGTTGGGAATGAGCACAAGTGTACATTCTGGGCATGTCAACTGTCACGCCGCAGGATTTTGTCATCAGATATGAGGGGACTTGGTAGCCCATTGGCTAGTTAGTCACCACATCCCCCTAGGCTTACAGTAGGCAAAAATGTGTGCACCCCTAGTATCCAAACCTCAGATCATGTCTGTACTGGACAGAGGACTGAAGAACAACTTCCTTGCTGTTCCCTGGACCCAGCAAGAGAAGCTGCACCAAAGCCTGGACTGTACCTGCTGCACCTGTCAGCTAAGTGAGGACTGTGCCTGCGGTGTACCACTTGTGGGAAATTTGTAATCCGTATTAGTCAGAGGAAGTGACTACAAGAATTACTTGGCTGAATGCCTGTTTCACCCACAGAACCATAAAGGTAAGAAGTCTACACCATTGAGAGCCTAGCTCCTAGAAGCCTAACCGCTGGAGGACACAAAGATGCAGCATGGGAGACAGAATCCTGGCCCTCAAAATTTGCATCTAAGTCTGCTGGACCAGGGTTAGTCAGCATACTTCCATTTGGTCACCCTTCAAGGAAGTTATCACCAACCAAAGGAAACCACTGGTTTTGCTGCAACTGGAGAGCAGTAGCTCAGTGGCAACTGGTTTTGTGCTGGACTTCATCAGGGATGTGTGGGAAATTAACCCAAGGACCAAGGGGCGGCCACAGGGAGACCCTCCTGACTCCGGATCAGCATCTTTGAGCATCTTTAGCATTCTGTATCCCTGGCATCAGGACCACTCATTAACTTCAATGGTGGTTTACCTCAAGTTTCAGAACAGGACTGGAAACTGTTAAAACCAAGACTGTCCCCTTGGACCTGATTGGTCGATGACACTGGCTCCCTACCAGAGTTGGCACCCCCAAGAGTGCCCATATAGCTGTTGTTAACTTGCTTGTTGTGACTCACCCTAATCTGCGATAATGGTAGAGAACAAAGATTTATTGCATTTAGTGAAAAGCAGTGATTTATTGTATTTTTGGAAATTCACATCAATGGAACTCTCTGGTGGATATTTGTTGTTGGGGTGGGTATTAAAGAGAAACATACAACCTATTTTTATAAATTGGGGTTGGCTATTTATTGTGTTGTGTTTTCTTCTTATTCACTATTTTGGAACTTATTAATGCACTGCACTTGTTCCCTTGATAAAGCCTGATTGCTTCAAGCCACAGCTACCTAGGAGTGAGCTAAGGTTTTACATACGAACCTGACTGGATCTGATACAGGATTGTACCCTTTCTGCACAGTGTGGGTGCACAACCACACTATATATTAATCTACATTAACTCACACCAGGAAAATGTGAAAGCTAGCTCCTTTGGCGGAAATCTGTTAGCACACTCAGTGACTTTTCTGGGATCCTGCTTCCAGGTCGCTTTAGATAGTGAGCATTTTAGCATGCCCAGGGGATTCTTGATACTGCTCGCATTGGCAAAGCCGATGGGTCTGGCTGGTAGATCACAATGCGAGAGTTACCTATTGTCTTCTGTCTATAACATTAACCCAGAGAGCCAAAGCTCTTTCCTGCAAGACCTAAGTCTTATTACAGGAAATAGTAATTTACCACTAATTCCTCTTGGGCTCCGGAGTAGCGTGCTACTCGCCAAAAAGCGCTTCGACGCCTCGTCAGGGGTAGTAAGGGCTATATAAATACTATTACAATTTAATACAATGAGCCCAAAAATTCCAAGTTTGCAATGCAAAGCTTCCAAACCTATTTTGTCTGCGATTCCTAGCTGGCACCCTAACAGAGGATGATTTGATTATTTTAAGTCTTGCCTTAGTTCACCTGTTGGTCAGAACTCTCTTCTTCGTCTTCTTGCCTACTAAGTACTCACTTCCGCCAGGCCCATCTCTTAATTCGTTCTTCTAACCGAGCTCTCTCTCATCTCGTCCTCACCGGTGCCTTTCTCCAGGAAAAGAAAACACACATCGCAGAGAAATTTGCATATTGAAGCCGGCTGTTACTTTGTGTTGTTTTACAAAGAACCTATAATGTTGTCATTTCTGCTTCAGCCTTTGTTGAATGAAAGGAGACGGTTCTGCCAAAATGCGTCACATGAAGTCCTGCACACAGGTGACTCAGTGAGACCAAGACACTGTACCTGGGCGCTGCAGCCCTCCCGCATGTAGGTCTCGGCAAGTGAACGGCATTTAGGCCCGTCCCAACGGAGTGGCAAGGAGCGGATATAAGGGCACACCACACCCAGCACCTTCTGCATAACTTTGCGTGGTGTGCACGTGCTGCACGCAAACTCCCACTGCCAGCTGTGGTCCAGATGTGGCAGGTTACCGGGCTCTACTCATCCGTGCAACTTCTTCTTCTCAGGGTTACCAGTCGAAGTAGCTCCTTTGAAATGTTCGTGTTTATCTCCAGAATCTTGCATTCCATTCCGCCCGAACCCCTGCAAGCAAATCAGACAGGCTATTGCCTCTTTGCTGAAAAATGTTATCTTTCGAAAAATCTCCTCTCACACACTCACAGGCGTTTTAGAGTGGAATGCTCCTGAGAGAGAATAAAATTCCAGGGCATTTACATTAGCTCTTGTTTTGTTGTAGAATCTCTCCCAGAGTTACTGCTTTTCAGTAAATCCTTTGATGTTGGAAATGATAAAGTAGTTGTTTCCAGTTACAGATCCCTGACTAAATAATCCCCCTTTCTATTCGAGTAGGTCATTCTTTAAGCGAGTTTTAAGTGTTTGTTTCCAAAGTGTAGTTACCTGGTAGGAGATAAAGTTCAGCTTCTGGAGGCCTTGTTTAGTTTCCAGGAATGTTCTAATTGCAGGGGGTCCTTTACCTTCTTCAGCTTCTAACCTGACTAAAAGATATAGCACTCTATTCACCATCTCTTGGACCCTCCCAACCATTGTAGGCCAATAATAGCTTACATCTCATTACGAACCCCCCCAGAGAATTGTTGAAATGCATCAAACTCACATTTTAATCTGGAGTGCTTTTTCTGGACAGGCTTTCTATTCTCTGAAAAGACGTTCCAACATGCAAACTAGTCAAAAAACCATCTTCTGTAGATTACACGAGCAATACACCAAAATGAACTGATTATAATGCTTGTGAATGTTTGAATTCACAGTGTTACCAGAGGATAACGGATGTTGACGGTGCTTTCAAATGTAGAACAATCCTTGGCTGAAATAACAATCATTTGCAATTCAGTGGGTCTTGCGTTTGCTCCAGTCAGAGCTGTTAAGGTTGTAAATTCCTAACTGGACTTTTCTTCCCACTTAAATTGAAAATGAAAAGGAAAACAGTTGTCATAAGCGAGCCAGTTCAAAGCGCCACTGCTGCCATGAGCACGATGGAGGACACAAAGGAAAAATAAGTTTGCTCTTAGTCAAACATATTGGAAAAGTGAAATGATCCCATCTTACAGGGTCAGTGTCGAAGGCGGTAACCAAAACACCCGAAGGAGAGACAAACATAAAGCATTTACCAATGATAACAAAGGATTTTTGAAAGGCAAGCCCACGAAAGAGTGTTAGTGATGGGCGAACTGTGGGTGTGGTAAAAGCCCAAAAGACTTACAACAGGTCAGAGCGCTTGAGCGCTCGACCTAAAAATGTACCCACACTGAGGACCTGAACAATATACCATGAGGACAATTAGTTGTGTAATCCCTGCATCAGTAAAATGCTAGGACTATTACCACATTTACTATTTTTAAGAAAATCTAAATTTGCACGTCTGTACAAAACACTCAACATATGTAAGGCTGCAGACCCACAGAAATATACATAGATGTATGATGGTGGTGCATTGGCATAGAAACATGTTAGTTCATAGCAAAGTGATTGGCTCACTTTGTTTTTGTAACTTATTGGTAGGAGAACGAGCCTGTCTGTCCCTCTGTCTTCCCCCCAAAGTGTCAGAGTATGTCTACCAAAAAATAGCTGCTCATGCTTTTTTAACATGGAAATTTGTGCTTATTTTTCTTTCTCTGAGTGCAAAGTGAGAGGATTTTGTATAATTAACCATGTGATAGTCTTGCTGATGTGAAACGAAAGGCTGGAAAATGTAATTCTATTTAACACACAGCAAGATTTTAATACATATAAGTGATCTGTAAACATAAATCAAATATATAGGCAGATGGGAAAGCACAAATTAAGGCATTTTTATGGTCAAGTCTGTGAGTGTATGCGCTAGCACATACGTCTTGCATGCAAGACTTTTGTGTGAGTAAATGTCTTGGAGCCCACCTGTCCCTTTCCATTTGTTGGCTTGCTTGGCACTCTTCTTTACAGCCTCATAATTTGTCACTGCTGGCCTGCCATCATTTCCGTTCCTCTGTGTGGAGCACGGACCAAGACCGGATTCATTGAACTCAATTAGTGACCGTCCACTGCTTCCAGCTTGCATGAGGTACTGTTTTGCTCTTTTAAACCTCTAGGGCCCCTCAAACAGAAGGCGTGTGGCTGTCAAAAGTGTGACCTGCAGGAGAAACAAAATTGCAAAGTTGTATTTTTATATAGCTAGTTTTCTTATATTCTGCCAAGTCATATTTTCTCACTTTGCACTCATGTTTTTTTTTGTTTTTGCTTGTGGGCGCTGTTCTAAAAAAATGTCAATTATCTTTTTCTAAATATTTCAAAGTATCATTCTTCATTATGTGTAATTTCTGAAATTAAGCTTTAACACATGACGGTGCAGTACACCCCAATCCACCCAACTACAATCCACCCAACTACAATCCACACCCAATCCACTCCCCGTCACCCCACCCCAATCCACCCACTCCAAATCAAACTACTCCAAACGACTCCACTCCCGTCCTCCCAACACACCTCCTTCTAATCTGCCTCAATCCAAAACAATGTGCTCCACTTCAATCTGCACCACTCAAATCCAAAACGATATGCCCTACTCACTCCAGTCCAAAAGAATATGCCCCATTCCAATTCAAAACAATCTGCCCCACTCCGATCCACCCCATTCCAATCCAAAGCAAGCTGTCCCACTCCAATCTGCCCCACTCCAATCAGCCCAACTCCTGTCTGCCCCACTCCAAAACAATCCGTCTCACTCCAATCCACCTCACTCCAACCTGCCCCACTACAATCCATAACAAGATGCCCCACTACAATCCTATCTACCTCACCTCACCTCACCCCAATCCAATCCAATCCACCCCAGTCCAATCCACCCACTCCAGTCCAATCCACCACACTCCATTCTGATCCACCAAACTCCAATCAAAACCAATCCACTCCAATCCAAGCCACTTCACCTTAGTCCCTCCCATCGCAATCCAATCCAATCCACCCTACACTAATACAACCTACCCCATTTCAATGTAATCCAACCAATCTTCCCACTCAATCCACCCCACTTAATCAAGTCCACTGCTACCCATTTCATTTCACTCCAATCTAATCTATCCCCACCACCCCAATCCATTCCATTCCAATACAATGCACTTTAAGACCACTTCACTCCATTCCAATCCAATCCATGTTAATCCACCCTACTCCAATCCAATCCACCCCACCCTAAACCACCTTAATCTACCCCCCTCCAATACATCCAGCCCACGTCCCTCCAAGTAATCCACCCCGCAGCAATCCAACCCACTCCACAGCAATCCAGTCCACCCCACTCAATTCAATCCACCCCACTCCATTTCAATCCACCCCAATCCAATCCACCCCACTCCAATCCAATCCACTCCTCTCCAGTCCAACCCACCACAAACCACTCCACTCCTATCGATCCCACCACATTCCAAAACACCCCACCACTATCGAATCCAACCCACACCTATCCAATCCACCCACCCCTATCAAATCTACCCCAATCCAATCCACAACACTCAATCCAAACCACTGAACCCAGGCTTAATCCACCCCACCCCATGCCACCATTATTCACCCCACTCAATCCAATCCATCCCACTCAATCCAAACCACCTTATTCATCCCCTCCAGTTTGAACCACTCCACCCCAATCCGAACAAGCTCACCCCAATCTGATCCACCCCAATCTGATCAACCCAATCTGATCCAGCCCAATACGAGCCACCCTACTCCAGTCCACCTCACTCCAGTACAATCCAATTCACATCACGCCACCCCAGTGCAATCCACTCCAATCCAATGCACCACTCTGGTCCACCTCTCCCCAATCTACTGACCCCATTTCAGCCCACTGCATCCCAATTCAATCCTCACCACTCTAATTCAATCCACCCACTAGAATCCATTCCACCCCATTCCAGTCCAATCCACTCCAATCCAGTCCAGCGAATCCAATCCACCCAACACCAGTCCAATCCACCCCATCCAGTCCAGTCCAATCTAATCCAGCCTACTCCAATCCAATCCACCCAACTCCAATCTAATTCATCCCACCCCAGCTTTATCACTCCAAACCACCCACCCCAATTCAATCTAATCCACCCTACTCAAATCCAATGCAACCCACTCCACCTCACCCCATTTCAGTCCTCCCCACTCTAATCCACCTCACATCAATTCACCCCTCCACGTAATCCTCCCAACTCTACCCCATTCTAATCTTCCCCCTCTCTTCTCTAATCCAATCCACCCCACTACCTCAATCCACTCCAACCCACTCCACTCTATTCCACCCCACTTCACTCTACAACACTGTCTGTTACTGAACCTCTGAACTCTCCTCTCTTCAACTCTAAGACACTTTACTTCCCCTACACCACTCTATGACAATCTAACAGATCCACTCTACTACACTCTACTCCCCCACTTCACTCTGACACTCTATGCCACCAACATTTATCCATGCTGGACAGCAGCACAGTGGCGAGACCTATTGGCTCCCCCAATGCTTGTTTGTAATTCTGATATTGGATGGACACAAGATTTTAATAGGATCAAAAAAATCAAGACAGTTAGGGCCTCATTACTAGTCTGGCAGTCTCTTGACAGCCAGCCTTGCTGTGGCGTATAGATCGTTGCCAAATGTGGTAGTCTGAATGCCACATTATGACCGCTGTAGTTGTGCTGTGGTCGGACTGCCAGCACCGCCAGGATTAGTCGTCCCCACGGTCTGGCAGTCATGGTGGCCTCAATCCCCCAGGTCAGCACTGCAAGCAGCGGTGCCCTGTGGATTACGACTTTGTTGTCCGCCAGTGATTTCATGGGGGTAACACCACCATGAAAAGGCTGGGGGAGAACAAGTGCAGGGGACCCAGGGGCCCCTGCACTGCCCATGCACTTGGCAAGGGCAGTGCACGGGGCCCGCTGGCCAGCACCATCACAATGTTCACTGTCTGCTTTGCAGACAGTGAACATTGCGAGGGTGCTGGTGCACCCTGCATCCAACATCAATGCTGCTATATCATTTATGAGCCGGAGACAATGCTGTAGGGTGTTTCCCGCTAGGCTGGCAGGTGAAAACTCAGGTTTCCGCCGGCCGACCTAGCAGGAAACTCATAATGGACCCAGGGGGGAGGCAGCCACTATGGTGGTAACCTCCACGTCAGAAGTTTGGCGGATGGCCAAGGCATAATAAGGCATAGAGTGATGCACAAATGACATATATTTGCTCAAAATCCTTTTCCTCACATTATCGTATAAATTAATCATTAAAACTTTATGTCTTTGCAAAGATAATGGCCATTTCAATGGAGAATGTGCTGCCTATAAATGACAGTGGCCATCACACGTTGCTTTATCTATAGATTGTAAAGCTAAATACTACACCTTTACCCAGTGCTTAATTTGTAAATAAAAACGTGCCGGTGCCCAAAGCACTCTTCTTAATCACGCAGCTGCTGCAATTAAATGTGGAAACACAGATTACTGAGGCGGCGTAATCCTGAAGTCATCTCGGGCCTCTTCAAACCATACAAAGCCACTTCCTGCCCCTTCAGCTCACTCTAGTAGCTTTCTACTTTCTCCCTTTGTGACGCTTTCCCGTTTTTCCCTTCTTCCGTCTTTCCCATATGTGTCTTTTGCTCGCAGTAAATGCTTGGGATAGAAGAATAAGCCCCGGCCCTCAATAATAAGTGCCGGTGCTCAGCACCGGGAACAACAAGCACAAATTAAGCACTGCCTTTACCACTGTCTTGCTGGACGGGCATCGCTCATTTGCTACACATGTTCTTTATGTGATGCTTCGATTTTTCACAATCCCCATGAGTTCAGTGATGTAACCTTGGTAGCAGCACCCCTCCACTTTGAAAATTGTTCCAGCACCACTAAAAGGTGAGCATGTGCAACGTATCCACTGTCATAGACGAGACTGAAAAAGAGGGCACCAGGTCAGAAATCAGAGTTCTTGCTAAGACCCTGTTGTTTGCTCTCCTTTCATGGCAGGATATAAATGATTGCAGGAGTCCAGAGTTTTTCTTTGGAGCCCAGTGCCTGCCTGCAATGAAAACTGCAGAGGTTGTCAAACACCAAGACTCCCTTGTCATGATTTCATCTCATGCCTCTTTCTTCCACTGCCATACAGTTCCTCTCTCTATATTTGACTCTTACAGGTTCCTTGTCCCTGTTTTCCTATACTTCGTCTTTATTTCTCCCTTTTCTGCCTTCCACTCAATTTTTCTAATGATGAAAAATAAGTCTGGGTCACAAAAAACAAATACAGGTGCCCACCACCTGCAACCACTCACACACATTAGGCACTGGTCAGCCAAGCTGCACCATTTTAAGGTATCAACTATTAAAACTGTGGAACAGCGCGCACGAGCCACCAGCTAAGATGGCCGCTAATTAACGGAGCTCCTCGCATCATCGGGCACGTTTTCGCCACCGGAGCCGTTTTTCTCTCGCCTTTCATGGCGCCTGACATATAATTGCCTGCTGGATCTGTTGGTGAGCATTTTTCATATTTTAAATGCTGCTTAGCTTGTTTCTTAGACTTTAAAAAAGGTCTCTACATTTCTCCTCAGAAAATGCGGCCATTTTGAAAACTATTACTCACCACTACGATGTTCTTATTTGCTTGTTTTTTTAACCTTTGATGGTTTTGTTCCCAGTTTTCTGCGCAAGCCATGTAATTTATTTTTACTATCTCATCAATATATATTTGGAGTTCCTCGGCCACTCGTTTCCTTTTTGAAGGATTTTTATTTGTTATGGGCAAACTAAAGAAAATAAAATCTCTGTCACATCAGCTCTCCTCAACTGATAAACTTTTGCAGTTTTTACAATTGGATACTTCTGCTGCAGCGTCTTCTTCTGCCAAGTCAAAGATGTCTTCCTCATCTTCTTCTTCGTCTAAAGTCTCCCAGAATATCTCTACAACTACTCTTAAGAGGGTCAAACAAGGCCCACCTTCACCAGTAAAATCTCTCTCGCCGATCTCTCTTGATCTTGTGCTTGATGAAATACGCGCACTACGTCCTCTTATTGAAGAAACAAATTCTTGGATGCAAAATCTTGATACTAAGTGGTCTCAAATGGAAGTGAGAGTTTCTGATTTAGAGCAAAGAGTCAGTGATGTTCAAGATGAAACAAATAAAATTGCTAACTTGGAGAAGGAAGTGGCAAAATTGAAGACACTTGCGGAAGATTGGGAAAACAGAAACAGGCGCAAAAATATTCGCCTTTATGGCTTACCGAAGGGTCTTGAAGGGAGTGATCCAATTTCATTTTTTGCTTCATTCTATCCAAAGTTAGTGGACTTACCACCTTCTACAGTTTTAAACATCCAAAGGGCACACCGCATTGGCCATCGTCCTCCTCATTCCTCCATATCTAAATCAAGAGGCGTGATTATTTTCTTTCTTGAATTTACTCATCTATTGAGAGTGCTTAATGCTGCAGAAGCCAAAAAAACAAATCTCTAGGCAGGGAAGTAAAATCTTCATCTCACAGGATGTGTCCAAAGCTACAGCAAACAGGAGGAAATAATTTTTGGAACTTCGTCCACAGCTTTGTGACTTGGGAGCTCGTTTTGGATTATTCCATCCGTGTGTGTTCAAAGTGATATATCAAATATAAGATCACTTCATATACCTCCCCAGCAGATCTTCGCGATTTTCTAAGACTACACTCTACAAACCCAATGGAAACAGCTGGTCCTTCTACACGTTGAATATATCCGTTTCTTAATCTATTATGCCCTTGTTCATTACCATTACGATACAGTTGATGGTCCTTCATATGGAGTCTATACATTATATTATATTGATGTGACTATAGGTCCTCTTTGTTAATGTATTGTTTTCTTTCCATAGGTTCCTGGTGTTCTGTAATCATTATGTTTGCTCGTAACATTTGTCCACAGATGAGTTCCGTTTCCTTGCAGTGCCGTCTTAAGTCTGTGCTATCACTACCCCTCTCCTATTGTTTGTCGTCTTTATTTGACATGTACTGTCTCTTCTTTTTTTCTTGAATAGGGTTCTTGCTGTCTCCCCTTTACTCTTCTTTCTCTTTTTTTGTCTTGTTTTCCTTTCCCCTATATGTATTTTCAGTTATTTATAGTACAAGACTTCGTGTATAGATATCTGGTTATGTGATGTAAAAATTCAGAGTTATTTCTTGGAATGTCAAAGGATTTATTAACCCAATAAAAAGGCAAATTATTTTATCCCATTTGGCTAAATATAATCCAGACTTGGTTCATTTACAAGAGACCCATTTGATGGATTTTGATGCTCTGAAACTTAAAAGAGGTTGGGTGGGCAATGTTTTTACTTCTTCTTCATCTACAAAGAAAAATGTAGTAATTGTGCTCTGCCATAAAAAATTATCAGTTAATGTTATTTCACAAGACTCGGATTCTGATGGTAGATGGCTCTTTGTGAAGCTAAGTATTAATGGGATTACAATGACTATTGGTAATATTTATGGTCCTAATCACTCAGATTATCTTTTCTGGCCTAATGTTACTAAACATTGTTTGCATTATACTGATGATTTTTTTCCTCTTGGAGGAGGCTGCAATCAAATTATTGATCCTTTTATAGATAGGCAATCTGTAATTAAATCTTCGCCTCATAAAATGCATAAACAATTTAATGCATTTCTCTCACAATGTAATTTAATTGATTCATGGAGAACTTGTAATCCTGATAGTATGGATTTTCCGTTTTATTCTCCACCACATGGCTCCTTATCTAGACTTGACCATATTTTTGTTTCAAAATCACTATCCCAAAATCTTATTAATTCCTCCATTGAACCTATGGTAATATCTGAATATCTGATCATGCTCCAGTCATCACAGATTTTGATTTACTCACAGTGCATCCCAAATCCAATAGGTGGCGATTTAATAATTCTTTGTTGCTTGATTCTAAATTTTCCACTTCCTTTGTTGCCTTTGCGGAGGAATTTTTCTGATTTAATGATGACCCTCATGTTTCCCCACAATTGTTGTGGTATTCATTTAAGGCTGCGGCTCGTGGTCATATAATAATTGTGTCTCTAATAAAAAGAAAACTTTTAATGCACATCATCAATCTCTGCTTCTCAAAATTAAACGGCTAGAACATCAATATTATTCTTCCTCTTCTAATTTCAATCTACAAGAATTTATTCAAGCAAAATTGCAATTTAACAAAATCTGGATGGCTAATGCCTCTTCTTTTCTTCTACGTAGTAGCGCCCGCTATTATGGAGGTCGAAATAGATCGGGGAAACTTCTGGCTAATTATTTAAAAGTACAAAAGTAACGCCATACAGTGAAGTCTATGGTTACAGATACTGGTGAGTCCCTTTTTAAAGATGATGATATCTTAGCTGAATTTGTTAATTATTACCTGACACTTTATACTCCTAAATCAGTCCTGCCCTCCTTACAGATTGATGATTATTTAAAAAACATTCCAAACCCCAATAAGACGCTTGTTGGTGTTTCTTCACTTGAAGTAGATATTTCTTCGTCAGAATTTTTTAAAGCCCTTCAATCTCTAAAAAAAGGTAAAACTCTTGGTCCGTATGGATTTATAGTGGAAATTTTTCTAAATTTTTCTGATATTTTACTTCCGAAACTTTTACAGCTTTTTAAAATTTTCACGGGTTCTGGTTGAACAGGGGGAATATTTCAAGAAGCTTCGATTTGTTTAATTCCAAAGGAAGGTAAGGATCATACTTTCTGTAAAAATTATAGACCAAGCTTTCTCCTAAATACAGATTATAAAATCTTTGCTAAATATTAGCCTTATGTCTTGATACCCTTTTACCTGATTTAATGATGACCCTCATGTTTCCCCACATTTGTAGTGGGATTCATTTAAGGCTGCGGCTCGTGGTCATATAATACATTTTGTCTCTAATAAATAGAAAACTTTTAATGCACATCATCAATCTCTGCTTCTCACAATTAAACGGCTAGAACATCAATATTATTCTTCCTCTTCTAATTTTAATCTACAAGAATTTGTTCAAGCAAAATTGCAATTTAACAAAATCTCGATGGCTAATGCCTCCTCTTTTTTTCTACGTAGTAGCGCCCACTATTATGGAGGTCGAAATAGATCGGGGAAACTTCTGGCTAATTATTTAAAAGTCAAAGGCAACGCCACACAGTGAAGTCTATGGTTACAGATACTGGTGAGTCCCTTTTTAAAGATGATGATATCTTAGCTGAATTTGTTAATTATTACCTGACACTTTATACTCCTGAATCAGTCTTGCCCTCCTTACAGATTGATGACTATTTAAAGAACATTCCTAACCCCAATAAGACGCTTGTTGATGTTTCTTCACTTGAAGTAGATATTTCTTCATCAGGAATTTTTAAAGCCCTTCAATCTCTAAAAAAAGGTAAAACTCCTGGTCCTTATGGATTTATAGTGGAATGTTTTCTAAATTTTTCTGACATTTTACTTCCCAAACTTTTACAGCTTTTTCAGTTTTTCACGGGTTCTGGTTAAACAGGGGGAATATTTCAAGAAGCTTCGATTTGTTTAATTCCAAAGGAAGGTAAGGATCATACTTTCTGTAAAAATTATAGACCAAGCACTCTCCTCAATACAGATTATAAAATCTTTGCTAAATATTAGCCTTATGTCTTGATACCCTTTTACCTGCGCTGATAAATAAGGAACAAACGGGTGATGTCAAAGGTAGAATTGCTCTGGCAACTCTAGAACATTCTTCAATGTACTCAGCAAAGCTCCCGCTCTTTCGTACTCCTTAGCAACAATTTCATTAAATGCTGAGAAAGCGTTTGATCGGTTAGACTGGTCTTTTCTATTAAAAGCTTTAGCCTGGCATGGTTTAGGGCCTCATTTCATTTCATTTATCTTTTTGCTTTATCAATCCCCAATAGCATCGATATTGGTGAATGGGAAATTGTCCAGATACTTTGTATTACGTTGTGGTGTTCGTCAAGGGTATCCACTCTCCCCACTCCTATTTATTCTTGCTCTAGAGCCCTTTCTATCCTGTTTTAGAAGTAACTTTAAACTTCCAATATGGTGAGAAACACTTGAAATTAATGGCATATGCAGATGGTATACTTTTTTATATCACAAACCCAGCTTTCACTGGAATTCTTCCAAGATTAAATATTTAGGTATTTGGTTCACCTCATCCATTAAAAAGTCCATTGAAGTAAATATCTTGGATGCTTTAGAGAACGTTGATAGATCTCTTTCGTTATGGAATTCCTTATTTTTATCTTGATTGGGTCACCCTGACTCTATCAAAATGATGATTTCTCCTAACATTTTATATGTCCTATCCATGATTCTGATTCCTCTACCTGTTACTTTTTTTAAACAACTGGACTTCAGATTGTCTAAATTCCTCTGGAATAATAAACAATCTAGAATTTCCCTTAGTCACCTTTGTCATTCCAAACAGGAGGGGGGGGAGCCAATTTTCCTGATTTCAGACTATATCACAAATCCTTTTGTTTGCATCAAGCTTCTAGATGGATCTCATTGTCAAGCTCTGTGTTTACTCCCTTATGGTTGAATATTGAATGTTGAATTCTTCTACCTGTTTCTCCTCGTGAGGTGGTATCCTTTTCTAATAATATTTTGCTTATCTCCTCCCCGCTTCTTAAATATACTTGTGCTCTTCTGCGTTCTCACTATTTACCTCCAACTGTCACTTATTTCTCTTATCATCTCATCACTATCAATAAAAAACCTTTATTTTGGAAATCCTGGAGACAAATAAATATAGCGTGGGTCAAATATTTATTTTCCAATGATACTCCACTTTCTTTTACACAATTCCAACTTCTATTTCATTGTCTCAATTCAGTTATGCCTAAATATATTCTTCTTATTAATATTAATCTTGATCCTCCTTTCTTACCTTTTTTCCTAAGGCATCAAATATTTATAAACTTTTTCATTCTCCTGTTTTGACACAACCTAAATCTAAAATTGAATCTCAATGGGAATTGGATTTGGGATGTACCCGGACTGTTTCCTTTTGGATAAGATATGGCATCTGTTAGAAATGGGGTCTCTTGATGGCAGTCGGTTTGCACCCTGTCCAAGTAGGGACCCTCACTATAGTCAGGATAAGGGAGATACCCGCTCAGATAACCCCTGCTCACCACCTTGGTAGCTTGGCACGAGCAGTCAGGCTTATCTCAGAAGCAATGTGTAAAGCATTTGCACATCACACACAGTAATAAGTGAAAACACTACAAAAGAACACCACATCAGTTTTAGAAAAATAGCCAATATTTATCTGTATAAAACAAGACCAAGTACAATAAGAATCCAACATACAGTAAGAAAATATGAATTATGCAAGATTTACTCAAAACTACAGTGCCTTGAAATCGATAGCTCCACCTGGGTCTATCACAGTGTCGAGATCAACAAAACCAACAGTTCAGCCCGGCCCCAGTGTTGTGGGCCAGCTACGGTTTCGGGAAGACCTGTAAACAGTACCTTGGATTTGCAGGGCGTTGTGATCCTCGCAGTGAGCTCCGGAGAGCGGCGTCACTGACGTCGCAGTGTCGGTTCCAGAGTCGGTGCAGGAGTCATCGGGCCCTTGAGGTCACATGCGTTGCAGATCGCGTTCCAGGCTGATGAAGTCAGGTGCGCTGGCGTGGATGGCGTCGGGGCTGCAGTGCGAAGTGGGACGATGCGATGTGAGGTGCCCACAGGTCACGGTGCAGGCAGTGGCTCAGTGACGGCGTCCAGCGGCGTCGGTGAGACCAGGGCTGCAGAGTGAAGCGGGACGGTGCGACGTGCGGTGTCCACATGGCAAGGTGCAGGCAGCAGCGTCATCGCTGCTGAAGCGCTGTTGTCGGTAGGCCCAAGCCAGTGGTGCGGTGCGGGACGGGACTGTGCTTCGTGACCCTCACAAGCGGTGTCCACAGACCACGGTGCAGGCAGGATGCCTGGTGACAACACAGGAGTCGATGGTGCTGACGTCGGTGGACTGGGGCTACGGTACGGGACGGTGCTTCGTGTACCTCACAAGTGGTGTCCACAGGCCACAGTGCAGGCAGCGTCGCCGGTGTCAGCAGGAGCGGCGGCGTCGGGGATACCCAGGCTGCGGTGGGAGCAGGCGATGCCAGAATGTGGGGCCCACATGTCGCGGTGCGAGCAGCGGCTCGGTGAAGTCGTCCGATGACGGCGTCGGGGAGACCAGGGTCGCAGTGCGAAGCAGGGCAATGTGACTCTGTGTGGCGTCAGCAGGTCACGGTGCAGGCCAGCAGCATCATTGGTGACGTCGCAGTGGTTTCTCCTCTTGAACAGCACAAACCACACAGTTCCCAGTGCTGCAGGTTGAGGAAACTAAAGACTTTGGTGTCCCTGAGACTTCCAACAGGAGGCAAGCTCTACTCCAAGCCCTTGGAGAATTTTCTCAAGCAGGACACACAGCAAAGTTCACCCTTTGCACTCTTTTCAGGCAGAAGCAGCCACTGCAGGCCAGTCCACAAAGCAACACAGCAAAGGAACAGTACTCCTCCTTCAGCTCTTCTCCTGGGCAGAGGTTTCTTTTGATTCCAGAAAGATTCTAAAAGTTTTGGGTTTTGGGTCTTCTTCTTATACCCAGTTCTGCCTTTGAAGTTGGCAAACTTCAAAGCAAAGTCTCAAGTGTTTGCAAGGTCCTTCCTTGTCCAGGCCAGGCCCCAGACACTCACCAGGGGGTCGGAGACAGCATTGTGTGAGGGCAGGCACAGTCCTTTCAGGTGTGAGTGACCACTCCTCCCCTCCCCTCCAACACAGATGGCTAATCAAGATATGCAGGCCACACCCCAGCCCCCTTTGTGTCACTGTCTAGAGGAGAGGTGTGAATAGCCCAACTGTCAAACTGACCCTGATGGGGAATCCACAAACAGGCAGAGTCACAGAATGGATTAAGCAAGAAAATGCCTACTTTCTAAAAGTGGCATTTTCAAACTAACAATCTAAAAACCAACTTCACTAAAAGATGTATTTTTAAATTGTGAGCCCAGAGGCCCTAAACTGCACATTTGTATCTGCTCTCAAAGAGAATCAGCACTTTAAGGATATTTAAAGGCAGCCCCCATGCTAACCTATGAGAGAGGTAGGCCTTCCACAGTGAAAACCGAATTTGGCAGTATTTTACTGTTAAGACATATAAAACACAATAGTATATGTTCTACTTTAAACATACACTGCACCCTGCCCCTGGGGCTACCTAGGGCCTACTTAGGGGTGCCTTACATGTAGTAAAAGGGAAGGTTGAGGCCTGGCAAGGGGTACACTTGCCAAGTCGAATTGACAGTTTAAAACTGCACACACAGACACTGCAATGGCAGGTCTGAGTCATGTTTACAGGGCTATTAATGTGGGTGGCACAACCAGGGCTGCAGGTCCACTAGTAGCATTTGATTCACAGGCCCTGGGCACCTCTAGGGCATGTTACTAGGGACTGATTAGTAAATCAAATATGCCAATTATGGATAAACCAATCCACAGTACAATTTATATGGGGAGCACTTGCACTTTAGCACTGATTAGCAGTGGTAAAGCGCGCAGAGACAATAAATCAGCAAAAACAGAGTCCAAAACTAGGAGGTCAGAAGGCAAAAAGACAGGGGAGACACGCCAAAAGGATGCCAGGTCTAACACATGTCCCCTCCAACTGATAGTAGGGTGGAACTACCCAACCCTTGGGGAGTCCTCCTCACTAAGGCAGAAGAACCTGGACAGACCATCAGCGTTGGCGTGTTCTGTGCCAGGGTGGTGTTCCACCGTAAAGTCCATCCCCTGTAGGGAAATGGACCACCTCAACAGTTTTGGATTCTCACCCCTCACCTGCATTAACCATCTGAGGGGCCTGTGGTCGGTCTGAATCTGGAAGTGAGAGCCAAACAAGTAGGGTCTTAGCTTCTTCACTGCCCAGACCACAGCAAAAGCTTCCCTTTCAATTGCACTCCACCTCTGTTCCCTGGGGAGTAGTCTCCTGCTAAGGAAGAATACAGGCTGGTCTAGGCCCTCTTCGTTTAGCTGTGAAAGAACTGCTTCCACACCATGGCCAGAAGCATCTGTCTGTACCACAAACTCCTTGGAGAAGTCAGTAGCCAGTAGCACAGGTGCCGTGCACATGGCTTCCTTCAGGGTGTCAAACGCGGTCTGGCACGCCTCAGTCCAGATCACCTGTCTAGGCTGTTTCTTAGAAGTCAGCTCTGTAAAGGGGGCAACAATGGTGCCATATCCCTTGACAAACCTCCTGTAGTACCCGGTGAGGCCTAAGAAGGCTCTCACCTCTGTCTTGGTCTTAGGGGGTGCCCAAGCCCAAATGGCATCAATTGTAGGATGTAGGGGTGCCGCCCGGCCACTCCCTACATGGTGTTCTAAGTACACCACCGACCCCTGCCCTATCTGGCACTTACTGGCCTTGATGGTGAGGCCTGCGGCTTGCAGCGCCTTCAACACTTCCAAGAGGTGGTGCAGATGGTCCTCCCAACTGGAGCTGAAAACAGCAATGTCGTCAAGGTAAGCGCCACTGCAGTTTTCAAGCCTCGCCAGGACCTGATTGACCAACCTCTGGAAGGTGGCAGGGGCGTTCTTCAACCCGAAGGGCATGACACGGAACTGGAAGTGCCCCTCTGGTGTTGAGAACGCTGACCTCTCCTTGGCCCCTTCAGTTAAGGCAATCTGCCAGTACCCAGACGTTAAATCAAACGTGCTGAGGAACTTGGCTGCCCTCAACCGATTTATGAGCTCAACAGCTCTGGAGATGGGGTGGGCATCTGTTTTAGTGACGGTATTGAGCCCCCGGTAGTCCACACAGAACTGAAGTTCTGGTGTGGCACCAGGTTCAGCAGGCTTGGGTACCAGAGCCACTGGACTGGACCAAGGGCTGCTGGAGCGCTCAATCACCCCTAGAGTCAACATCTTGGAAACCTCATCCTTGGTGCTGGCCTTCACTCTGTCAGCCAACCTGTAAAGTTTGTTTTTCACAGGCAGGCTGTCCCCAGTGTCCACATCATGCATGCATAGGTGGGTGACCCCTGGAGTGAGTGAGAACAGAGTGGTAAAGGGTTCCAGTAACTGGTGACACTCACTCTGTTGTTCTAGAGTCAGAGAAGGGGAGAGAACCACGCCTTCTACTGACCCATCCTGCTCCTTGCTAGACAGGAGGTCAGGGAGAGGTTCACTCTCCTCTTCTGTCCCATCATCTGTAGCCAGAAGCATGGTTAAATCGGATCTTTCAAAGTGAGGTTTGAGGCGGTTCACATGTAGAACCCTCAAGGGGTTCCTAGGAGCCTGCAAGTCCACCAAGAGGTGACGTCACTCTTGCGCTCCTTCACCTCAAATGGTCATGACCACCTGTCTTGTAGAGCACAAGCCTCTATGGGGGTACATGACCCAGACTTTTTGGCCAGACTAAAACGCAGAGTGGTATTCTGGTCGTACCAGTGTTTCATGTCCTCCTGGCTTGCCTCAAGGTTTTCTTGTGCGAGCTTCATGAAGCGGGCGGTCTGGTTCCGGAAGGCAAGCATGTAACTAAATACATCCTGGGGTGGCTTCCTAGGAGCTTGCTCCCAGCCCTCTTTCACCAGACTCAGAGGTCCTCTGACCGGGTGCCCATACAACAGTTCAAAGGGGCTAAATCCCACCCCGTTCTGTGGTACTTCCTGGTAGGCTAATAGGACGTCCCACTTACGCCTCATGGAGTCTGACAGACCCCCAATCATGCCTTTCAGGATTCGGTTGAATCTCTCAACCAACCCATTACTTTGAGGGTGGTAAAGGGTGGTGAATTTGTAGTTCACTCCACATTCCTTCCACCTGGCTTTTATGTACATGGACATAAAGTTGGTACCCCTGTCAGATACCACCTCCTTGGGGAAACCCACTCGGGTAAAGATCCCCATCAGTGCGCTGGCCACAACGGGCACTGTCACTGTCCTCAGAGGGATAGCTTCCGGGTACCGGGTGGCATGGTCCACCAAGACCAGGATGAACCTGTTGCCTAGAGCTGTCTTGGGGCCCAGAGGCCCCACAATGTCGATTCCCACCCGCTCAAAAGGGGTGTTCACGTCAGGAAAGGGTTGGAGGGGGGCCTTACATTTTCTTCCACTTTTGCCACTTGCTTGGCAAGTCTGACAGGATCTGCAGAATGCATCAGATTGTTTTCTCATCTGGGGCCAATGAAAGTGGGTGACAAGCCTGTCAAAGGTCTTGCTTGCCCCAAATTTCCTGCCAGAGTCACATCATGAGCCAAACCCAGTAGGAAGGCTCTGAAGCGCTGGGGTACCAACAGCACACGGGCTGCCCCAGCCTCAACAACCTTAGGCTCGCTGTACAGGAGATCATTGTCCCAGCATATCAGGTGATCCTTGGGCTCAGCATCAGCTGCTTGATCTTCGGCCTGCTGCCTAAGACCCACGAGAGTAGGGCACACCTTCTGCTCTGTGCAGAACTCCTCCCTGGTGGGACTCCCCTCTTGCTGCCAATGGGCCAGCTCAGATAGGTCTCCCAGTTCAGCCACTTGTTCCCCTGTAGGTGCCGGTGCTTCCCTCTCAAGGTCAGCCTCCTCCCCGACTGTGGGAACTTCAGGGGTGGGTTTCCCACACCCCTTGCCCTTTCTCGTGGCAGTCACCTGGGCCACTGTTTCAGGCTCCAGGTCTGTCTGATCACCCTGATTGGCTGCCATGGACCGAGTGGTCACGCATGTCCACTCTGGCATGCCCAACATCCCCAAGTGCGACTTGAGCTCCACCTCCTTCCAGGTGGAAGTCTCCAGGTCGTTGCCCAGCAGACAGTCAACTGGCATGGTGGAACTCACAGCTACTCTCAAGGAACCTGAGACCCCTCCCAATCAAAAGGGAACCTGTGCCACCTTACATTGGCGCTCTGAGCTGTCCACTGTAACTGCTTGGTGGAATACACCAGGAACTATATGCTCTTCGGACACCAGGTGACACTGGACCGTGGTCACACTGGCTCCAGTATCTCTGAGAGCCTCTACCCTCTGCCCGTTGATGGTCACCCACTGCCTGTATTTTTTTGCGTGATCAGGCATTAGGTTTCTCTGGACCATCTCACCGTCCCCTAGTGAGACAAGAGTCATTTCTGTGGGATCCCCACACCGCCCTGGGACCACCTCCTCCCAAAGCGCTACACTGGCCAACCCCTTGGTCTGCCCACCGCTGGGTGGTGGTGTCCACTTGGGACACTTGGGATCTCCCTTCATGTGACCCTCCTGGTCACAAGCAAAGCACTTACGGTGCCCTGCCTCTGCAGACTTTCCTGCAGAGGCCCACAGTTTCTTATCTCCTGGTGGGTGGGATTTCTTACCCGGGTTACTAGATTGGGGCCCTTTGGAAGACTCCTTTTGTTTACTCTTGTCCCCCCCCACTCTGCTGATGGAAACCCTGCCCACCTTTGGCAGAATCTCCCCCATATACCTTTTTGTGGACTCTGGTACTCACCCAGCTGTCCGCCTCCATAGCAAGCTTCCTGGGGTCAGTCAGCCTGCTATCAGTCAAGTGCTGGCGCAGCTCTGCAAAACACAGACCAGACAAGTGCTCCCACGCAATTAAGTTGTACAGCCCCTGAAAATCTGTCACATTACTGCCCTTCACTCAACCATCTAGTGCTCTACACACTCTAACCGGGTCTGGGACTCCGTTTTCTTACTCTGCCTAAACTGGTCCCTGTACTTGTCAGGAGTGGGACCATACCAAGTGAGAAGGGCCTCCTTCATGTCAGCATAGGTGAGGTTGTACCCCTTACCCAAAGCTAGCAAAGTGTCCCTCCCCTCCTCTGTGAAGTGGTTCCACAATCCTGCTCCCCAATTCTTCTCAGGGACCCCATTCATGTGGATGGACGCCTCATATCCCTGAAACCACCTCTGTATGTCATCTCCCTTTTTGTACTCTCTCTCCACGTTTTTAGGTATGTGCATAATTCTGTCTGACTGCACTGAGGAATTGCTGCCACCATCCTGGCTGGACCTGCTCCTCACGGCCAGCTCTTTTACTTTAAGCTCATGGTCCAAAAGCATCTTTCTTTCCTCCATGGCTTGCTGCTCCCTCTGAGCCTCCATTTTTAATCCCTCCAACTCAATCTGGTGCCTCCTGGCTTCTCTCCTGTCCTTCAGCTCCTTTGGAGTCAGTCCTTTTGATCCACCACTGCTGCTTGGCACAGGGGGTACCTCCCCCCCTGGCAGCTCCTTCACCCTCAGTGAATCTTCCCTAGACTTTGTGTCATTAGACTCTCCATTTAGATCCTCAGACTGCCCACTAGCAGTTCTGGCTGCTACCCAGGCCCTCAGCGCCTTCTGTAGCTCCTCCTTTTTAGTGAGGCCTCTGATTTGGAATCGGTTTCCAACCTATCCTCCTCAAAAACGAAATCCTGGGATACAACTGAAGATGCTCTTGATTGAGACATGAAGTTGTTGGGGTTCACTTGAACTTAAGGTCCAAAATAGGTAAAAGAGAAAAAAAATCAAAAACAAACAAATGTATGTGGCACGTAATGGTCTGCGATATGGTAGTAGTGTACACCAATCACTGTAGGTCAGGTGCAAATACAAGTCCTATCCTCACAATTGACAACCAGTGTTAGAAATGGGGTCTCTAGATGACAGTTGGTTTGCACCCTGTCCAAGTAGGGACCCTCACTCTAGTCAGGATAAGGGAGATACCCGCTCAGATAACCCCTGCTCAGCCCCCTTGGTAGTTTGGCACGAGCAGTCAGGCTTATCTCAGACGCAATGTGTAAAGCATTTGCACATAACACCCAGTAATAAGTGAAAACACTACAAAAGGACACCACACCAGATTTAGAAAAATAGCCAATATTTATCTATATAAAACAAGACCAAATACGATAAGAATCCAACATACAGTAAGAAAAATATTAAGTATGCAAGATTTACTCAAAACTACAGTTCCTTGAAGTCGATAGCTCCACCTGGGGCTATCACGGCGTCGTGATCAACAAAACCAACAGTTCAGGCCGGGCCGCGGTATTGCGGGCCAGCTACAGGGTTGGGAAGACCCGCAAACAGTACCTTGGATTTGCAGGATGTCGTGATCCTCGCGGTGAGCTCCGGAGAGCGGCGTCACTGACATCGCAGTGTCGGTTCCGGAGTCGGTGCAGGAGTCGTCGGGCCCTTGAGGTCACACGCGTTGCAGATCGAGCTCAAGGCTGATGAAGTCAGTTGCGCCGGCGTGGATGGGGTTGGGGCTGCGGTGCGAACTGGGACGATGCGACGTGCGGTGCCACAGATCACGGTGCAGGCAGCGGCTCGGTGACGGCGTCCAGAGGCGTCGGTGAGACCAGGACTGCGATGTGAAGTGGGGTGGTGCAACGTGCGGTGTCCACAGGTCACGGTGCAGGTAGCATCTTCGTCGTTGCTGAAGCGCTGTCGTCGGTAGGCCCAAGCCAGTGGTGCGGGGCGGGACGGTGCTTCGTGACCCTCATGAGCGGTGTCCACAGACCACTGTGCAGGCAGGATGCCTGGTAACGACACAGGAGTCGATGGTGCTGGCGTCGGTGGACCGGGTCTGCAGCGTGGGACGGGACGGTGCTTTGTGTACCTCACGAGCGGTGTCCACAGGCCACGGTGCAGGCAGCGGCGCCAGTGTCAGCAGGAGCGGCGGCGTCGGGGATGCCCAGGTTGCGGTGTGAGCAGGCGATGCCGGAGTGCGGGCCCACAGGTCGCGGTGCGAGCAGCGGCTCGGTGAAGTCGCCCGATAACGCCGTCAGGTAGACCAGGGTCGCAGTGCGAAGCGGAGCAATGCGACTCCGTGTGGCGTCGGCAGGTCATGATGCAGGCCAGCGGCTTTGTTGCCGGCGTTGCAGTGGTTTCTCCTCTTGAACAGCACAAACCACACAGTTCCCAGTGCTGCAGGTCGAGGAAACTGAAGTCTTTGGTGTCCCTGAGACTTCCAACAGGAGGCAAGCTCTACTCCAAGCCCTTGAAGAATTTTCTCAAGCAGGACACACAGAAAATTCACCCTTTGCACTCTTTTCAGGCAGAAGCAGCAACACATCAAAGTTAACCCTTTGCACTCTTTTCAGGCAGAAGCAGCAACTGCAGGCCAGTCCACAAAGCAACACAGCAAAGGAACAGTACTCCTCCTTCAGCTCTTCTCCTGGGCAGAGGTTCCTCTTGATTCCAGAAAGATTCGAAAAGTCTGGGGTTTTGAGTCTTCTTCTTATACCCAGTTCTGCCTTTAAAGTTGGCAAACTTCAAAGCAAAGTCTTAAGTGTTTGCAAGATCCTTCCTTGTCAAGGCTGGCCCCAGACACTCACCAGGGGGTCGGAGACAGCATTGTGTGAGGGCAGGCACAGTCCTTTCAGGTGTGAGTGACCACTCCTCCCCTCCCCTCCAGCACAGATGGCTATTCAAGAAATGCAGGCTACACCCCAGCCCCCTTTGTGTCACTGTCTAGAGGAGAGGTGTGAACAGCCCAACTGTCAAACTGACCCTGATGGGGAATCCACAAACAGGCAAAGTCACAGAATGGATTAAGCAAGAAAATGTCTACTTTCGAAAAGTGGCATTTTCAAACTATTAAAAAATCAACTTCACTAAAAGATGTATTTTTAAATTGTGAGCTCAGAGGCCCTAAACTCCACATTTGTATCTGCTCTCAAAGAGAATCAGCGCTTTAAGGATATTGAAAGGCAACTCCCATGTTAACCTATGAGAGAGGTAGGCCTTGCACAGTGAAAACTGAATTTGGCAGTATTTCACTGTTTGGACGTACAAAACACACTAGTATATGTCCTACCTTAAACTTACACTGCACCCTGCCCCTGGTGCTACTGAGGGCCTACTTAGGGGTGCCTTGCATGTAGTAAAAGGGAAGGTTGAGGCCTGGCAAGTGGATACACTTGCCAAGTCGAATTGACAGTTTAAAACTGCACACACAGACACTGCAATGGCAGGTCTGATTCATGTTTACAGGGCTATTAATGTGGGTGGCACAACCAGTGCTGCAGGCCCACTAGTAGCATTTGATTCACAGGCCCTGGTCACCTCTAGGGCACGTTACTAGGGACTTATTAGTAAATCAGATACGCCAATTATGAATAAACCAATCCACAGTACAATTTATATGGGATGCACATGTACTTTAGCACTGATTAGAAGTGGTAAAGTGTGCAGAGACAATTAACCAGAAAAAACAGAGTCCAAAACCAGGAGGTCAGTAGGCAAAAAGACAGGGGAGACACGCCAAAAAGCTGCTAGGTCTAACAGCATCGATCTTATAAATTATCTAGATCAGCTTCTACCACACAGTCACTTTTCTTTCTTTACCACAGACTTTATTTTACCCCCTCTACTGTAGTAAAATGTTCTGTATCCTCAACTTCAAACTGTTGGTCCTGCGATAGCCCAAAGGGAGACCTTATGCATATCCTTTTTTAATGTTCTCCCACGGTCTCTTTTTGGCGAAAATTTTGGCGTCAGCTTACCTCCATTTTTCATTTGTGATCCCAATTATCTCCCTCATTGCTTTTTCTAGGTATCCTTTCTGCTGACATTTTTCAGATGATGATAATTTAAAGCGGTTGGATCTAATGTTAGCTTTAGCCTTTCAGCAAATTACTCTTAATTGGAAAAAATCATCCTTCCTAAAAGGCTTGGTGGTACAATGTTGGCCATTAGCATAGACTAGATATTGCTTTTACCTCTTTATGGTGTCTCTCCATAAATAGAGATCTGCATTGGTTATCTTTGACTGATTATCTTAATGCGGTTGCTTGCAATTCTACTAATTGTACATTATCTGAGAATTTTTAGCCACCATGAATTGTTTGTTTTCTTGTTTGAATGTAAATTTAGTTCAATTTTATGCTTTATTGAATATCACTGTTTTTAGCTTTTTAATACCCACTGTATCTTTCTTATTTTAATTGGTCTTGTTACGATTTTTTTTATTGTTTTCCCCCATTTTATATTTAAAAATGTTAAACAGCTTTTACAATTCCTTTCAAAATTATATCATTATCATTGTGACAGATATCTTGTATTGGTATTATGCGACCCATATGTATTTTGATTTTATTAAAGCTGATTTACCTTTAAAAAACTGTAGATCAGAGCTTAGTGCCCGGTCCGCTCGAAAACCTCCAAAAGCTCGTGGATATAGTATGTGGCAGACTTAGACGTACCTACTACTTCCATACCTGTGATTACACTGAGTGCAGTACAGTAGAGCAGCATGTTCCAGGCTGCAGTGGATTTACTCAGTGTAGCTGTGAGTGGCATGGTGCCAGAGATCACTTCTGCTTTGCATTTATGTAACTTCAGAAACTCCTCTGAAACTCATCAAGCAAGGGTCTAGGCCCCGGTAAGGAAGGTGTTATGGACATGCACAGGCTCCAGCTGCATGGGTACTTAAGTTTACTTGGATGAAATGCTCTGCAGATGTGAGAATGTCTTTTACAAATCATTTTTTTCAGTTGTGTTCAATTTCATCAGCTGAGGGAGGAATAGGACTACAACACCCAGAATGCTGTAGGCCAGGGATACTCAAAGTACAGCCTGCAGGCCTCATGTGGCCCCGCTGACCTTTACATGCGTCCCCTGGGGCAACAGGAGCACTGGGCAGCTGTTTGCTCGAATCCGCACTAACAAAAATATTAAATACACACACAATCATTTATTTCAAACTTAATTGGTGTTAAAGAAAGGAAGTAACTAGGGACTCCTGCATTTAACTTTAGAAACGCCTTCATTTTTAAAGACATCTTGCAGCATAAGTGTAAAACTAAGAGAGTCTTTTCAAAATAAATTAAGTGTATTTAGTTAACATGCAGAACCTTTTCGCCTTAGTACAATTTATTTTATATGTGCATTGAGATGTATTCATTTTAAAGTGATAGTTTTCATACATAAATTTGGAAACATTAATTATTTCCCTTACCCTGAGAACACCACCAATAGTAAATTAAAGAGGCAAGTCACTGGGTATGTGCACTTTATGTGTGGCCTGAGTTCCTATCATACATAAACAACGTTATAGTTTATTAAATCAAACATAGAAGGAGGTTTTGTGCAGTGCACACCATGAATCATGTATTTTGAGGTCATCTTAAATGTGATAATGCAGAAAAAGGAGGGAAAGTGACACTAAACAATTGCCTAGGATCACAAAATTTGGAAAAGTGGGTAAGCCGGGATTCATTCCAGGTTTTCTGGTTTCCCATTGTTTATTTCACCCACTAGATGTATATCCTTTGCTTACCCTACACCTACCTTGCCACCAATCCCCCTAGTCACCCCACCCGACCGCCACCACCCTGGCATCAATGCGGCCCCCAGGCACATCACAGACCAAACTTTTTGGCCCCTGCGAAAATGTTTGCGAGAACCCTTGCTGTGGGCTTTTAAATGAAACTCCAGATTTGGAATACCGAGACTTAGGTGACATGGATTCATCTGGTAAGCTTATCTGCACTATATCAGTAGAAGCGAGCTTAAAGGAGAGGAAACAAGGGTTTGTAACACGGGTCACTAGGAAAAGCGGCACAGCCAGGGCCACTGAAAGAATGCGGTATGGGAGGACTAAATTATGTGTCGGGGATAACTAAATGAAGTGGCCATGAAAGGCAAATTATGCAAAACAATGAGGCACATTTGAAAATATTCGTAGACCATAAATTTTTACTATTCCCACACTTAACACGGTTTGGGTATAGGTTTCCGCTTATCAGTACTAGTTCAATGCCCAGCTATAGCAAAGAGCGACAGAAGGGTGACCAGTTAATCCTGCGAAGGGCCTTCCACTGTGCAGCAACATGTTGCCATGTTTTTAATAACTTTTGATCCATTGAGCTAGAAAAACGAGTCTTTGTTAAAGTCTGCAGTTTATGCAATAGATGAAGGATTATGTGGCAAATGCGGCAAATCCATAAATATGTGGAAAATGCAGCAGCCACAAAATCACACAATTGCAGTGGCCCAGGGCATAGTTCTGTCTGCTTCAAATACAGGGCAAAAGGAAAACGACATGGTGAGAAAGTGTACTTTCTATAGATAGCAATAAATGAGCACTTTACACATTGCCCTGTATAAAAAGTACGTATTACCATTGTAGTTTATAGCAAATTGTTCTACTTATGAGAGTTTACAAACTTGGCCATAAAAGGGAGTATGGAAACTGTCACTGTGTGCTTAGTCATTTTGGTAAACAGCGGTATGAGTGCAGTTGTGCAATGTGTCCTTCAGATAGCGGTACATTGAATCAACTGCCAATGCAATTACATCTTTACATCCTGAGGAATTATGAGCACAATCACAGCCATGCCTATTTCTGATGCAGGGGCACTGTGGAAACATGCACAGAAAAATACATACAAAAGCAATGTGGAGACTGTTGTGCATTCATTACATGGGACTAAGGCCCGGATTTAAGAGGGCCTAGCACCTCCTTGTGCAACATTAGTGTATTTTTTTGTACGCTATTGTGGCCCAATGAGGCCGAAATCAAAGCACCAGATTTACAAAGTGGTGCAATGCACGCGTTGTGCCACCATGTGACCCCTTGTGCTACATTATGCCTGCGCCAGGCATAAAGTATGCAAGGGGGGTGTTCTAAGAGATTTCAGTGCTTCATTTTTTTGCAGCTACTTTTAACTCCTGCACATAACAGATGTTAAAAGGGGGCTCACCATTGCTTGCAATGTGCCTCTATGTACTGTGCAGGTTTAGTGCCAAAATGTTTGTGCTAATCCTACACAGTACGTCAATAGCATTGAAAATGTTGACGCAATTGCCCCTACCCTGCGCCATGGTACACTGTATATTAAACACCGTGCACACATGGTGGCGGTAGGGGGTGCTAAGGGGTGCACGAAAAGTGGTGCTGCATTGGATGCAGCACCACTTTCCTTAAATCAGGCCCAAAGAGTCCAGGAGATGTGTAACCAGAGAGCAAAAAGGGCAGATTTAAGAGCCCCTAGCACCTCCTTGCGCCACATGTCATATTTGTTACGCTAATGTGGCTGAACGAGGCCAAAATCAATGTGCCAAATTTACAATTGTGCAAAGCTCCGAACAGGCATCGAAAATTCTGAGGCTGGTTCCCTAACTACAGCCATGGTGGGCCATATCTTAGATATGGCTCACACGTGGTGGCATTAGGGGTGCTAAAAGATGCAGAAAAGTGGCCCTGCACTGGGTGCAGCACCACTTTTCTTAAGTCTGGCCCTAAGTGACTTGCACACGTCGTAGCAGGCTGAGCATCAGCATGGCATCATGATCAACCTGTTTGAGATTTTTGTGACATAGAATTGTTTAATTACTGTATTGTACTGTAATAGTATTTATATAGCGCTTACTACCCCTGACGAAGCGTAGAAGTGCTTTTTGCCAGTAGCACGCTACTCCGGAACCCAAAAAGAATTAGTGAGGGATTAGTATAGTGAAATATGAGTACAGTTTTAGTATTATTATGGGTTAATTTGAGCCATGGATATGAGAGTTTGTTAGTTAGATTGACTGGAGTAATGGAGGGGTGGAGGAGGAAAGAATCCAGAAGTGTTAATTGGGAGTTTATGGTAATAGGATTTAGGCTTTGGATGAGTAAAGGGAGGATGGAGGAGGGAAGAGTCTGTGGAAGGGAGATCATAGTAGCAGGGTGAGATAAATGAGGGAGAATTTAGTAGGGTTGTTTGGGAGATCATGGTAGTAAAGAGAGGTTTGGTGAGTTAGATGTGGAAGCTGAGGAAAGAGCTTAGGCAGGGTTGTTTAGAAGATAGATGAAGGTAGTAGAATGGATTTGGGATGAGTCAGATTGGGAATGGAGGATAGATTGATAAGACATGACATATGGTGATGGGTAGATAAGTGTGATATAAGATGAGAGCAGGTGATTGAAAATGTTAAGCTTTTCAATGATCAAGGATTTTGGAAGCCCACAGATCCCAGTACTGGCTTTAATAGAAATTAGGTAATTTTACCCCTTGCTGAATGCTCCTTTAATAACTATCACTAAGTGGTTTCTTATAAGATTTTCTTTAGAACTAAGTTAGAGAACTAGGGGACCAGATTCACAAAACCATTTTGAGGCTGCAAACGCTGCAAATTATGTTATTTTCAGAAGAGGACAGTGAATTAGACCTTCGTTGCTTCAGCTGTTGTTAAAATGTTTTTTCTTTCTGTGCAAGCACTGTTTTTCACACATTTCTCCTAGGCACATTCACAAATTGCTGTACTGGAGAAACGGCACACCTGAGTGCTGTGAATTACTCTTAGGTATCGAATTATTAATTACTTCCCTCTTAAACCAGTCTATAAAACCAAGAGCTTTAGGCAACTTATTTGAAAAATTGTGAATTGAAATGCACCTTTAGACCTCAGTTTTTCCAGGCCTAATTGTATTCTCCTCGTTAGTTTCAGTAGAATGAGAGACGAGATGTTCATTTTGAGACTGAGGCCCTCATTCTGACCTTGGCGGGCGGCGGAGGCCGCCCGCCAAAGTCCCGCCGTCAGGTTACCATTCCGCGGTCGAAAGACCGCGGCGGTAATTCTGACTTTCCCGCTGGGCTGGCGGGCGGTCGCCTTCAGACCGCCAGCCAGCCCAGCGGGAAAGAGGCTTCCACGATGAAGCCGGCTCGGAATCGAGCCGGCGGAGTGGAAGCTGTGCGACGGGTGCAGTTGCACCCGTCGCGTATTTCACTGTCTGCGCAGCAGACAGTGAAATACATGTAGGGGCCCTCTTACGGGGGCCCCTGCAATGCCCATGCCAGTGGCATGGGCACTGCAGGGGCCCCCAGGGGCCCCGCGACCCCCCCTACCGCCATCCGGATCTCGGCGGTCCGACCGCCGGGATCTGGATGGCGGTAGGGGGGGTCGGAATCCCCGCGGCGGTGCAGCAAGCTGCGCCGCCGCGGAGGATTCAATGGGGCCGCGGTACACTGGCGGGACCCCGCCAGTGGTGCCGGTCCGACCGCGGCTTTACCGCCGCGGTCGGAATCCCCATTGGAGCACCGCCGGCCTGTCGGCGGTGCTCCCGCGGTCCTCCGCCCTGGCGGTCAAAGACCGCCAGGGTCAGAATGACCACCTGAATTCTTAGATCTGCAGGCTATGCACAGATCTCAGCAGCAAGTGCTGAACTCACGAGCTAACTTACCGGCTAGTACTAGCTTTTGTGACATTGCCAGTAGTTCCTTTGTGCCAGATGTGTTATCCTTGCAGAGATACTGACCAGGGTCATCGCACCTTTCTCTAAAATAAACCATCCATGCACTAAAATACATACAAGTGACTATGTTGCTGACTAGCCTTGGGCGACAAAAGGTCTAAATCTGGCAGCTGAAAAGAACCACAAGGTGCACCTCTGAGCATCACTTTACCTTTCTGCATCTCAGTTCCGCCATCGATCAAACTCGGGGCCTCTTTGAACACACAAGTATAATAAATGACAAGGAATAAAATCAGGATGGCTTCAAGTGAGGACCAGAGTGGCACAGTGTACTGTACTGAGTCGTACATCCTAGAAATGATTATAGTGCTTCATAGTGCATTAATAATAAATATCCAAGCTCCCAAATAGATATATGTAACTTACATAGCACGTGTGCACGTACATTTTCCATTAGCGCTCATTCTTTTAGGCAGAGGGTATCTGAAACATAGGAAACGCAAGTATGATGGCAATGCAGGGGCGTACACTGGCCCATGTAGTTCCTGCGGCGTGGAGGGATGAGTGGAGGGGCGGTTTCCACCAGGACCAGACATTTAGCCCAAGGCCTATGAATATCAGTTAGATACGGAAGCATCAGGGCTCATTCTGCAGGAGGGCCCCATCATTCTAAAGCGCAGTCACCAGCCATACAGATTGGCTGTACCGGACCTTCAGGGGTTGCTTGCAAGGTGGGAAAAGTCTTATTTTCCTTATTTTTGTGGAATTCGCTCCTTTACATTATCAACTGTGAAATCCCCTGGCTCTAATGCTGGCTCGCCTTCTTCTCTTTATTTGTGATCCTCGGCAAATTGTACAACCTCGCTACATCTCACTACCTAAATCTGCCAACATGTGGAACTTTTAGTATCAAGTACTTTATAATAGAGTAGACATGTAACGTTTTTGTGTGGTTATTAGGTCTTTAACAAAACATTTGAAATACTTCTTTCTTGTTACAGAACAGGGGTCTTCAAACCGGGGGGGGGGCGGCCCCCCTAGGGGGGCCTCAAGTGATCCCGGGGGGGCGGGGGCGCCAGGCTCTGGACAAAAGTTGCATTACACAGATAACAGTGTTTTGTTTTGAAACAAAAACATAATATTGCATTTTGAAAAAGGTAACAGTACTTAACTGCAATGTTTAAATACGTCTAGACACCTTTAAACATTGCCAACTTTATAACATATTTGTGAAAAGTTCTGAGGGGGGCCCAATGATTTTTACTTTTCAACATGGGAAGAAGCAAATTAAAATGTAGAGTGGGGCACATGCAGTAAACCAAACCACTGCATGTTTTAAACAGACTATTTAAAACACTAGAAGGAAACACTTATCTGGCTGTCCACATGACTGACTCCTCAATGAAAGCCATGAATGGTTTGTGAGCTACAATTTCACTGCCTGCCTGTCTTCAGACAAACTCTTCCTCTTTCTGCCCTTGTTTTATAGCCTTTGACCCTTTGACACTGTCCTTTATAAATGTCTTCTCTCTGTGTTGTTATATATATTATTTTAATTAGAGGCTTCAATGATGGAACTTAGGCTTCACAACTCTTCTGTGTGTGTATTCCAAATTTACACTCATTTTAAGCATTGTTGGGTGTGTTTGAGAAGAATGCATCAACATGCACAGTTCTCTTCCTGAATTTACTGTATGCCACAAGAATGCCAGATCAAAACTTTACCTTCGTCTGCAAAATTCATTTGCATAAAACAAGGTTTCATTCAAAGCCGAATTAAATTCGGCACAGACTTCAGTTCAGTAAAAATGTAAAACAATGTGAAAACAGTTTAGGAAGACGAATTAAATAACGGCAGGGGTAGAAATGTTCATTAAATGGAATCTAGATTGAGGAAAAAAGCAGAAGGGTGTACTCTACAAGTTCTGAGGAAAGACATGAACCCTGGTAGGGGAAATTCCACTCTGATAGTGGTGAGGTCTTTCTACAGACCAGTGACGCTGTTAGGACCATCTATCGATATCAAGGTTGAGGCAGGATGTGCACTCTTCTAACCAGGCTGCTCAGAACTTAGTCTGAGGTGAGAAGTTGAGCCTTCCATGCCGCTATATTTCGCTGTGATTGATTGATCAAGCAGTTATGGCTAGATGTTGTGAAAGTTGAGCCAATTGCACTATATCATAATTATTACAAATTGATTGCCTAGATTATAACTGCAAAATAACACCCTACTAGACACCCCAAAATATAGATTAATATAATAGAATGAACATGATCTGAGGTCTATAGCCCTAAGTGAGCAAAGGTAATTCAGAAAAATATCCTGTGTTCATGGGATCATTGTAGCTCTAACTAGAGGTGATTGGAAAACTGGACCAATGTTCCTGGTTCCATGGAGAGTCTTCATTAATGGTAAAGAAAACTAGAAACCGGTCTAGCACTACAATATCTAGTTGTAACCTGGGAATATGGCCAAAGAACCACATATGAATGTCGAGTCCGTGGACAATTGTTCCAGGTGCAAGGGTGTTAGATTGGTGTTGAACATTTGCACAACCCAGCAAAAGGATCCGTTGCTTGAATCAGGACCTTTGCTCACACCATACACGAGGTCAAAGAGTACTCAGGATGTCGAAATAGTGCACAAAAGATCCCTTGGTTGTGCAGTGAGGTGAACTGGCCACGCATAGTGTCCTCTCATTTGCGTCATTTTACTGTCTCCAGTGAGAGGAACCTGGAGGGCTTCAAGATGGGTCTTGTTAGGATTCCCCTGCTGGGCGGTATTGGAACCAGAACAAAGCATCAGGAGCAAAGGTAGAAGTTAAGGCTTGAGGAGTATTCAAAGTGTCTAAGTCAACCAGTAAAGGGTCATAAGAAATGTCAGGGATTTTTTTCGCAGGAAATCCACAAGGACAATTACCCAAGTAAAGTTCACCTTAAATATTCAATGTGGGAATGTAAAATTCAAAAGCCTCTTGAAGATCCGACTTGCAGCCCTTAATGATAACCTTCATTCTGCTCCATGGCTCCTATCAGATCCCAAGAAATGTCACCACATCCCACGAATCATGCCCTTCTTAAACTGGCTGCCCATAGAATCATTTTGCATGACTTTCCTCAGATAAATTACACTCCATTTTTCACCCACAGTGCCCCTCGCTGAAACGTATTGTCTCTGGAGGGAACAGATAAGCAAGAATTAAAACTATCCTCCAGTCAGAAACTGCCAAATTCAAGGGAAGCTCTACCATGAACTTCTTCTTTGCTGGTAATGCCCTTAAACTATGGACGTCTCTTCGAATCCGTATTCACTTTGCTGCTTTCTTTAATTTCACGTTAAGCCGAAAGAGCCATGTACTATCCACCTACGAGACTGGACATGCGATAACTTAGAGATGCACTTTCCCAGGCACCCTAATGCATCTTCTTTTATACCATTATACTTAACCTTCTTTGGTCTATATCCAATACTCTGCAACTCGTTATATAAAAAGCTACTCCCTTCAGACACTGGATATCACACCACTCTACTTGTTGATGCATAACCTCTGTTCATTGTGTGCACCACCATCGTATAATTATGATTCCACATCTTTATTATACCCTGTTACTGTAAGAAGCACTTTCCCTCCCTGCTGAGGGTCAATACCACACTACATTCAAGCAAATAAATACATACAATTAAAAACAAGTACACATGTTCAGCAATTTTCTTTTGGATCGGTAGACAAACTCCTCCCAGACAGAATGCACTTAGCTTGGCTGTTTTTTGGTAGGCTCCCACGCAAAGCACACCGATGGAGACTGGCTTGAATACAATCTCCTGTGTGTATTTCAGACCCAAGCCAGACACACTAAATCAGTGTGATATAATGAGCCTCCTTCCATTGTTGCTGTACAGATGCGAAGATTTCTCCTAGCATTTTCTTGAGGGTGGCATCTTGGTGGATAGATATGTGGATTGAAGCCTGACAGTGGAGCAAGATGAATAGCTCAGGGAGATGAAAATAGAGCTTCTCCTTTAACCCACATGTCATTGTAAGAGAATGAACCACAACAATAAAAACTTGAAAAAAATCCCTGATTTACAGGATATATTACAAACAAATCAGCAGAAGTACTTATCCACCCAGGGAGAGAGGGGAAGGGGGATTCATTGGGCTGCAAATATCTTACATGAAGGAGGGGGTTGATCTTACCTCTAACCACCATGTCCAATCACCATCCTTCAGCAAACGGATGAGGAGGGAGCGCCCTCAACAACAATAGCAGAGGAAAGGTTTTGGTGCTCCCTTCCCAGAACGATTCTAAGGCCGTGTTGGTGGGGCCACTGAAATTGAGAATTGGTGGTCCTTAGACTAAGGGTGATTTGAGCATCTCAAAATCAAACATATAGGAGAACGTCGTGGAAATACATCTAAAAAAGAATCCGGATGCGGCATCTGTTGTAAACAATGTGGACCCTCATCCCTGAAATTACTGAAGACGTCGACCTGGAAACCAAGGTGTGGCTTGCAAGGCTTTAACACTGAGTAGCTAATGGAATGGCAATAAAACAATTGGAACCCACATGTGGCATTCATATAGAAAATTGTAGCATCTCCCCTAAGTAGGTGAGTCCCAAATCCACCAGGAGACCTAGCGGAAAAACAGAAAAATGACTTACCAATCTCTAACATGTCTAATTTAGTAATACGCAAATTTAAGGTTGCATTGAGAAAAAGACTGATTAAAGAGTGGTGTTTCTGATGTTAATGTTATCAAGAGTGGCTCAGGAGCCATGAATATGGCACCTTCCTTTCAACGTTGGCCCCACCCATTACTTATAAAAAGGTACATGTAATAGTTGAAGAATTCTGTAAAGTCCTCGTAGTTTCATGAGCCAAACAGATTACTTCTGCAACAAAGTACCACTGAGCTTGCTCTGTGAAAGAAATTGATTAGTTTTACAGTATGAACATCTCCAGATCGTCACTGGCGTATGAAAGACATGGACAGCAGAGGAGATGGAATGATGTGCAAGGTAATGCTTTATGTCTCAGTCCTACTGTATACAGCCCACTAATCTGGAGGGCCGCCATTCCACTTCCCTAGTTCTAAAAGATTCGATATTTAAGACTGCAGCATTGAAATACTGTTTATTGCAGTATTTAAATTCTGTTTATCAGACTTATCAATACGGACTGATTTGTTCTTCCTGAAGTGATTCAATTTCTCCCTTGCTAAGCCCAAGCTGCAGAACGGAGGGCTGTATGTTTGTCCCTTCCAGGCCCCCATCAGTCTGCGAGATGCACAAGTCCATTTTTCAGTGTAATAAGGTTGTGTCATTCCCCACCCCACATCTCAAGAAGGCCATCCTTAGAAAAAGAATACCAGTTTAGGGAGACATTTCTGGCAAATTTATTTAAAAGCTGATGGTTTTGCAGTATACCATAACAATAGTAGACACACACTAAAGCAAAAGGCAAATGTAGTTCATAAAAATGCAATTAAGAAAATTAAACCATGGACGTTTTCTTTTAACATGATGTGCTTAGGGTTTTCCCTAATTTATTCAGAATGAAAGTTATTGGTGTGTCTCAATCGTACTGTGTACAGCCTACCGATCTGGGAAGCAAGTCCATAGAGATGAGCTATCAATTAAAAGCTCATTCCGCCGCCTTCTTTAATTAGCATGCTGGTTCACTGGCCTTGGTATAGTATTATAAATATTCGCACAGCCATATTGGTTCCCGGAATTCCCTGTTTCCCCGGTACTACTGACACAGCAGGCCCGAGAGACACCGCAATGTTGCAGCTGTTCTCTTTGAGATAATAGTAATGCAGGTGTCATCATTCTTTTTTCTTTACACCGTCTTCAACCATTTCTCATCACTCTATTGTTCTGATATTTCATTATGTGAAAAAAATGTGCTTACCCCTAGAGAGACATATGAGTGTATCTCTTTATACTCTTAGTTAGTGAATGGCTTCAAGGAATTAATAATCTATTTTCTGCTGCGCATGCTCAGTCGGAAGTAGCAACATGGAGTTGTAATGGAAGGAAGGTGTATCTGTAGGTCCAAGACATGACTAGGTTGGCTGATTCCGCAATGCAAGCTTGGTATCTCCACTGCTACAGTCTTAATTCTGGCATCTGTGGTGGTCCAATGGTAGCACATGAAAGCCACTCTCTTCCTCATTTTCTTTGGTACTACCAGTGGCGTAGCCTGGGTTGTCAGCACCCAGGGCAAGGCAAGTAATTTGCGCCCCCTAACCCGTGGATTTTAGCACTCGAGTCCCCCCCCCAGATGTTGCGCCCAGTGCGGCCGGCCTCCCCTGCACCCCCCACGCTACGCCACTGGGTACTACGTGCAAGAAGTCTCAAAGCCGGCTCTCCAAACCCTCCTGCCACTGACCTGCTGTTAGAAATGGGGTGGCAGCTGCAGAGGCACCGCTTGTGGTCACCACCGGTTTCTCCCTGATGGCTCCTCATGAGGGGTATGCACCTGTCCTAGCGCAGGTGTAGGAAGGCCTGCTTTAACGAACGATTGCAGCTGCAGCTGCACCGCTTGCAGTCACCAACGTTTCTCTCAGAGGGCTTCTCACAAGGGGTAGGCACCTGTACTCAGCGTAGGTGTAGGAAGGCCTGCTTTCACTGAGAACAGCTTGTGGTCAATGCAAGTTTCTGCCTCAGGGCTCCTCACGAGGATAGCGGTGCAGAAAGGGGGTGGGTTACAGTGAACCTCGCGCTGCAGCACTGGCTGATGAGGAGGAGTGCTCCCACACCACAGAGATTGTTGAAGGGTGAAAGGTGCGGGCATCTCAGTTCAGGCAGTTTGCGAGGTCCATGGGGTTCCAGGGACCTTGAGGGAACAGAGTGGACAAGCCAGCAAGCCCTGTGAGACATGCTAGGGGTCTACTCGTGGTTTCTGCAGCAGGGCAAAGGTCAGCAGGCAGCAGGGCAGTCCAATCAGGCAGCGCAGCAATCCTTCAGAACAGTCAAGCAGTCCTCCAGCTTAGCACCCTTTACTCCAGCATAGTTTTTTCCAGGAGCAGTAGTGTAGTACTTTGTGTTGAGTGCCTTTAATGTGGGGGGTGGCATCAAAAGATTTCTGTGAAGTGCACAGGTCCCCCTTTCAGCCCAGCCCTGGCTCCAGACTATTAATGGGAGGTAATCAGCCCCTTTGTGTGGACTCTGGTCACTACCTGTTGAAGTGTAAGTGTGAGCCCTTCCCAATCTCCGCCCCAGGAAGACCCATCAGTAAGCAGATGAATGCAGATGCAGTTGAGTATCCTACGTTGTGGGTGTCTGGTGGAAATGCACAAGTGTAGCTGTGACCTATCCCAGGCCAGACATGTATTGGAGACATGCTGTAGACACACAGGGCAGTGAGAGCAGAGAAATGCACACTTTCTAAAAGTGGAATTTCTAGAATAGTAATAATAAATCAGACTTCATCAGTAACAAGGATTTATTATTACCATTCCAATAATACTAAGCATGATGCAGCTACTCCTCTCAGATCAGGAAGTACAGCTTAAAAGTATTTTAAGGAATTCCCAATGCTTGCCTAGGAGAGGGGCAAGTCTCACAGTAAAGAAAAACGACATTGGGAGTTTTTCATTACTAAGACATGAACAATTTAAAAGTACACATCCTGAGTTATACTTACACGGCACCCTACCCTATGGGATACCTAGTGCCTACTTTAGGGGTGACCGAAATGTAGGAAAAGGGGAGTCTAAGACTTGGCAAGATGTATTAAATGCTAAGTCGGTGTGCCAGTGAGACTGCACACACAGGCTCTGCAGTGGCAGGTCTGAGACATGTTTACAGGGCTACTTGAGTGCTTGGCACAATCAGTGCTCTAGGTCCACTAGTAGCATTTGATTTACATTTCCTGAGTATATGGTATACCACTTTACCAGGGACTTATATATAAATTAAATATACCAATTGTGCATACACCAAGGTTAACATGTTTAGGGGAAAGGCACATGCACTTTAGCACTGGTTAGCAGTGGTAAAATGATCAGAGTCCTAAGGCCAACAACAAAATATAGCAACAGGTAAAAGGCAAAAAGTCTGGGGTAAGACCACCCTAAGGATTCCAAGTTGAACACCCTCAATGAACCCTCTCAGTCAGCTGATGTAGACTGTACCTGGGTCCTAGCCCTTCGTACTAATTTGCAAATCTACCCTGTACAAAACTTAAAAGAGATGTACATTAAAGCTTATATTTAGAGGCCCCTGAATAGATAATCGGCTGCAGGGGATGGGCAATATAGAAGGAATATACCATGGACATTTTAAGAAAGGGTACATTAATTTTCTTCACAGTGAATTGACTACTAAGAGTTTAAAATAAGGGTGTGCTGTGGCTGGATTAATCATTCTAGTAATACTGAAGGAGCTCATAAAATGAGTACTACATTTTATAATGGGTACAAGTAAGATGCAAATATGATTCAGGGTGCCATGTCCTCATCGCATCCCAGGTGAGGCTTGAAAGCAGCATGCCTTCTTGTGGTTGCTTTATTCAAAATGTCCTGTAAGCGAAGGACTACATTTTAATAGCTATCACAACACAAGTTGGTAAATAGCACCCAGATGGGTGTGCATTTTAGTGAAGTACCCAGCATTTCATGGGAGATTTTGTATACTGCACTATCTTGAAGACCATTTTTAGGATGAACTCTTGCAGGTTCTTGTTCACCCCTACCTACTCTCTTTGTCACCCGTTTTTCCATCCTTCTCGTCCTCTTTCTTTCCCGCTTTTCTCAATTTCACTCTTGTTCAGTGTCAATCTCTACTGATGGAAAATAAGCTCTAGTTTCCACCAGATAGTGCTTGTGGTCCCCACTTGTAATCATCAGTCTCAAATGAAACACTGCCAAGAGGCCGCCCAAGTGTCAGTTCTATGGTACTGCTAGAAAGTGTAAATCTCAACTTATATTTTTAACATCCTACTGGTCGGTAACTGTAATGCAAAGCAACTAGGATGCCTAGATCTTCCAACCTACCACCTCTAAGCAAATTAATAATGAACATAGTTAATTAAACTCCCCGAAATTGGGAATAACCAGCTGTACCAACCGTTAGTGGCTCTCTTCCATCTATCATCTGCTCCAAACAAATGGTAAATGGGAATGGGTGGGGAACTGCAGGTTGCTGTTGAGAGACTATGGGGTTGGGAGGTGATGGGGTCAGGGGGGGCTTCGCTTCGCAGGGGGGCGCATTGCACATTCAGTCCTTTGTGCTGTTGATGGGCCAATTGGGGACTGTCCTGAGTTTCTACTCACTGCCGGACTCAAAGCCCAGGTAGTTTTATCTGGTAAGGATCCGTATCTGGAAGAATTGAACTCGATGTTCCCACATCTGGCAATCCCAGTATCACCCCTTGGGATAGCTTATAATGAGGGCCGGTGTCCATAAGGATACGGATTGCAAATCACCAAAGGTCTTCTACATAGTCTGCCTTCCCCAGGTCCAGAAAAGCAACAGCAAACCAGTGGAAATGTGCCAACACAATTCTCAATACCTCTATATTAGATATTCTCAGTAATTCCACATAAATGATCGTTCACACCATTTTTTTCTCTTTTGACAGACTCCAATTTCCTCCAGCTTGTGTTTTCAACAAAGGGGCTACCAAGTCTTTTTCCATGTCAGACCCCTCGTCCCTTATATTAAAAACACAAATCACTGTAAAGAACGAAAGCAGTAGAATAAAAAAAACTGTGAATGTACACAGAAAATATACAGTCATTCTTCCCTCTACCATTTTCTAGTCCATATTGTGGTGCTTCATTGGTTAATGAATACCCTTGTTTTCTGCTCTTGTATAAAGTGTACGCAAATGCTTCCTTTTTAGCCGTCCTGTCTCTTCTGTTCCTTGTCCGATTCTACTTACAGACCCCTAAAAGTTTCAAGATTGAGTTTGATTGAAAACTACAGTATGTCAATCCTGTTTATAGGATTTATCAAGAGGAACTGATTTATTCTTCCGTAAGTGGTTCAATGTCTCCCCTGCTGAGCCCTAAGCTACTGAAGGGAGGGCTGTAGTTGTGTGTCCATCCCAGGCCTCCGTCAGTCTGCACCATGCAGAAGTCGGCCTTTCAGAGTGATAAGGTTTGGTCAGTCCCCACCTTGCATAAAAAGAGGTATTAGTGCAAGGAGTTATTTCTGGTGAGTTCTATTTTAAAACTGATGGTTTTGCAATACATCAAAACAATAACAGACAATCACTAACACAAAAGGCAAATATAGTTCAGAAAAATGCAATTAATAAAAAAAGAGAAGTTTTCTCTTGACATGATGTGATCGGTGTTATCTATAATTTATTCAGAATGAAAGTTGCTGGTGATCCTCCCTAAATTAAACTTTAATTGAATTCACTACCCAAGTCTTTGACAATACAGCTGAGCGTTGCTGTCTATTCACAAGTTTAATATTTTTGGCTTTTCTTCACAGATCCCCATCTCTACAGATTTTTTTTTTCTGTCAAGTGGTCTCTCCAAATGAACTTCCTCTCTCTGTCCACGATTATATGAGGTGGATTAGCAGACACTATGTGGATCTAGAGTAATCGACCAGTTTCAAGGTTTGCCCCACACCTGCTCCAAGACACAATTCTTTTTAGTCTAACCTGCAATCCATATTTCCGGCTTTGCTAAATGACATATTCTTCAGGCTAAGTTTGGACAGGCATATGCCACCAGGGAACCATAGGAAAACTGCAATGCGTAGAGGTGACCTCATGCCCGTAAATTATGGCGCACCAGCTCACCCGCGCAAAACGTGAACCACAGCCAAACCAAGATTGTGCACATTCGTCTCGGCTGGACATTTCGGGTTTAAGGCGAAACGTTCTGAATTTGGCCGAAGTGTTAGACAATCGACTGTAATTTTGAAACCAGATGTGCTTCATCCTGACAGATGCGGGGATTACGCTCAATGAAACGCAAACAGGCGTTATTTCGCTGTCACGGGTAGCAGAAAGTCACACATTTGGTGGATCGTTGCTTCATCTCCCTGACAGGTGAGAAGTTTTAAATAAAAGAAGCCAGACAATGTAGGCAGCAAGGTCGGCTCTATCTTTTTTTATTTTTTATTTAGCTGGAACAGAGAGGCCTTTGGCCACAGCGCCACATAAACTGTGCGCAGAGTGGCAGAAAATGGTAGAAAATACGAAAATAAATCTTGGTAAGTATTAGAGAACAATTGTGCTTTTTCCCTTTGTTTCCTATTAATTTGCTTTGATGTAGTGGCGCTTGATGTGCGTGGTTCTCGACAAAGCCTTTACGAAAAGGGAGTTCTGCGCGTTTGGTTATTTTCCCGCCAAAATGAAATGGCCCTTGGAAAACGAGGTTGGTACGACGTCTACTTCATTAACTATCTGGAACACATACTTTTGCATCAATCAATGCACAGTCATGACAATGCTGATTCATGCAAAGCATTGTACCCATTAATTAACAGAGTAGATTTGAACCTATTACAGGTGACTGAGTAATCAGGATCATTTTTTTATCGCACTTTGTCCTGGTCTATGTGGGGTGGTTCACAGATTGGCGTAATCTTTTTAATACGCGTTGTGTGTGCACTAAATAACTTAGCAAGCACCAGCAGTGTTCGGCGCTTTCTGAGTGATGAAGGGGCAAGAGTCCTGTGCTTGGGCAGGCAATCTCAGGCGGTGCTCAGCACAAAGGTCAGACCAAATTGGTCCCTCACAAGTGTGAAAATGCTTTAGCATAGATATAGTGTATTTAATCGAACAAACCCCTGGAAATCTATGATGAGGACCACAACAGCATGACAGCATGTTATGTTGAATATTTCTTGCTTCTGTGTCTTCTCAAAGCTTCAACCTGCCAAATGCTGGAGGCCTGATCACCTTGAATTGTGAGTTAATATGATATTCGACCAGTTTACCTGTCTCATTTTGCTTCCTGTCCCTTGCTCCCTGTGTCCCTTGTACTTCACTTTCCTACAGATGCAGGTAGGAACCAGCTCTGTAGACAAGGTCAGGTCTATGCCTATAGACTTCTGAGCCTCCTTCTTAGCCAGGAACTTACCGATGCTCCTCTATCTCTCTGACACTATCCAGTATGTGAAGATTTCTGGCTCTACAATTTACACCTACTCTCTTTTGCTGTTTGCAGAGATGCATGTATATATGTGTTTAGTTAATTGAAAATGTAGCTGGGTGTCAATAGTAGCTCTAAACTGCTGGCAAGAGCCAGAAGCCATGATTCAAGGTTATTTACTCTGTGTCAGGTAACATGTTGGTTCATATCTCATGGGGCGGTCGAGTTCACCAGAATCCAAACCTTCCAAAAAAAGATTTTTAAGAACGTTTTGGGTCGTGGCTTAGGACAAATAGCTCTTGAGTGCTGGTTAAGAGTGATCTGCTCCATCGTAAAGAACTGTAGCACTAGCTTCTGTCTCTGAAGGAGCAGCCTAGGAAGGAGAACAGTCAGATTCTTTCAGGAATACTAATGGGATGAGAATCATGTGGGGCACATTTTTGTGAAACTGAGAAGCATATAAGGGTAAAGTAGGTTTTCAAAAATGCCAGACATCTTGGCATAAGTGTGGTAGCTCATGAGACAGTTCGCACAACCAAATACCACATCTGGGAGGAATGGAAGTACTGGAAGTAGCAATAGTAGCTCCAGTAGTAGTCGGAATAGCAGTAGCACTAATAGAAGTAGCAGTAGCACAGGTACTTTCATGGGGGAGTTTAGTAGTAGCAAAAGAGGCAGCAGTACTAGTAGCTGTAGGACCAGTAATAGCAGTGAAAGGGGTACTATTAGAATTATGAATAGTGACATTGGTAGTGGTATTGCTAATAGTAGTACAACGGGGGTTCTACTACTAGTAGTAGTAGGAGGAGCAGTTGTAGCAGTAGTAGTTGCAACACAGATTCCAGTACCTGGAGAAGCAGTAACAATAGTAGTAGTAGTAGTATTAGCACTATTAGTAGGAGTAGCTGGGCTACCACTACTGCTAGGGGTTACAGGAGCAACAGTAGTACTAGCAAAGTTAATTCTGGTAACAGCAGTGAAAGGAGTACTAGCAGAATTATCAGTAGTAGTAATAGTAGTGGAGGTAATAGTAGTACAGCTGGGAGCTTTACTATTAGACATGGAAGCATTTATAGTAGAAGCAGAAGTTGTAGTAGAAGTAGGAATTTCAGCAGTAGTAGCAGCACTGAAACTAATAGTTGGAGTAGCAGAACCATCAATAGCAGTAGCAACATTGACATTAGCAGAAATGACAGAAGTAGTACCAGTAAAATCTGTACTTTTAGAATTAGTAGTAGTAATATCAATTATAGTGATGGTACTAACAATAGTAAAACTGGGGTACTCCTAGCAGTAATAAACATAGCAGTAGTAATAGTCCTAGGAGTAAGTGCATTAGCACATCCTGAGAAAAGTTCCACCACTTTCAAGGAGGTGCAGGTTTAATGCAAACTCACAGACGTGTCAGTCCCGAATGTGGTGTGGCTGGACCACACACTTGTTTCAAAGAAGTACAACTAAACATTGCCTTGCCTTCAGAGATGCTGTAGGCCTCCTCTCAATGTGGCCTCCTTGGTGCAGGTTCGGGGCCCTGCTGTATCCAGCAGGTCACTTGCTTGAAGGGAGAACAGATAAACAAATCGGAGTTGGATGCATGCCCAGTACCGGTATCCTCACAAGGGAAAGAAGCAGCACAAACTCAATCACCACAAAATGGAGAGGACTCTTTCACTATCATTTTGAGACAAATGCATACACTTCTGATGATCTACGTATTTGTGCTGTGCTTTTTGTAGAGAGTTTACTTAACCAATACAATGAAATAATCTAAATTCATCCTCCATCTCATTTTGCCAACTGTCATTTACCTGTGTCATGAACCTAATATAGTGCTTAGTTTGTAAAAAAATAAAATAAGTTCCAGCACCCAAGGCTCTTCTTTAGAAAGTGCCACCCACTGTCAATGTCAGCACTGCCACTTCCACCACAGATGACAGCTCCCTGTTTGCACAGAGCAATGACCAGTGCCTTAAGTAGTGGCCTTCTAGAGGCAGAAAGTATGGGGCTGCTGGACAAGCCTCCAGCGTCTTGAAAGTGAGTCTGATTTTCTCACTATGAGTTTGAGGGATATCTCCTAGGAGGACTGTGGCAAATAGTACTTTTTCCAGTCCAAACCAAGGCCCTTATTTAGAGTTTAGCAGATAGGGTAGGTACTCCATCAGAAACATGGCAGATATCATTTTTGCTGTATTACAAGCAGTGGCATAGCAACAGGGTCATGACTCCTAGTACAAGCAATGAAATCAGGCCCACCAGCCAGCATTAAAATACTGCTAGAAATGAGAAGCAGCGTGCCTGGATCCCTGCGTCATTGCACCTGCTATACCAGTGGTTCCCAACCTGTGGTCTGGGGACCCACGGGGGTCCGCGAAGCCTCCTGAGGGGGTCCACGACTGCTTAGAAAATCAAATAATATTAACAGGTTAAGTCCCCAGCTTTCAGTAATGACTTAATGGGGTCTCGTCGGATTCCAATAATGATTCACTGGGGGTCTCCAAATACCAATAATGATTCAGTGGGTGTCCCTGGGTTCCATTAATGATAAAGTGGGGGTCCTCAGAAATCAAAAGGTTGGGAACCACTGTTCCACACTAATGGAATGTATGTGACTCCAAGTTCCTCATTCAACTTGTATTTCCTTCTCACTCACTATCCATTTAATGCTCTTCCCTCTACCATCTTCCTCAGTCTTTCTCTTCATCCTCTTCTCTTCCACTAGACCTAATTTCCGTCCTCCGTTCTCTCCTTATTTCTGTTTCCTTTCTCTTCCTTTTCCCTTGTGAACTTTGACGATCCTAATCTTCGTATCCCCTTTCTCTTTCTCGCTCAACCTTTTTCCCTTCTATTCTGTCACGTATTCCTGCCTTCCTCCCCATTCTTTCAGCCTTTCGTTTTTTCATCCTTATCCTCTCTTTTCTTTAATGTTCCCTTTTCCCTTGTTTCACTTCACCTGAAAAGTAAACACAGCCGTGCACTGTGCCGAAAACAAACAAAAACTGGACGGGGAGCCTCTGAAATAACATCAACCAGTGCACGGCAGACTGTGCCCCATCCCACATCCGGGCCGGGGCATTGAAACCCCTGCACTAGTGGTAGTTACGCCCCTGATTACAAGTGCACTTTAGCTTAGAACACTTGTGTCCCGTCCACCAAACAATATCTAAGGCCACAGGTCTGATCCTCCCAATGTGAGTGGTAGATTCACCGACCCTAAAATTCTTTTTGGCAAATGGTGCATTTTCAATTTCCCTAACAAATGTCTAAATCTCCACAGGTGATGCACACAGTTTTAAAAATGTAATTTCACGAGGATCATGATTTATCATAGTATCTGTCTAACTATCTAAATTTCACTTACTGTCATTCCATCCTGACCCTTGGAAGTAGATTCTGAAATTATATGCTCTGGCGATGACTGCCACCAATCCCACAATTTCTGGCAGTGCAGAAGAAATAGAGTTTACAGGCATAGACATCAGCGCCGTCGCTCATATTTAATGAGAACTCACAAGTTGGACAGCAGACGGGTTACAGCAGTTTCCATTTCAGGGTTTCAGGCAGAGACAGTTATCATCACTAAAATATTTGCTCTAAATATATGTTTGGAAATAACATTGTTTTTGAAACCAAACCTCAACTTTATACTTAATTAAAGCTATGATGCGCATACTTTTCATTTTGGAAAATATAGGCAACTCCGCAATTGTTTTTCATTGCTGAGAAAATAAATATATGTTTCCCAATAATTACTACCAATATGTCTTGGCAACGAATTAGTCCGGGGTTGGCACTGGCATGCCATGGTCTATATACACTATGCCAAGCATTACTGCCTGAACTGCGTGGTCAACAATAAGAGAAGAGGAAACCTTAACACCGTAGACGCTCCCACTATGTCAAGGCAAAGAGGCATTAATATATGGCAATTTCCCTTTCATTGCCTCTACTGCAGCATGCAGCTTTACAGTAGGACACTGATGCCAGCAGACAAGAAGGTCTAGACACCCTAACACATTTTTTAATGTTGCTCCTAGACAAGTAACCAGTCATTTTCTTTCTCCTTGCTTACAGTTCATTGAGATGTGTGAGGTTAGACCTTTATGGATTGTTAAACCTTTCCTCCACGGTTAGTGCTTTGCAGGGCTTACAGGGCCTTTGACTATCTCTGCAAGCATTTTACTTTCCCTTTTGTTTTTTTTCTAATACTCAGTTCCATTTACTGCTGTCTGTGTCTGTCATTTACTCCTGCGTCCCTTACGTGTAAAATATTCTTCTGTGTGTTCTTCTGACCCCTCATGCACTTTTCTCAGCGATAGTGCTAAACTCTTGCACTCAGTCTGGCTAAGTTTTCCTCACCACTTCAGGCTCGTGAGTTTCAGCCAGGGCTCCTGCTACTTCAGTATCCCACCAGGTGGCTGTTATTTTCTGTCCTCGGAGAGACCTTCATTCATGGTCGCTGTTTCAGGGCTTTGCTCTCTCAGCTCAAATTCACATTAAGTTAGACAATCGACTGCAACCTCTTTTCCATGAAAAGAGTCTTAGATGTAGATTTGATCTCCTTTACAGACGGGTTCCTCTCCCCAGAGACTATGATTATTTGTACATATCTGAGAGAGAACGAAGATTAATAGCTTTTCTATATCCGCATTTCTATGATTGTCTCAAGTTAAATGTGACTTTACGCTGCAAGGGGTAGGAGAGGTAAATGGCTTCTCTTTTTAGGTCGGGCGCGCATGACTTGAAACTCTTGTGTGCTTTTAACCACCCCGTCATTTTCACTTGTTCGTGGGCTTGTCTTTCAAAATTCCTTTGCAGGCATTGGTCAATGCTTTATGTTTGTCCCGTCTTGGGAGGTTTTGTTACCGCCTTGCAGACTGCTCCTGTTACATGGACAATTGCATGACTCCCGATATGTTTGACTTAGCAAACTTCTTTTTCCTTTTGTGTGTCTCCTTTGCACTCATGCTCATGTCCGCCGTGGTGCTTTAAATTGGCTCGCTTATGACAACTGTTTTGCTTTTCATTTTCCAATTATGTGGCAAAAAAGTTCCGTTAGGAATATACAACCCAATACCTCTAACTTGAGCAAATGCAAGACCCATTGCATTGCACATGATTGTTTCCCTTTGACCTCTCAACTTCTGATCTCTTGCAATAGCCCAGTCATTACATTTGGCCCAGGTTAACAAACATTTCGCACTGGGTTTGTGTCACAGAAATAATGCAAACCTGCGCAAAATGTATTTTTCAAATTTGATTTTCCAGCGCAAACTCAATTTACATTGGAATTATCTGGAATGTCCCCTGAAAGTAATTCAAAGCAATGCTGTATTGCGTTACTCTGCGTCAAGGGAGAGTTCCATGGGTGGTATATGGTCTTTCCCAGGTAATCACCTATGTTTTTTTACGCAAAACCCTATCTACTATCAATAGTAGACAGGGTATTGTGCTGAAACATCACACCACTTTGAAGCTGGAGTTAAAAAGAAGTCTTTATATTTCATCTAACTTTACACATACGAAGTGGGAAAGGTCTTAAAGTTATTCTAAGCATATATTTTGTAATGGGAATATACCCTTCCAGTACAAAACCTATGCTAGCCTCACACAAACATCCTTGCAGTATGGGGCAATGGTGTGTGCATCACACTCGGCCGTCTGTATGCCAGCTTGATGAAGTGTATAGAACCTGAAATGTAACCGCTAGGGAGTCATAATGTCTCTGCATTAGCTTTCAAAGGAATGAAAAAAAATGTCAGCTGACAAAGATAAAAAAGTAGAATCTTCACTCAGTCAGGCTATTTGAAATTAACATCCACCTAGAGTAAGAGAAATACATACAAGTCAGACCACCCTGTGCATGTATGACAAACAAAGCACATCTTACCATAAGAGTGGCTTGCAACTGGGCAGATTTTGATTTCACATTTCCACATCACTTGTCAGATAGCTTCACGAAAAGACATATGAGTGACCTCTTTTCAGTGGTGCCAATTTTAACCTCCACATACCCCTCTGCAACACAAACATATTGCTATTCTAGTAAGTCACCTTCATTTGGAGGATCCACTTTCTTGGATTCTTTTTCAAAACTTATTGTAACCCTCCAAACAATACAGAGGAAACGTGGCAGCATTTAAGTGATCAACCCATCTCCCCTAAGGACTGGTCCAAGATACACACGGCGGCGCGGAGGGTGTCAGTGAATGCTAGGTTCAAACATATACAGTGCAATATATAGTGCATACGACCTACCTTTCCCCTTAACGGCTGCACACTATATACGGATCAAGGGATCCGCGTTGTCCTTGCTGTGGAGTAGTGGAGGTGGATTTTCTACATATGGTCTGGCAATGCCCGGTCATAGTCTCTTACTGGCCTGATATTTTGGCCCAGCCTAAAAGTGCGACTGGGTGGGACATCCCATGCTCAGTTAATAAGTATGTGTTAGGGCTCCTCCCAGATGGCCCGAAACGGTGTCTGAGCAGGTGCTTTACAATACGAGGCCTTATGGTGGGGGAAAGGTGCATACCGATTCAATGGGGGCTTGTGACTCCTGACGGCAGAAGCTCAGGAGAAGGGTTTACTGGCGTGGGGGGGGGGGGGGAGGCATGGGGGCCTGGGGGGAGAAGAGGCACATACGAGGAGGACCAGGAGAGATGAGAAACAGCAAGATACCCTTCTGGCCTGGAATGCTATGACGCAGGCACTGTTGGGACCCACTGATCGGGACCAACCTACCCTGACCGGCGAGCGGAGTGGCGGGGTGAAGCCGCTGTATGATGGGGCTGCCTGTTAACTTGAACCTAATGGAAAAATGGGATGGGGGATTTATGATAAATAGTCTAAGAACAGCAGGCAGGGCATCCCTGGAGAAGTGTTCAATCACCTACATGGAAGCTACAGGGGGTGGCATGGGCGGGAGGGCTTTCATACATTCCGGAACTGTTGTCTGATAATGGAGATTATTGCATGGCCCAGACCATGTCGTTTTTTTCTCTTTCTGTGTTCCATCTGTGATATTACATTGTGCTGGGCCACTGTCGACGGGGCCGAAGGACTGTTGGATTCTGCCAGAGTTGGCGCCCTTTATCCCGAACACAGTCTCACTTTGTTCCAACACAATCTGACAAGGGCACTGCCTTATTCTCTCCTTGCATGAAGCATTGCGATGTGAGCTCTAACACATCCTGCATGTCACTGGAAAATGTTAATAAAAAAATTAAATGAGATCATTTTCAAAAACCACTCCGACGCACCCTCCTGAGACACTCAAAAGGTTTAGGAGTATAGTACTGCAGGTCAGTTACAGGCTCTAGAAGCATGCATTTCACAACATGACGCTGCTTCTAGAGGTAGGCTGCTATTTCTCAAGATGGCACTACTTCCAGCTTTCAGAGGGTGACTGGCATTTCGCAACATGATGCTTCTTCCAGTGTCTGGTTGGCATTTCGCAACTTGACACTGCTTCCAGAGGCTCTTTGGCATTTCTTCACATGGCTTCCTGAGTCGTTTGGCATTTCATAACATGGCATTGCTCCCAGGGGCTCTTTGGCATTTCTCAACATGATACTGCTTCCAGGGGCTGTTGGCGTTTCACAAAATGGTTTAAGGGGCTGTTTGGGGCACTGCTTCTACGGGTTGGCTGGTTGGCATTTCACAACATGACATTGTTTGCCGAGGCTCTTTGGCATTTCTCAACATGACACTGTTTAGTGACGCTGGTTGTCGTATCCCTTCTGTTCCGTGAGCTGGGTTTAATCTCCTAACAGATTTCATCTAAAGCGTTTTAGAAAGCAGTAATATGACTGAAAAAATCTGTAGGCCATAGTTTTGCATCCAAAGGGGTAACCTAGCTTCTGAATCAGTAGAATTGGCAAGTATGGATACAAGAAAAACAATCAGGCAATAGGAGGGGTGAGGTGAGAGCAGGTGAGCTGAACAGTCAGTGGATCTATCGAGGGTTCATCTGATTCCTCAGACCTCCCAGGGTTTGAGATGTTCAAGAGGATCTTCATAGCAGAGCAGAGCATGACGAGCCCCACCTCTCTCCCACCACTGCCTAGTGCCATTCTCTGGGCCTAGTGAAATTAGTATAATATTATTTCTGGACAATTATGAAATGCCCAGAGAGTCAGGAACAAATAACGCAGGATGCCAGCCCGAGATGTTTGCTTTGTTAATGAAAAATTCATCCTTGTATCCGTTTTCCATAGGAGGACTCATTTCTCTTTAAAAACAAAAGTACAAATCGCAAGTGACGAGAACTGCAACAGCTTGCGTTCTGTTCGGTCACGTGTTCTGGTTCCCGTGCTCCTGCGATAGGACTTTTACTTGAGCAACATTCCATTTAAGCGATTTGGTGTAATGACATAATGTCAGGGGTTTTGCGTAACAGGCATAATACGAAAGGGAAGACATTACGCGAAATTATACTTGCATAAACGTAATTTCTCCCCGCCTACTATTTCTTAAATGCACTTACTTCAAAACTGAAGTTCTCTACCTGCCACTGGGCATGTCGCTCCTCACTTGTTCCTAGATGGCTGGCCTCAGACGCAGTGCTCTGCTTTTGACAACTGGCCCACCCTTTCGTTCTGGTACAGGAATTGTGAATTGTCAGAAAAAATAGGAAGTGTCCCGATTGAAGAATTATGTAGCACCCAGAACAAATTAAGCACTCTGCATTTTTCTAATTTTCTGCAGTTTTGTGTAGGAGAACTGGCTCCAAGGACATTAGAGCGGTTTGCATGAGCACCAGATTACTTTGCACACTTTTCTTTCTCCTTTCTTTGATATTTTTTTTGGGGGAACGTGGAATTTAAGTGGATTGTCTAAATTCAGAGCATATTGAGCGGAGGCTGGGACTCCTACCTGGTTCACCAGTTTCAAAGTTGGCAGCTCTGGCAGTTAACTGCATCTACTCGAAGTTCGCAAGGTGGTAGATGTGAGAAGCATGGTGTGGACTTTGCTCTGTGGGTATTATTTTATTTTTTAATTTCTAAACTGTTGTCGAAGCAATGCATAAAACCTGAATGCTGTCAGTAGTTTACATTGCCTTAATTTATTCTGAAGTGGGGCCAATTAGCCACAGCCCAGGTTAAGGCACAAATTTAGATCTGGCCAGAAAGCTGTATTGCTTTAAAAAGTAATAATGTTTTATACCCAACAGGCCATCTCAGAGAGGTACCAGCCAAATGCTAAGCAACTTTGGCCTGTTCCAATAGGAGAACTCCAGAAAGAAGTGCCAGGTCATGTCTCTTCCAACTGGAAACACTAGCAAACCCAGACTGGTTTTGGCCGAGTTAGGCCTCTTCAGTGAGTTTTAGCTTTAGTCCTGTTGGACTGAGAGCACGAGACCCACATTTCGGCATAACCGCCTCACTTAGGACATTACACTGAGGAAAATAAAATAGGGCTAAGAAAAATGCTTTAAATGATCACATCCACTGGTAATTACAAGGGGCAACATCACAGTTCACCAATCTTTAAATGCTTACATTGCGGCAGGGACCTAGCCAGGTAGTTTTTGTTTGAATCTACTAATTAACGCAGGACCCAGACTGGCGTGCATATCTAGACTAGCACAGTATGCACAAAACAGACTGGAATGCAACCCAGGGTGATCACCAGTCCTTAAGATTCATTTAAGTGTTCCATCCATCACCCTGCTTTGTTGGAGCATTTTCTATGTTCTAATTCGAAGTCGATGTACCTTTGGATCCATGCATAGTGATAACTAGAGAATCCAGCAACAATCAATCAACATTTAAATTTCAGCGTAACCAATTTCACCACACAACGAAAACCCAAATCGGAAAAAAAGTTAAAGGGTTTTATTACAAATTAAAACTCATGTTAACGTAAAAAAAATCTCAGGAAAATACTGTAAATATGCATTATTACCACAGGGTAATGCAATCACCTGAAAAAACTTAAATCGAGTTAGCAAAAGGTAAACCAAACACTCAGTAACCACAATGCAAAATATCAACAGAAGAATTAGGGGCCTCATTTACAAGAGGCCTGTGCCACCAGAGCGTTACTTTGTATGATGGTCTGGTGGTGCAGACTTCACGATTATATCTATGAGGAGACGCAAAGTCACCCTGCGTAGCTTTGCATGGCCTTACTCTGCATCAAGGAGGCGTTCCATGGGTATTGCGGTGGGATTTCCCAAGCAACACTCATGGGTTTTGACACATTCCCAGATTTACCGGAATCTGCACACCTGGGAATGCGTCAGACTGTGCGCATTCTCAGGGGAGCCGTTATAAGGATAAATAACTTTATTTCTCCTCGCTCTTTCCTCTTTCTATGTTGATTGTTTTTGTGCAAGAAGGTGCCCCTTCCTGCACAAAAACAATGGTGCCAACAAAGTAGACACCCTTGCGCAATGGTGCAAGTGTGCCTGCATTGGTGCTAGGCATCAATTTGTGTGCAGGCAGAAGGGACAGGATTGTGCCATATTTCATTACAGCTGCCCTGTATCAAAAGGGAAGGGCAGGAACGTGCTGTATTAATGAAATACGGCACAATCCTGTCCCTTCTGCCTGCACACAAATTGATGCCTAGGACCAAAGCAGGCACACTTGCACCATTGCACAAGGGTGTCTACTTTGTTGGCACTATTGTTTTTGTGCAGGAAGGGTTACCTTCTTGCCCTGTGGCAAAAATGAGTAAGTAAGGCCCTTGGTGTTCTGCTAATCACTGCTCTTACACATTATCGCAAGTCAAAAGAATCTAGGTAAATTAAATAAAGACAATTAGGACCATTTCTATAAGACCTAGACTATCAAAAGTAGAATCTAACTAAAAAACATGCAAGCAAAAAGTGAGTAGCAAGAATAGGACAATAAGAAATTGAAAAATAAAAAATAGATTAGAATGAAAGGCATATGGGAATTGGAAGGTGTCAGCTTTTCAGAAGCTCAGTCAACAGTCTTCTTAGGGAGTTAAGCGTAAACCTATGCCACACTTAGGAAGCACGAAGAATGAAAGGGAAAAATCAGAGGTCTGTACCTGTCAAAGTGTAATGGAATCTGTCCTACCATCGATTAGTGAAAGTTCTAGTTAAAACTGCACATCTTGATCAAGCAATGCTCTCTGGATCATGCCATTTCATGTTTCATCCATCTTCCATTTCACGAGGTAACTTGCAACACTGGGATCGGGTACCAGTGCAACTCTGGAAAGGTTGCTGTCCTTGGTCTCCTGTACAACACTTGCAACATGTATGAATGAAAACGGTATTCATATTCTTGGTTTCTCCATGTACCTTCTCCAAGGTTGTTTCCTCTGACTCTCTATGAGTAAAACAAAAGCACATTTATTCCCAAACTAGCAATTTACATGAACTACCTGCAATGAAATGACATGTTAGCAAAAGGGGAAATCAGTTTATCACATTAAAGATATTCAGGCTAGAAAAACAAGTTAAGAATTTATATTTACATTTTCAAATTTAATTCACATTGCACCTTGAATGTCAGTTTCTGTATCATATACTGTCAATTACATTTTCTCAATTAAACGCCATGTCACAGTTAAAATAAAATGAGTGAGATTGTTAACACAATCATTTAAATATAATAGAGGATTGTATTTCTCAATGTTAACCAACATTAGTGCAAATGTTACATAATCCATTACAATTTTAATGGTAAACACTCTCCAATAACGTGAAGATAGTTATAAATCTATAATCAATTGTTATTCTTATTAATCAGGTTATGACACACAGTACATTTTCTCCTAACGCTTCAGTGAATGCACTTCATTACTGACTTCGACTGCACCACTTTACGTTAGATTAACATTAAAACACTCCATATGTTTTTTCTTTATGGTCACATATAGATCTACAGTGAAAAATCAAGGGTGGTAGCCAATTGTCCACTGCACCACCATGTTGTTTTGTTGAACTTTATTGAAGAACGGGTACACATTTGTCAGCCGGTGGAGGTTGCTCTTGGAGAACTCCTCCTCCAATCATTTCTGTGTCCCCACAACCACAATGGGGAAAGTAGCAGAGAAGGGAAACTCAGGGGCGTAACACAACCTCATGCAGCCTCTCCAACGCCAGGGAGCCCCTAAAACTTCATGTGGCCACTCAACATTTCAGAAGATCCACATTCAGCCCAATGTAAATGAATATCTGTGAGATGTGGGAGACATACAGGCACCTTATCACATACTGGATTGGTGCCCCATTATTTTGTGAAAGCTTGATCCTTTAGTGTAAAAGTGTTTCTGGCCTCTGGGATGCAAGGAAAACAGCAACCCAATTAAACAATTGTTTTGTATTGGTTTGTTGGTCAAGGTTAGTGCTCCCCAAATGTACTTGCGCAATGAAGGATGATCACAGGTAAACACGCTTCTGTCCCACATCCTCACAATTAATAAGTACTCATCATCCACACAGTTTCAAAGTTATTGTTGAATTGAGTTACACACTGTGAATGTCAGCTTGCTCTATTCAAGAGTTGACTCTGGAACGAGGTAATTCTTGGAATTCAATATGCTTATAATCTGTTTTTAGACGTAGGAGAGCTCATTTCAGACTATCCAGTTGCTCCTTTGTGGAGGGTCTGCTAAAAGTGTCTACAGCAATTTCCGTTGGCCCCAGAGGGGCCCTGGGCTGGATCCCCTCTCTGCAGTAATATTTTCGTTATGTGTTTGTTGGCCGTGCAGTGCGATCGCTGAAACCATGCACAGTTAATAAAAGGGGCTATGGGAACCGATGCCAAGGCAAACCCATTATACCAACATGTGCAGGAGGGGTGAAGTAGATATTTAGGGACATTTTTGCTGGTGGCTATCAGATTCAAGTGAGACGATCGCACAGTGCAGGGGAAAACACTTTTCTATAGTCTGTATATGTTCTCAGAGCAGATCACTGATTATGATGTCTGAGCTGTCATGTATTTTTTAGGTTAAGGTCAGAGTGGTCAGTTTCTTTATGTAGTAGGAATGCTCAGCATAGCATTTAATTAGGAACACTCTAGCGCTGATGCATTCTGGGATGCCATCGCAGGGTGCTGGGATGGTGTTTTGGAGAAAGCAGTCTGTGTCTGTGTTTTGTATGTTTGTTTGTGTAGCGGTGTTATATTTCTATCCTTGTGTGGACTAGGATGTGATAACACACTCATTCTTTGGGGACTTGGTCCCACAGTGGCGGTGTTGAACCCAAGTCCCCACAAGACAACATCTTTTAAATGATAGAAAACGCGTTAAGAAATATCTGTGCCTATTTTGACAACTTTTTATTTAAAAAACGGACCATAAGGGGAATTGTGTTTCAATATGTTTTTTTATTGTTTTTGCTGGCTCTGTCCCCATAGGCAGGAGCTGTTACTGCAACCTCAAACACTTTAAGGAATTTAAACACACTTTATGTTAGCAAAACACAGGCGAATCATTACAGTGAAAAAATAGCATGCAAATTGGTATGCATATTGCACTGAAACAAAATACTGTTTTAATGTCATGTGAGTCTTTTACTGTTGTAAGAAACAAATGATCAATTTCACAAGTATAGTGATTTTGTACTTTTATACTATGAATTTTGTTTAAGTGATCTTAATGGCCTAAAATGACATCATTATTTTTTTTATATTACCAATCCTTGACACACTTATTATTTCAAATCACAAAGCATTTAAGATTGGCAACTGTAGCATATCAATCCAATCCTTTTGCATACTGAACGATTTATTTATCTAAAATGTTTGGAGTTAAACAACTTGTATTATTGTCTGTCAGCACATTTAGATGTTAATATTAAGAGGGGTTGGCAACATCTGCATAATTTACTTTTGCATAATCTTGTGGAAAATTATGTTTAGGTATTTGAAATGGAAGTCTAGCATATTTTAGCATGAATTGCATTCTCATGTCCACTTTTGATGTTAAGACGTATTTCATGCCAAATAAAAGTATGAAAAATGCAAGTGATGCAAACAAAAACCACTTGCGTTCTGATTATTCACTTTGTTTCCATTTTCCAGTTCTATAATTTTACTGCAAGCACAGCGTAATTACGCAAAATTGCGTAGTGGCATTACTTCAGGAATTACGCATAACTAGCGTAACGTGAAATTCCCAAATAACACAGATTATTGCAGTATTACTTACATTCCATCAGAGCCTAGTTAGTATGGGAATATTGGCAACCCTCATTTAGAAACGGGTTTGTTTTCGTGACAGTATGCAACACAAATTAACTACTTCTGTGGTGATACTGTATGATGAGTGGGTGACAGAGTGAATAATCTGGTATGGCACAGATAGCTGAGTAAACCACATATGATTTCTTGAAAACAGCAAATTGATTCTATTTATTCTCAATATTTTGTGGTTGTTTATTTTGTTTTTCTCTGTGATTCTAACACATATTGTTATGAAAGGGATTCCCCTCGCCATAAAAATTACAAAGATTTCTTAATAAAGAACAATATACACATTCAGCAGATTTTACAGAAAAATGATTTTGCCTTGCAAGGAAACGTATGAAAAATATTTTATTAACACCACGCATTACTACCCCCTTGTGCAAATTGTGTGTTTTTTAAGAGGTGTGTGCATCTAGGTGTGTGGGTGTGTGTACATGCGCGTGCGTGTATGTGGATGCGTGTACTGTGTGTACATGTGTGTGCATGCACGAGTCAACGTTTTGAGGGTAGTCATAGATAGGTGTCTTGGATGCTCGAAGATTATGTTCCTTAGGCGCCAAGGAGAACATTCAGACACGTAGCACTCAGTGGGTCTCATCCAGTGCCAAATCCTAGGCCCTTGTAAACATAATCTATCTTGATAAGATCCTCATTCGCTCAGGACTATATTGAGGGTGCTAGTCATCCCTGCATTCACTAGATTGCAGATGGACCATCAGGGTGTCACTTTCGAGGCACTGAGGGGCATATTTATACTCCGTTTGCGCCGAATTTGCATTGTTTTTTTCGACGCAAATTTGACGCAAAACTAACTCCATATTTATACTTTGGCGTTAGACGCGTCTAGCGCCAAAGTTCATGGAGTTAGCGTCATTTTTTTGCGTGAACACCTTCCTTGCGTTAATGATATGCAAGGTAGGCGTTCCCGTCTAAAAAAATGACTCCCAGGCATGTGCGTGGTATTGTAACTCCCGGGCAAAAATGACGCCCGGGAGTGGGCGGGGCAAAAAACCCCGCATTTGCGCCGGATTTTAACGCCTGGGTCAGGGCAGGCGTTAAGGGACCTGTAGGCTCAGAATGAGCCCAGAGGTGCCCCCCCTGCCCCCAGGGACACCCCCTGCCACCCTTGCCCACCCCAGGAGGACACCCAAGGATGGAGGGACCCACCCCAGGGACATTAAGGTAAGTTCAGGTAAGTATATATATATTTTTTTTTTGTGGCATAGGGGGGCCTGAATTGTGCCCCCCACATGCCACTATGCCCAATGGCCATGCCCAGGGGACACAAGTCCCCTGGGCATGGCCATTGCGCAAGGGGGCATGACTCCTGTCTTTGCTTAGACAGGAGTCATGTTAATGGGGGTTGGGCGTCGTAAAAAAATCGCGCAAATCGGGTTAAGGCGATTTTTTTGCCTCAGCCTGACTTGCCCCATTTTTGGACGCCCAAACGCCATTTTTCCCTACGCCGGCGCTGCCTGGTGTACGTCGTTTTTTTTCACGCACACCAGGCAGCGCCGGTCGGCTAACGCCGTCTAACGCCATTCAATAAATACGGCGCCCGCATGGCGCTTCAGAATGGCGTTAGACGGCGCTAAATTTTTTGCCGCAAAACTGCGTTAGCGCAGTTTTGCGTCAAAAAGTATAAATATGGCCCTGAGTGGCTTGCCAAGACGTCAGCAGATAGTATAGAATTAATAAGTACTCACCATCCACAGATTTTCAAAGTTATTGGCCAATTGAGTTCTAATTTACACTCATTGTTCACACTGAAAAATGTATAATCGCTAAAAAAACAATGGGTGGATAGGGTACAGTTGACATTGACTCAGCCTCAAAAGTGAACTAGTCATGTGTGTTTTGGTGATATGACCTCATCTGTTGAGAGGATGTTTTCATATATTGTATTATTGCCAAATTATTGGGGTCATAACCGACAGGTTTCCTAAGCCCCAAAAACAAACTGTGACCACTTAGGAGAAAGGAAGAGTCCTTTCTGACTATTGCTCAGTTAAATGAGCGCGCTAGGAGTAAGGCAAAACCTGTCAGAGAATTTCTCCTCTGCAGGTGGTATATAAAACCTCTCCCTGCACTCCACAATCAGTGTACACAGAAAGTAACTGGCATGTTACACTATGTGGTTATTTATTATAGAAAATGTGTCTACAACTCGTGCATTTGGAAGATTGTAAATCTTACGAACAGCATAACAGTTATTGTAAGAGGCTAGAAAGGCTTCACTCATGTTTTTCACATATTCTCAATCAATTAGTATATAACCCTATCTTAAGTACAACCAGGCATTCAACAGCATATGTTGATTAGCTTATCCTAACATGCCAAGTAATGTAGTGCCTCCCTGCCAGTCTAATTGTGCTATCACACCTGAAGTAAGAATATCGTGAATCAACATCATTCAATCAACTGATGAGTGTCTGAGAACTGCTCCACTCCCATATCGGTAACACATATAACTTTCTTATACATGGCTGAGGAGGGTTGTTGTTGTGCAACACAGAATCACAGTCACTTCTTGCTCAAAATGCAAGATGTGAACAGATGCTTAATGCTACTTTCCCTTCTTCTTCCAGTTGAACTTTTCAAGGCCATCTCTTCTGTCTCGTGCGCTCTCATTATACTAATGAGACTGCTGGATTCGGGTGGCAGCACCACCTGAATTTTGGTGAACTGAGTCCAAACCCACACCTTGTGACAAATATTGGCCTAATCTGTTTCTAGCCAACTAGCAGCACCTCATCTCTGCTCAAGAGCGGTGATGATTTGTGGCAACCGGCGCAGGACGAGATGACTTCTCAGGGAAATCGTGGTGGATAAGATCTCATCCTTTTCTGTCACTTACATTAGTCTCACACATGCAAAGACAAACAGAGGCAGGAAATAATTAATTAATATTTATTGAATCAGCTGTGTCTCATATAAAACGGCATGAATTGCAATAATTAGAATGATGAAACATACTAGAAGCAAAATCGTAACCAGGAAAGCGAAACACAGGAAAAGGACTGTCACCTTGCACAATATATGCAATTCCAACTTAAGCTATGTTAAAGCACAGCAGGATAAGCCATCATCCGCCTTTCAGGATCCTCCATGGGAATACATCATCCCCCATACCTGAGTATGACAATAGCAAGGAAGCCTGTTGTCTGCAGAGACACCATCCCCATGTAGGCCAGGGAGCCAGTGGTCTCAGCAAGCAGTTGTAACAAAGTCAGACAGTATGTGGTCATGGTCATCTGCCTGGAACCTCCCCCTAGGGTGCATTTGACAGGGAAATGTTTTATAATACAATAGCTGATGTTCTGAGACTATGTCCCTATGTAAGGATATGTGTATTCCTGTGAACGTTAGAGATGCAGAGTACCACTTGGGTCGACAATCCTATCTCGCTGCAGCCTTGAGGAAAGCACAAAGGGAAAAGACTGTTGTGCCAAGAAATGTAATGCTTTCCTAGGTGAAAGGATAACTAGGTAAAGAAAAGAAGACACCACCACGGATGTGGCCAATTCTGAAATAATAAAGTGATGCAGAATAAAATGTTACTAGGCTAAAGGGTACAAGCAGCAGACCTAATTGCTAAAATAATGTACCCAGAGACATCACTAAAATGGAGATACAACACTTCCAGTAGCCACACCGCAACTAGCTATGACTAGGAAGGTCTTCAGAGAATAAAAATTGTCCATCCCTGGTCTACTAATGAGAGCCTCGGAAAAAACTTGAAATTATGCACACATGCTTAGCTAGTTGCACATTCTTAAAAAAATGAGTTAGTCTGCTTTCTAGGCCTCATATTGTCATCATGCACTTAGTCACATTAAATACCAATTAGTGTTTTGATAAATAGTGCATTGAAGAAATGTTCCTGTTCTTGCGTACAACTCTCCAATGTTTATTTCATAATCTTAAAGGCATTTGATGTCAATTCTTAAACTAAATGTTTTTTTTAATTCTTTCTTTCAGCACTCTAAGGCCCATATTCAATCCAATTTCAGCATGTTCATATTGTGGCTCTTCAAAGGAACACTAACATTCATATCCTCATTCAATGACTCAATATGCTGTGTAAATAGACAGTGGATAATCATTTACAATTTTTAGCAAAACTTCCCAATGCTATATGTGGGGACATGGACATTACCATATCTGGAATCCACATGGTCCTGCAATTCTTTTAGCAAATCAATTGCAGCATTTACGTCTGTATAAGTTCCAAATATATGCTCCCTTAGACAAAGCTCTAACTTTTTTTTAAGTGCCATTGCCAACCAAAGCATTAATTCCATCAACATTCAATGCCCTTCCCCATTTCCAATCAGGAAAATTTAAATAGCTTTGTCAGAAAACTATGTGAATGATTAATTCCCTGACACAAGCAAAACAAAAGCAAAGTGTTTGTCATACGTCATTGTTCAAAACGTGAAATCTTAGGATACAAATATGATGTAAAAATACTGTCCACACCCTATATCCGCCACTCTTCCATCCTTCCACCACCTTTAATAGAATCACTTTAATTGTCAAGACAAATCTCTGTTCAATATACTCACTAAAAAATAGAGGTGAATAAGTAATCTTTTGTCTAGAAAGAAACACACCAGTCAGGTATTTGTTATTCTGGTTATAAAAGTATGTGGCAAGGTGAAATTGGTAATTTGACATCGATTTGAAAGGAGGGAATTTTGCAATTAACTCTGGTTCACTCTTCTACATTGATGCAGTACAATGATCCTACTATAGCATTTGAGAATTTTAGGAAGCAGTGAGTATATCAATTATAACATTATTATTTCAGTAATTATCTGTATGGAAATGAGGATCTGCATCATAGATGGAAGCATAGCATTGTGGATCAGCAAGTAAGTTATTTATAGAATTCCATACTCAGTCAGTGGCAAACGATCTAGGCAATAAAACCTCATCCACAGATATGCAAACATGAGTGACACTTATTGAGTCTTTTCTGGTCTTACGATTTGGTGATGAGTGATTAGAGGAATCTACAACTGCCAATAAGTATTTGCGTTTACTTTTGGGCTTTGGTGGAACGATGTGATTGAGATAAATTATTTGCAAGTGTTGCACTGCCTCCATAGGAGGGGTTTTGGTGGATTTGCAATTGTGAAAGGCTTTATATGCTGGCAAATTTAACAGTTTAGCATTTACTTTCTTGTAAGTTTGGACATTAATGATCACCAATGGTGTACGTCACTACAAAAGCCTAGAGGTTTGGCTGTCTTTTTGTGTGATATTTTATGGATGCGTGTATTTTTGGGCCGACCCTCGTTTGAGACCAAATAATTGCAGCTATTTTGCAAGCAAATAAACCTATTTTCCTGTTATCACAAACAGTTTACAAATTAGGGGCCATATTTATAAGACAGTGGTGCATCAGCTGTGATACACCACTTTTCTTGCACCCCACTAATGACACCATGTTTGCGCTGTATTTACAATAAGGCGCACAATGGCGCACGTTAGGACATAGCGTAAAAATGTGTGACGCTATTTGGTACTTGCAGGATTAGCACCATAAATATTGGCACTAATCCTGCAAAGTAAAGGGAGGCCCATTGAAAGTAAAGGGCATGTCACTTTAACACCTGCTTGATGCTAAAAATGGCACAGTGAAATGTTGTAAATTTCACTGTGCCATTTTTATGGGGCTCCCTGGCGCAGGCATAATGTGTCTCAAAGGGTTACAAAGTGGCGTAATACAAGCATTGCGCCACTGCGTAAATATAGCAAAGTAGAATGGCCTCCTTTACGCCACATTTATGTAAAAAAATTACACTAGTGTGGCGCTAAGAGGTGCTAGGGCCTTGTAAATCTGGCCCCATATTCCTCGGATATGCACACTGCTCAGTTCTGTTTTTGCTCATGTCTCAAAAATAACTGGATGAAAATTCTGCAATACAAGAAAAGACTTACAATGACAATTACAATGTGATGTTAGAAATTGTCCAAAGTGTAGTACGTCCCCTAAAGATCTGGGATGAAAACAACCTTGACTCCATCAGACGTTGGAAAGAATATAAAGGCAATGGGCCTGATGTAGAGTTTGGCAGACGGGTTACTCTGTCACAAAGTGACGGATATCCTGTCCACCATATTAAGATGCTCATAGGATATAGAGGGATCGAAATACGGCAGACGGGTACATCCATCACGTTAGTGATGGAGTAACCCCATCCGTTAACCTGTAAATCAGGCCCAATATCTTTTGATTTGGACTAGCTCAATAGAAGCCCTACGGTATATGTACTATACTTCAATACGCTCCATAGCTATTTGAAATTCACCTCCAGAAGTAACAATATGTTGATACCTTTCTTGGGCCTTATAATAAATACTATGGTAGACTGGTCACCAACTATATAGGCAGCCCACAGACAAAATACTGTTAAAATACCAACATTTTCATCCCAGCTCTTAAAGGGATGGGTTTCCCCTTAGCCAGTTTCTAAGGTACATAGTAATTGTTCACATCAAGTGGATTACTTCACAGAAGCAAACATTTTCCTACAGCATCTAATTGAAAGGAGTTATCCCAGTGGCGGCTCCTCCACTATGGTGGAGGAGCATCGCCCCTGCCAGCAGCAGAAGCTGCAAAGCTTTCACAACAAAGGGATAATAAACATATCCCTTTGTTGTGAAAGGGGCGGGGCCATGGAGTGACGAGCACCGAAGGGAGTGCATTCTGCACTCCCCTCAGATCGCATGTGTGATTGGCCGGCCATCTCGGGCCGGCCAAACACACATGAGAAGTGTGCTCTCTCCAGCACTGTGTTGCCGGGCTGGAGAGAGCCTGCACAAGCTCACAGTCTGCCTCGGAGCGCCCATACAGGGCTCCCTGCCAATCCTGATGCTTCTCTGAGCAGCATCAGGTTTGGCTGCAGGGCAGACAGTGCCTGCACTGCAAGACTGAGAAGCGGCAGCGCGGGAGAAGCAGAGCGGAGATAAGTTTATTTTTTAAAGTTAATTCAATTCCCACCCACGCGCACGCCGCACTGCCCCCTGTAACCCTGGCCAGCCGCAATTGGGTTATCCTCGCAAATTAGTCAGTGTTGCAATGAAGAGAGCTTGGATTTCCCCATGTGAATATTTGCTGACCCTCTAACCAATGGCAGACTTGTATGTGTTACTATTTTTTAACTACACACCAATAAGCTTGTGAAAACCATAAAAACTAATATTTTACAGTCAAGAAGTCCCCACTAGCTCTACCTGATTTTTCATATAAGAGATATCGAAATATTAAACAGTATGTAGCACATTTCATGAAATAGATAGTAGGGAGCGACACATATTAACAAAGGGCTCGGGTTCCCATGCCACAGTAAGGCATTATAAATGTTCCAATTATGTGGTATGTAAACACACAGTTAATAGATAAAGCTTTCTTCACAGCCAAGTTAGACCCGTTTTGATAACCTTTACAAGCTGTACTTTGGGAAATGTAATATATTGTAGACAGTGTCTGTGCAAATGAAGTTATTTGAGCCAAACAACACAACAGGTGAAGGCAAGAACTGGGCAACACAGAAGCCGGATATTCTGCAAAAAAAGCACTGCTCCCTTGGTTTCCCACTTTCTGGAAAATGCCATAATGAAGACAACGTGTTTTGTCAAGTAATTAAAGCAGCAATCAAGGCACCAAGAGGTGAACTGGGAGTGGCTCTGCAACGCCCAGAGTTTAAATGTGTCCAATATTTCGATGCTGCTGAACGTGATCTGAGGAGCCTGGAGGAATGGCAGGGATTTATTCCCATGTGTCCCCAAACAGTTTTTTCGGCTGTACCTTACAAACTGTTATCTTGCCTTTCTTGACACAGACTTTCTGTTGCATACAGATGTGAATTCTACTTTCCAATTATCAAGATAGAATTGTTAATCGATTCATACATTTTTTATTAATGAATTATCATATATTCTTCGGTATTATTATTTGACAGGGGAGGCAACTCCATGACAGCGAGGAGCATCACCCTGCAAAAAAGACCCCAGAACTGAAAAATAAAATGGTAATAAGGTATATTTTTTCAGCACCTCGTCCTGGACCAAGTGTCAGGACGGGGCAGGGCAATTGCTGCTGAGTGGCAGCTTGGAGCTCTGCTCTTTAGTTTAAAGTTTGCATGCCCCTTTCTGTCTTAAGACAGCTGGGTTAGAGAAAGCCCAGGCCTTCAGAGCTCTGGTGAGAGCTGAAAGAGGCCGCTTCTCTAATCCTGGCACTGCTCTCGTGCTGTTTGACAGCATGAGAGCAGTGCCAGGATTAGTAAGTGCAGTTTCCTGGGTCCTGCTTTGCAGCTTCCATGAGAGATGAATGCGAGAGTAGAGGAGAGGAAGACGCCATCAGGTAAGTGCCATTTGAAACAAATTATTATTATTTTACCCTGCCACCCCACTGTAAATACAAGCTAGCCGCCACAAATATTTGACATACTGCCGTAGGATTTTTGACATTGATTTCCTGTTGTATGCCAATGATTTTGTTTTTTCCTTCATCAAGATGTTATCGTTAAAGTAAGTTATTCATAGAGTCCTTGATATTGGATTATTATTATATACCTGTACTGTGTTTTTCATGAACGTTGAATAATTGATTTTTTCAAAACTCTGCTTTTTAATTTTGTCAACCAATGTTGTCTTTATACCTGCCGTTTTTCATTGTTTCAATGTTTTCGTTTCTTTATTTTTTTACTTTTTGAGAAATGACACAATATTGCTATGGCTGCCTTCAATTTAATTATCATTTTCTTATCTTTTTAAGGTACTTAGACGGAAAATTCCTTTGAAAATAGGCTAGCGTTACTCTAGTGCACGCAAAGCCCCCTTTCCTTCGGGCAACCTCGTTTTCACCCTTAATGCCAAACACTCTTCACTATCCATGATCCTGAGACAGTGACGCTACGCGTTGCTGACCTCTCTTATCCACATTGGTCTCTGCAACTCATTGGCATAATGAAACTGATGCCTTTATACATACCCCATCTCTTTCAAATTACAACCAAAAATGCAGGTCCCATTTAACTCTAGGTCACATCATATTCTCCCATTTTCAGTTATTTCACGAGTGTTTCTTTTTCTACAGCACGTAACAAGCCAACATGTTGGGCTAAGAGGCAGATTTATGAAAAGTGGCGCTGCACCCACTTTTCTTGCACCCCTTAGCGCCCCCCTAACACCACCATGTGTATGCTGTATTTGGAATACAGCGCACCATGGCTGTAGCTAGGGAACTAGCAACAGAATTTTTTACGTTAGTCTGGCGCTTTGCAGGATTAGCATAAAAAATGTTGATGCTGATCCTGTAAAGCACCCAGAGGCCCATTGAAATCAAAGGGAACCTCCTTTTAACCTTTTAACGCCTGCTCTGAGAAGGCGTTAAAAATGCTGAAAAAAATTATGCAAGGAAATTTCTTAGATTTCCTTGTGCCATTTTTTTGGGCCTCCCTAACGGGGGAACGCTTCGTTTGCATACATTATACGTGGCACAGGCATAATGTGGCACAAAGGGTTACAAAGTGGCGTAATAAATGCATTGCATCACTTTGTAAATAATGCATGGCATTTTTGACCTTCTAACCCCACATTAGCGTAAACAAATGACGCTAATGTGGCGTAGAATGGCATTAGGCCCTCTTAAATCTGGGCCTCGGTGCTATGTCCTTTCTAACAATTCCACATTGAGGTGATTTTTAGGTCTTGCTTTAGACAGCCCTTAACAAGGTCTTAGAGTTAGCCCATTGGTTTGTTTTGTCATCACTTCTATTTCCTTGCTTCTTATTGGTCAGCGTGTGTTGGTATCAATTTTTCTGCATGTGTCTGTTCTTCTGATCAGCACCAATGTCCTTCCATTGGGCACTTTCAGAAGTGCGTTTTGCTCTTTTAGTTCTAGCACTCAATAACAGTGCATGTGTTTCCAGGCCATTTCTCACCCTTCTTGCTCAAGTCACTTTTTGCCCCGTTCCTCTCCCGCCCTCCTGCCACTGTCCTCCAATTGTCTGTTGTCTTGCTGCTCTCTCCTACGCTCATCCCACTGTCCCTCGTGTTACTTGCCCTCTCCTGACACCCTCCAGCTGTTCAGGTTGGCCCTCCCCTGCCGACCTTAATAAAAAATGTGCTGTTCCGCTCTTTAAACCCTCCTTCTCCGTGATGCTTTGCTAGTTTTGATATAGAAATCTCTTTCTATGAGTGTTGAAAAAGATCAACAGATTCCCAAAATATTAATAAACATTCAGAAGTCACCAAGTGCCAATTAGGTTGTTTGTTTTCCATTCCCAGCACTGGGACTATCCTGTCAGTTGCCAGTGCCATGCTGTGAACATTTGATTGCAGTCCACAAATCAGAACTTCATGGGACAGACAGAACACTCTTGGGAATACTTCTAATACGTTCGTTTAGACCTACGGCATCGGGCGTAAATTGTGCAGCCAGCGTGGGCAAGCAAATGGTGCCATGCGCGTTTAACGTAATAATTTTATCATAAACAGTGGTACTAATCATAATTAGGAAATTTAAATAAACTGGAAAATTGCGACCAGTGCACTTTCACAAGTTAAGGTGCGAGTTACATTATTTCTATGTCCTTGTTGACAGTGCACTATGTGGTAATTTTAGTAACACATAACTGAATTCTTATGGATGAAATATTTGTGTTTGCCCCTGAAGATGCCATGGTTACCATCCAGAGATTTGTAAGTGAACACATTGAGGTGCCAATATTGCTGGCTGTGAGCGACCCATACCCAAAGCCATGAAATACTGTACTGTCTAAATACTTTGAATTTATCTCAGTTCAACACTTCAATAAGGAAACTTTTCAAATAATAATTTGAAATAATTAACATTTCGGCGAAAACAATGAAAAACTAGAGATGGAGTCGATTAGTAACGCATGAATGAATAGAAAAAAGAAAAGGACTAGGTGGTGGTGTGTGCTACACCTTCTCAAAAAACAAAAAAGCATTGACAAAGCCAATAGGTTAGGTATATGCAAGAGAAATTGGTTTTGTCAATGTTTTTTTTAGCCATGTTGTATAGCAGTGCGGCTGCAGTGCAGCACGGATGAAAGTTTATAAAATACTATGAGAGGGGTCAACGCTGGCTGTGTCAAAGCACTTTTTTCTTTATTTTCAGCTGTGCTGCACAGTAGCCACGCTGCTATAAATATGGCTAAAAACACATTGGCAAACCCAAAAGATCTCGCATAGGCAAGACCGATTGGGTTTTCCAATGCTTGTTAACTAATATAATATGCCTGAATAGTGGAAAGATACTTTCTTCAGTTATTTGTAGCATATACCTTGAAAATTGCATATATCATTTTGTAGCACATAGCCTCCTCAGTTCCTGTTCTTTTGATTTACTTTCATTTTACATTGGTATCTCCGGACGTTGTGGTCATGAGTAGGTCTTCCAAATAAATGTAGAGGATGAAACTCCATCAACACTATGATACAAAGACTTAGGGCTTTCTTTAAGGCTGGAAGATGGGGTACTCCGTTACAATACCCAGTTTACTAAACTCTAATTCTGACAATTTCGTCTGGGGACATGCATAACATAAACAGTCCATCAATGCTTCATGGAAAGCTTCCACCACAGGACCATGGAGTAGGGCTATTGGAGGAAGGCACTACACAACCCAGACTTTACTGAGGAACAGCCACCAGGCCAACTGAGATGTCATGAGTAATGTCATCAATTATGTCACTTCACATATCATGAGTGATGTAATATATGAGATCATAAGCAATCCATGGTGGGGGCAAGTTATAGTTAGCTCAGTCGATTAAAACTGGCGAATTTCAGGTGTTCATTGGTTTAAATGATGACAACATTGATGAATCACAGATGATTTCAACCAGTGAATGTGACAAATTGGTATACATGTACCATATTGAAAGGTATTCAGCAAGGTACATCTAGACCTACTTTTCTATAACTTATTTAATGCTAATATGTGCAAGCTTTTGTAACAGGGTTTGCCTCCTAATGAGCCTTGGGTGTATGAAGGGAGTGAGTTCTCTGAGCCTGGTTGTGCACAGGGAAAAGCCCATGAGAAGCAGAGACCTCCTGCCTCATGTCTCATTGATTGCCCACAAGTGGTTGGATACCTGTAAAAGCTTTTGCTACAGGGTGACGGTTTTATATACAAGGTGCCTACCTTCCTAAGGGGCATTGAATGTCTGGAGGGGGTACATCCTGCATGAGAAGTTGAGTATAGGACACAGCAGAAGGTACTTTCCTAAGCATGAGTGGTTCATTGCTCAAGAGAGGTCATCTGTCAGGGAAGGGTTCAGTACCGGGCAAAGGCTTTGCATAGCAGAGTTTTGGCCCTGTAATGGGGCTTAAGTTTCCGAGGGGAGTGGGTTCTCCATAAAGATATGTTCACTGAGTGAAGACTGTGTGTAACAGGGACTTGTGCACCCATGTCTGATTGACTGCGAAGAGAGGTCAGCTATCCACAAATTGTTTGACACGGGAGGAAGGCTCTGTGTAGGAGGACTTTGGTTCACCCAAAGAGGCTCGAGTGTCTGTGACCTAAGACGGTTTGCCTACTTTCATATCTGAGATGCTGTTCTGATTTCTAGAGTAGTTTGTGCAGCAGTCGGTTGGATGATGTCATCAGTGATGTCATCAATGATGTAATTTGAGATGTCATTAGTGATGCCATCAACTAAGCCACTCAACACGACATGAGTGATGTAATATGTGAGGTCATATACAGTGCATGGCAGGGGGTGAAAGTTATATTTTGCTGAGTAAACCATAACTTGTAGATTTCTATTTTTTGTTTGGAAATTATAGTTTTTATCTTATTTCAAGACCTAACCATACTTTCCTTTTTATCTTTGTGATTTTCACTGAATTTCTGTTTTTTAACCTAAACTAAGATCTTATTACCATACCTAACGATAATGTCACATTAACCTTTGGGTTATTCAGGGAAATTCGAAGGCTTTTTTTTAGCATAAAGTAATAATTTATTACCGCACCTCACTTTATACTCACTTTATCCTTTTATTCAGTGACTTTTAGGGATTTTTTTTATCATATTCACCCAATTCCTTCACTGAGCATACCTTTTGACTGTGCTCAGAAGAAGGTTGGCCGTGTGTGGTTGGGTGCCGGGCCTGGTCTGTGGCTAAGCTCTGCACCCAACTCATGCAAGCAGCCATCCCCTCCTCCAAAGAAAGCCAACACCCCATGGAACCCTCAAGCCAGATTTTCATTATTCGGGCCTTTTTTTGGGGGGGGGGTCTAGTGGTACTCCCACTGGACCACACAGTGGTCCATGCTGGAATCTGCAGTAGTCCCACTGGAACACAAAGGGAGGTCTTGCCGGACTCTGCGGGAGTAACAAGGGACCGGTGGTTATTCTTTTACCCCACCCTCAATGCCAGGGAGTCACAGTAAACCACCCTTACACTCATATACCTTAAATTTTAATTTAACTTCAGGACATGAGGACTGAGTTCCCATGGCCTGTAATCATGGCCGCAACATCTCTGTTTGTGTTACGGCAGGCAAGTCAGATTGTTTGGTCCCACTTTACCTATTATGCTGAAAAAGCTCTGTTGGTGCTGTAGGAGTCCTGTGGAACTCTGTCAATGTCACTAACTTTTGAATCTTAGTAACCACAAAGCACGCTTTCGCAGTAAAGACCATGGGGGTCATTCTATGTCTGGCGGGCGACGGAGGCCGCCCGCCAGACTTCCCCCACCAAAATACCGCTCCGCGGTCGAAAGACCGCTGAGGGTATTTTGGGATTTGCCCTGGGCTGGCGGGCGACCGCCAAAAGGCCGCCCGCCAGCCTAGGGCAAATCAACCTTCCCACGAGGACGCCGGCTCAGAATTGAGCCGGCGGAGTGGGAAGGTGCGACGGGTGCAGTGGCACCCGTCGCGTATTTCAGTGTCTGCAAAGCAGACACTGAAATACAGAGTGGGGCCCTCTTACGGGGGCCCCTGCAGTGCCCATGCCATTGGCATGGGCACTGCAGGGGCCCCCAGGGGCCCCCGCGGCACCCCCTACCACCATCCTGTTCCTGGCGGGAGACCCGCCAGGAACAGGATGGCGGTAGGGGGTGTCAGAATCCCCATGGCGGCGGAGCGCGCTCCGCCGCCATGGAGGATTCCAACGGGCAGCGGAAAACCGGCGGGAGACCGCCGGTTTTCCAAATCTGACCGCGGCCAAATCGCCGCGGTCAGGATGCCCTGCGGGGCACCGCCGGCCTGTCGGCGGTGCTCCCGCCGACCCTGGCCCCGGCGGTAGTGAACCGCCGGGGTCAGAATCACCCCCCATATTTGGTGTAATTTTGTTCAGCTGTTTTTTTATTTATTGCAGTCTAAAATTCTTAGGGGAAATTGTATAGGGGAGAAGTCTCTTCAGACCTCTTCTTTTACTTGGTCACTACTTGACCGATTACCCCAAAACTTTCCAGAAAGGAGCTGAGGTGGATGAACATTTTTCAAAGGTTTTGTGAAGATTCACCAGCCAGCGCCAACGTCATTAGCCAAACAAAAAAACACTCTTTTAATGGATTGTTAATTCTTTTTATTTATTTTTTATATGCAAAACGAGACAGCATAAATTACATTAATAATCACCATCACAGAAAACAATTCATCATGGTTGTGTAAAAAGCATAAAAACGTATAGAATGGAATATCTACCCTTTTGCACAAATCCCAATAAGGTGCTGATTGTTGACGACATGAACAAACAGCTGAAACCAACATTCAAGACTCAAAATTGCGACCCACACCACATGGACTACCAAGGTTCTGTGGCCTTTATCGTAAATCAGGAAACCAATAACATGCTAAGGAAAATACTTTATAAGGTGCCATCTTTAAAATGCTGTATGCGAGGAAAAATCTTCATGCAGTTATTATATTCCTCCACATTCATTATCTAACCATTTAGTCACTGCAGACCAGAGTCTCTCTACCCTTAGTAGCTTTTTATATCCCTTGAGTCTTGAAAGACTCACCTCCATGCCGTAAGTGGCCAGGAATCTCATCCTCCATTTCATAAACAAAGGGGGATCCGGTTTTAACCAATCCGAAGTTATTCATAAATGAATGACAGCCATCGCTACAAAAATAAGACAACTTTCCCTTTTTACATCCTCCAATGATCTCACCAACAAACACCTATATTTCTGAAAAAAGAGGTCCCATCTTGGGAAAGGAAAAAAACATATGCATAATTTCGGGCATATCTGCCCCACATCGATTGCATTTACCATCAGAGCCTCCCCACTTCGATACTTTAGCTGGTGTATAATTCAATTTAAAAACGGTCTTAAAATGCTGGCGCTTCAGACCAGCTGTCAAGAAAACCTTGTCAGCCATCCCTAGCGATTCTTCCAACCAAGGACCCACCTTACCAAATCGGGAATTCCACTTCCCATTCTGAGCCACCAAATCGACCTTCTGAATATCACTCAATAGTTCATATAATGCACTTGAGAGAGCGTAGCTTATATAATCTATATATACATGAAATGTTTATGAATTAAGGTGTGATACTGCCACATAGAAACTATAATAATAGTAATTTTGCTTAGACATGCACTTGAATTGTGACCACGATGAGTGGCCACCAATGTATACATAGGCTAATAATAATGACCAAAGTGTTTATATTATGTTTAAATAAGTTTACACTAACATTTGCGTTATTAAATCTGTACTGAAAACCTCATAGGCCTTAAGTTAGCACGAGCCGAAGCTTAGCTGCCCTGGCTCTCATATTAAATGCATTTTTCTATTTTCCAGTGTGCTGACTCACAAGGGGCCATGACCCTGTTTATTCTTTTTCTTTGACTTGGAAGATGAATGTAACCATGTTAGATCCGTTTCTCACCGCTTCTTCTCGTTTGCAGAATAAATGTTAAAAATGAATTGAAACAATGTAGATTAATGTAATGTACAAGGTCATTCAAACCGGTGAAGACAATGGAACTGCTGACCAAAAGATGTGCAAAGAAGGATGAAATCATACCGCACGTACCACCTCTGAAGACGTCAATTACGAAGCCCAATCAAAAACTTGTGAAATAATATGGGGTGAAGAGTTAGATTACCTAATGTGTTTTATGATAGGTTAAAGATAGTGGGGTATAGCAAATGTCCAATAGAATTTTGGGTGAATGTACATCGAAAAAGTGATAAAAACCCATGTCACGGGGAGTCATTTAGGTGGGTTAGGGAATGCTATTGATTTTATCCAGAAAGTCTGTCACTCAGTTTGGTGACTTGGTGGGTTACTTAAAACCATCCTCGCCCTTAGATTTGTCCATTTTTACACTTTACCTCCTTATGAGGAAAGTGCCCTTTTGCCCCGGAGCTGAGTTTTGACTGATGGCGATTTGACTGAAGTCCTGGGGACGAAGACTGATCCTGTGCGCTGACCTAAACTTTGGAGGGTAATTATGGCAATGCAATTGTAATTTGTCTGTTTGCTTTTCCTTTCTAGGTTCCAACTGCTTGCTTTTGACAGAGACCTTAGCTAGATGTTTTCCCAATTGGTGTTCTAAATTGTTTTGCATGAAGCCCAACATGCGAATGCTAATCAGTGGTTAGGACAGGTGTTCATCAAACTGACGCAAATAGACAAACGACCAAGATTATGCTTTGTTGAACTGACGCGTTATTCATACTCTGCCAAATTGATTTATGTTCACGCCGTGTTATGTACTAATGTTTGTGATTCTCGCTTTAATGAAAGCTTATCAAAGTTGCCATATTGGGACTATGCTATTATGTTTCTTGGTGTTGAGATTAAAGCATTTGCTTTTAGACTGTAACTAATAGGGAATAAAACTCATAAAATTCTACTAAACAAGGTGTGGTTATTCATGGCTGAAAGGTCATGGTAGAATCTTGAATTGATTAATGACTTTGACTAAAGTGAAATGTATTGTAGTGATAAATATTGATGGGATTATTGACATATTGATTGACATATTGATCAGCTATCTCGTCCTAAGGTGTCTCTCAACTAGGTCAAAAGATTCATTGGCCTAAAACGAGTCCTGATGTGTAATAAAATATTATAAAGGGACGCGTTATCACACTAATTCTGTATCTATGGCTGACAGCCTCTAATAATGGGAGTTTTCATGGGAAAAAGTTCAGACTTTCGGTCGAGAAAGTCGCGGAGCTGCAAATACTTGAAAAAATCTTGTCTGGGAAGGTCATACTGTGCCTGAAAGTCCGAAAATGATCTGAGCTGATATTCCACATATAAATCACCCAGCATAACTATAACTTTCTAGCTCCAGCTGTTCATAACTGCACCCACAAATAGAGAGAGCAAAGGCAGGGAGACAAACATAGGACCATAAAAGGGCAGTTCTAATGCTAGTCTATGAAAGGAGCAGGCCTCACAGTAGTGGAAAACGAATTTAGGAGGTGTCCAATACCAGGACATATAAAACACATATGTACATGTCCTGCCTTTCACCTACATAGCACCCTGCCCTATGGGTTACCTAGGGCCTACCTTACGGGTGACTAATATGTAGAAAAAGGGGAGTGGAAGGCTTGGTAAGTACTTTTAGAAGCCAAGTCGAAGTGGCAGTGAAACTGCACATAGGCCTTGCAATGGCAGGCCTGAAATATGGTTAAGGGGCTACTTATGTGGGTGGCAAAATCAGTGCTGCAGTCCCACTAGTAGCATTTAATTCACAGGCCCTGGGCATATGAAGTGCGCTTTACCAGAGACTTATAAGTAAATCAAATATGCCACTTGGGGATGAACCGGTGGTACCATGTTTAAGGGAAAGAGCATATGCACTTTAGCACTGGTTAGCAGTGCTATAGTGCGCAGAGTCCTACAACTAGCAAAAACAGTGTCGGAAAAGTAGAGGGAGGCAGGCAAAAAGGTGGGAGATGACCACCTTAAGACTGTCAGGTCTAACAATCACTATAGTTGTGGCCCGCCAAGATGGCGGGGTTTGCTATTTCTGAGCTGCCAGAAAACTGCCAACATACCCTGGCACAAATCTAAAAAAAAAAGCCTGTAAAACTCCAAAGGGCGAGCATAAGGGAAGGGTAAAGCAATAGCAATTAGGAAGACAGTCATAGGAATTAAGCGCTCACAGTGAATCATCACAACCAGAGTGAATCAAAAATCTTTGGCACGGTGCTCCCGGCAAGAGGATCTTCCTCTCTCCTCTAATGTTTCCAATGGAATCCAAATAGTAATAAACAAATGTCAGGGCACTCATGAATCGAAGCTCAATCCTTCATACATGTTTTTGGTCCAAAATTATTGTTTAGTGCAGATAGCAACAAATTAGCAGTCGGACCGGGATTCGTGAGAAAAACAGAACTCAATTTAATCTTGAGATAGGACGTCCATCAGAGCAACAATAGCCGTCCTTGGAACCAATATCCACATTGCAACAACAGCCAACACGTGTTTCATCCTATGAGACAATTATTCTCAAAGACTTCATCAGGGCTGAAAAAAATGTAAACTGTGACTACAATTATAGTATACACTCATCCCATTGTAAGATTCAAACCTTTTTCACCGTGATATTTGTGAGAACAAAACTATTGCAATTCGTGACTTTATGTGACATAAAGATAACTCATAGAGAAAGACAGAAGGTCACCATTAAAAAGCTTAAATCTATAATATGAGACAAACCGTCTCCAAGAAATCATGTAAAACAGATTCGTGATCAAGCGATTGTCATGATATAAATGTGCATGTCCTCAATTATGAATAATCTAAAGCCGTCCCAAGTGATCAAAACTGAAAAAGTAAAAAAACACACCAAGTAATACCAATTACACCCTGAGTGCCAATAAAAAAAAACTAATGCCATATAGAATGACTTGAAGTAACAACAATACATACCTTTCACAAAGAATCAAAAATCTAGTGAATCCAAATCATCAGACTTAGGGGGTTATTACAACTTTGGAGGAGGTGGTAATCCGTCCCAAATGTGACGGATTTACCACCAGCCGTATTACGAGTTCCATAGGATATAATGGACTCGTAATACGGCTGGTGGTATATCCGTCACTTTACCGTCACTTTTGGGACGGATTACCACTTCCTCCAAAGTTGGAATAACCCCCTTAGTCTAGATATCTAGAAAATAATAATAATGACCCACTATAAAACCTAATCAATTCGCACATCTTAATATGAAACTCAAAATTAATGACTAAACTTTGGAAAAATTGTAAAGCCATAAGGCCCAACATACCCTTATTTTGCCATAACAAATGTTTGCTGAGTACTCAAACACCGTAGTGTGTAGAGCAATCTAAATAAAGGTAAATAAAGTGAAGTTAACAAGGTATAAAGCTGCAAGCATCATGCTCAGCTCCATATTACAAAGCTGACTCGCTGTGTTAAAGGCTAATACCAGTAACCGGTATACAGAAAGCAAACACTCACCTATCAATCACGAAATCACATTAGTAAGAAAACCGCGTTCAAATCATCACGCAGCGTTTCTGTGTACCAGTTCATCAAATCGAAACCGGCAATCCGGGGGGAACTCCACTTATAGCGTCCACTCGGACGCTCCTCACAGGAAAATAAAAAGCGGACTTAAACGCCAGCGCGGGCGCCATCTTTGAGTAGTAAATCACAGCTGTACATCGATTAAAAATTAGCCATGCCCCTTCACGGGCTGTCAAAAAAAATTATGAATACCAAAACATGTGCTTCTGTAACTAATTAATCAAGTCTAAACCGGCAACCAGAGGGGAAATCTATTCATAGCGTCCACTCGGATGCTCCTCTACAGATAGTAAGAACGGACTTAAAGTCCGACGCGGGCGCCATCTTTAATTTGTAATCCACTACTAAAATTGGATTGAATATAAATTATGCCCAAACTCTGGCTGGCAAAGAATCATAATACAAATCCTGTACTTGTAAAATTTAATCACAGCTAAGAAAGCAAAAAAAGAAAAGAAAAGACAAAAGAAAATGAACCGATAAAAAAGTAAAAAAACAATAACAGACCGAAATCTACTTTAAAAATAAAATTAAAACTAAAATAGGACATGCTACTTTTATGTCATGCACAACCCTTAACCTCCAATAAGTAAATCTACAAAAAGATTGTAATGTACAGAGGCAGGAGTTCACATAACATAAAGAGAATTGAATTAAATTTAAAAAATTGTGGGACATCAAGGCATACCTGATTCATATAAATCTATATATCTAACGTCAAAATCTGTAGGCAAAATCCATACATCAATGTAAATAAAGCCACAATGGTAATGTAACATATCTTCTGACATTGAAACAGCTGCTTGAATCAGTACCCTATAGAACACAAATTAAATAACTCTGTACATCTATAACGTCACATGTAAAGAAAATTTGAATAGTACAAATGTCACATTAGTCCCCTAGATAATATTCCATTTCAAAATTAGTGTTAAGACCCTCCTCCACCGCTCTAAGTTTTAGGATCCAGTAGCATTCCTTTTTCCTGAGGGCTGACTCTCTATTGCCCCCTCTGGGATCCTTAACAATGTGATCAAATCCAAAAAATTCAAAACCACGTATACGACCCTGTTTTGGGCACTGTCTCATGTGACTCACTATAGGGTATCGTTCATCATACTGTCTTAGGGCTCTGAAGTGTTCACTTGCCCTTACCCTAAGTGACCTAATGGTACTGCCTACATAGTAAAGACCACATTTGCAAGTGATCATATAAATGACAAAATTACTGTCACATGTGATGTTATGGCTGATATCAAACTGTACTCCGGTAGAGCTCATAAACATAGAGATACCAGATTTAGCCCATCTGCACAAGCCGCAATGTCCACATTTGTAAAAACCTTTATTAAGACTCGTAAGCCAATTCTCATGATGTTGTTTAGTGCGATAGCTGGGGCATAAAATGGGATCACCTTCTTGAGATTAGGGTCTGCTGTTAGTACATGCCAATGTCTATTCATGCATTTCCGCAGTAGAGTAGCTGTTTCAGTGTAATTAACTATGCAGCGGATTTTGCTATCTCTTGGTCTAGATTTCTGATTCAGCGTGTCAGACCTTTTCAGGCGCATCGCCCTGCTGCGAGCTCTGTCAATCACCTGAGAAGGATAACCCCGTGATTTGAATCTATTACTCATATCCTCAATGCATTGTACAAAATCCTTCTCTAGGCTACAATTCCTCCTTGCCCGTACCATTTCGCCATATGGTATCGAATTGATTTGATGTATTGGATGTGCACTCTGTGCATGTAGAACAGAGTTACATGACGTACTTTTTCTATACAAACGGCTCTCTACTTTCTTGTCATGAATAAAAAGTTCCACATCTAGGAAGGCAATATTGGTCACACTGTATTCTGAGGTCAATTGAATATTAAAGTCATTGGTGTTCAAATAAGTTATGAAATCATTAAGTTTTTGTAAATCACCCGTCCAGATCATCAGACAATCATCTATGTATCGGTCCCAAAAAAGTATATCCGAATTCCAAACATTACCCTCTTTACTGCAAATCACATTTTATTCAAAAAATCCCATAAAGAGGTTAGCATAGGCTGGTGAAAATCTGGATCCCATTGCCACGCCCTGCTTCTGGCAGTACCAGTCATTTTTAAATAGAAAGACGTTGTTATTCAAAATTAACTCCACCATACTCAATAACATATCCGTATAACCATAAAGACTCGCTGGTCTCCTGTGAAGGAAATGACGCAAGGCAATCATTCCTAGCTCATGGTTAATGCTAGTATACAGGGAAGTGACATCTAATGTTACTAAGATCATCCCTGATTCCCAAGTGATGTCTGCCAATATGCTTAAGATGTGCTTGGTGTCTTTTATGTAGGAAGGTAAATTCACCACAAATGGCTGTAAAAAGATGTCTACATATTCCGAAAGTCTCTCTGTAGGGCCACCCATACCTGAAACAATAGGCCTGCCTGGTGGGGAAATAGGATTTTTATGTACTTTAGGTAATATATAGATACAAGGGTTCCTAGTTCTAAGGACACGAAGGTACACGTATTCATCCTCTCTCAAAAGTGAATGGTCTAAGCATTCTTGCAAAAATCTGTTAATCTTATTTGCAAGTGCAGGGATAGGGTCCACAGAGATCTTCTCATAACAAGTGGCATCCTCAAGCTGTCTGTAGATCTCTTGGTCATAATCTAAGGTATTCATAATCACGATGTTGCCACTTTTATCCGCCTCCCTGATCGTAATATCCATCCTTGTTCGTAACTGCCTCAAATTAGTCCTCTCCTCATGACTTAAATTATGATGCCTAAGGTGTTGCTGAGTACCCTTTGTCAACTCTAATTTGTTCAAATCACGCCAGACTAACTTAAAGAATGTATCTATACAGTTACCACTCATAAGGGTTGGTATCCAATTTGATTTTCTCCTCAGACCACTGTGGAGTGTATCTGATGGGATATCAAGATCTGATCAAATTTGTGATATAGTAGTAGGATCTTGCTCAGAGTCTGTAATCGACAATAAGGTAGCCGTATCATAAATGTCCTTAATGGACAAGGGTTGGTAATCTTTACTACTGTCAGAGAGGATACTAATATCCCTGTTATCAATGTGATGAGCAAAATGTTTTCTCAGTTTTAAGCGTCTGATAAATTTGAAAAAATGAATCTTTGTCTTCTGAAAATCTCTGAAATCCCCTGGACAAAAACCAAGGCCTCTACTTAGCAATGTAAAATCATGAGTTGTGAGTTTCATATTAAAAAGATTAATAATACTAATAGAACCATCACTTGAATTACCTATTTCTCCTAGTTCCATGATCTGGTCTTCATTCCCTTTCTTGCCTCTGTGCGTTCCTCCTCTCCTACCCGCCTTGTTTTCCTGGGTCTACCTTGCTTCAATTTCTTTCCCATTGTCCTTGTCTTATCCTTTGAACCTCTGCTAAAAAAGAGCGAGTACCCTGTTGTACTGTAACATCCTGTCTGGATATGTTAGATATTCCACTCGTTTCGCTGTTATTAGTAGACACACTATTTAATGAGGATGAGGAACCCACATCCTGAATTTGTATATGTTCATTCCTTTTGACTAAATGATCATATTTATGAGAAAATGTGAAAATCCTGCCATTCTTGTAGTCCAACTCATCGCGTCTGAGCTTGCGTGTTTTTCTCTGTGTGATGTCATTCTGTTGTTGATCAATAATCTCATTCAGAATCTTATAATTCTTAGCAGTTGACTCCTCTAAGTTCATATTCTTAATATCTGTCTCTAATTCAGATATTTCTGTTTGTAATCTGGTCACTTTTCTCTCAGAGTTCTCTATCAAGATATTCATTAGTCTTAATGAACTCAAGATTAATTCTTGCTCCCAGCTATCCAATAGGTCTGCATCAAGATCATCAAAAGCGGGAAAAATGTGTGATCTTAGTCCCCTGGGTATTCTGTTCAATTTCACATATTGTTTTAACGTGGCTCCATCCCACCATTTGGGGACCTCCTGTTTTTTCAGTTTTTCCAATCTAAAGAATTTATCACGTAACCCCACTCTGGCTTGTTGGGCGCCAGATGTCTGGGGTTTCGGTACATACCCTGTACGTTCTAAATTACCAAAAATATCTGCTGCCAATTTGTCTCGGTCCATGTTTCAGAAACAATTTAGAAAATAAACAGTATATAATAATCCACAGTAAAGGTGTCTGGAGCAGCCCTCCTATATACAGCATAAAAAGACAAAGCAATAGCAATTAGGAAGACAGTCATAGGAATTAAGCGCTCACAGTGAATCATCACAACCAGAGTGAATCAAAAATCTTTGGCACGGTGCTCCCGGCAAGAGGATCTTCCTATCTCCTCTAATGTTTCCAATGGAAACCAAATAGTAATAAACAAATGTCAGGGCACTCATGAATCGAAGCTCAATCCTTCATACATGTTTTTAGTCCAAAATTATTGTTTAGTGCAGATAGCAACAAATTAGCAGTCGGACCGGGATTCGTGAGAAAAACAGAACTCAATTTAATCTTGAGATAGGAAGTCCATCAGAGCAACAATAGCCGTCCTTTGAACCAATATCCATATTGCAACAACAGCCAACACGTGTTTCGTCCTATGAGACAATTATTCTCAAAGACTTCATCAGGGCTGAAAAAAATGTAAACAGTGACTACAATAATAGTATGCACTCATCCCATTGTAAGATTCAAGCCTTTTTCACCGTGAGGGAAGGGTGCCTTACCGAGAGACAGGTAGGACATATCATCCCCTACCTCTTCCATTGAGATTGGTCATGCCAACATGTTATTGTCATCCTTAGTTAATTGAAGAGTGGTCAGCCTTCTGAAAAACTCCTTATATCCCTCAGTCTGGAATCCTACATCCACAGAGTAAAGATCCTGATGGAAGACCCTAAGACGTTCAAAATCTGCTTTGGAGTTTCTAAAACTCGTTCAGACAGGAGCCTCCCTATAGTTTCCCTATAATCATAACACTCTGCCCGATGCGCCTGGTATTTGGCAGCAACTTTCCTTTAACCACATTTTGGCTGTATCCTGGATTAAGGCCTTACATATAGGTAAGTAGTAGGTTTTATTGTTGTCCCTGTCTATTACTACTTCATAAAAGTGGTAATAGGTAAGGAAATGTATTTATATTTTTCTAGATATTTTTTTTTATGTTTATGGAATACCGCACTAGTACCTAGAAAGTACATGGTAGGTGCAGAAACCAGAAAAAGAAAAATATCCCCAAAATTAAAAATGCACTGTAGTATACTATAATAGTGAAATACAGTGTATTTTAATTGTTTTTTAATAAATGTAAGTTTTTTTTTTTTTTTTTAGTAAGGGGTAATATGCAGGTGTTACTGTGGTACACTGTAGACTTTTTTTTAAAGGATTTAATATGTTAAAGATTGATAACACACTATAGTACATCATTCTTTTGAAAACTAGTCTACTAAGGTGTATTACCTACTTCTAAAAAAAAAAATTCTAAGTACCTCAGTACTTCCTAGGTAGAGCCCGTACTCCTTAATTTTTGTAAAAAATATCTAGAAAAATATAATTAATTTTTCCTACCTATTACCACTTTAATAAAGTGGTAATGTGCATGGAAAAATATAAAATCTACCACTTACCTATGTCTAAGGCCCTAATCCAGAACACTGCCAAAGTCTGGGTAAAACAACATGACTGCCTTTTACTTTCCCGAGGGTACCTTTTGTCCTGGATATGTGCAAAATGGGGCCCGAGGACAATATGTGATGGCAGAGGGGCAAGTAGATGGAGAATACCTGACACTCCTGGTGTTCTGTGCTGTGAAAGTAAATTACTCTGACTTCCTAGACCAGTGGTTTACAACCTTTTGACTTCTGTGGACCCCTACTTTATCATTACTGGAACTTCGGGACCCCCACTTAATCAATATTGGAAACCAGCCACCCCCACCACTGAGTCATTACTGAAATCTGAAGACCTAATCTATTAATATTATTTAATTTTCTAAGCAGTGGTGGACCCCCTGAGGAGTCTTCATGGACCCCCGGGGGTCCCCCGACCACAGGTTGGGAACCACTGTCCTAAACCAACTCAGCCCATGCTTTGCATACAACCTGTTGTACCTGTGCTTATGGTGGAGGATTTTAACTGCAGCCGGGACCTGCGGCTTAACTGGCCGCCCCCCATCACCTGTTTGTTCAACACAGCTTGCCATAGATTAACACAACACCTTCAGAGCTGGGCAGAAAGCAGACAGATCCACGAAGTATGGAGGACTATGCACCCCTTAGCTCAAGAATATTCATATTATTCAGTGGTGCACCCCCTACACAACAGACTAGACATGTTCTTGTGAGGCATGGGGTTGTGTTCCAAAGTGACTGCATCCGAGTATCTTGCCTGCAAGATCTTGGAAAACTGTCCATAGAAGATAGCACTCCTTTGAGGTAGAGATGGAGCGAGAATTTCGACCTGGCCATTGCACACAGAGGCACAGACAGACTTACGTGACACACAAAGGACACACATAACACAATACTTCACAGAGATTTAGGGGTCGACCGCATCCAGGACGACTAGAGTGGGAACCATTCAAGGTGGTGGGTGGTGAGGGCTAAAAGCATGAATTCAACATAGGGGCTCAAATCCACACTGTATAGGGAGATGCTAGACATAAAAAGGACCTTGCACACAACAGAAAAGACAATACCCTCACAATCAGGCCAGATGGCGCAATTACGCCAACTATGCAAACAAAACCCAGACCTGACTTGTAGACTTGGGAAACTTTACTACAGTGAAAACATGGGCAGGCAACATGGTGAAGGAGACATGGCAGGGACCTTACTGGTGGGTCTCCTGAGGAAATGGCGAGAAGTCCCGTGGAAGCCTTTGCAACCCTGAGGGATATTGTAGTTAACACTCAAATAGGCATTAACATTGCTTTTGTCGAATGCTATGCCAAATGGCACACCAACCCCGCTCCGGGATATAACACATGTGCAAGGGCCCATATTCAGTGGTCTGCACTTCCAAAACTCAAACCACTTTAACACAATGAAATTGAACCACTATTCGAGGCTGGCAAGATTTGCACTGCAATCTGACAGATTGCACAAAACAAAACTCCTGGGGATTCTATGCTACATACAGCACACAAGTGCTGCTCAATCTCATACAGGTGTTTGAAGGTGAGAACAACAGGGTTTTTTCTTGGAAAGGAGCTCCTTCCTCAACATCTACCATCTATGGAGCCTGATGAAAGTTGGGACCATGTTTGCCCAAGCCTGCCTGGCATTATCCCTGGATATCAAAAAGGCATTCGACACACTAGGCTGATCATACCTCCTAGAGGTGCTTACGGCCATGGACTTCAGACCAGTATTCTTCGGATAGATCAAAACATTGTCCCACAAGTCATCGGTCACTGTCAAAACAGGAAAAATGATCTCAGATAATTTTGGTATGCAGTGGCCTGAGGCATGGCTGTCCACAGTTGCTGCTGACTTTTGTGCTGGCATTGGAACTTCAGGCATAAAGGCTTTGCGAGAGGGCTATGGACCGGGAAGAGGCAGACATTATAGATGGCAACATGGGTGGGTCTCTTACATCAATTACACTTTCCATGTGATTTTGGAAGGCTTTGCTGCTCTCCCTGATGCTTTGGGTGTGATAGCCAAGATGCTTATACTCCCTAGGCAATTGTTTTTTTTTGCCAAGATACCACTGCTTCACCATAGCTCTTTCTTTAAGTCCCTTAAGGGTGCACTGTCGGACCTGATAAGGGAAAAAGGCAGGAGGCGAGCGGCCCTGTACAAATACAGCACACACTAAGGAGGGAGGCATAGGTGCCCCTGGTTATGAGCTTTACTACACCATAGCTCAATTTCAGTGCCTGATGCGCTGGCTCAGGGAGGGACCCTACGCAGAAAGAGTGGAGGTGGAAGAAACCCTCTGCAACAAGCTGATATTAATAATGATACTCAATCCGATTAAAAAGGCCGGATCAGAAACCACCCTCATGAGCACAACAAAAGAATGATGGGCTAAAAACTTACACAAACATAGACGCCCCCCCTCCATACCACACCTCCATATGCACCGGCATTGGAGTTATGGGCACTCCTGAAATGCCCAGTTGACGCACGAGGTAAGGGCCTGGGCGGAGCTGGTGTGATCCATGTTGGACCCCTATATAGTATGGGAGGGTGCAAACGTACCAAGGTCCACAAGAGATATATGGTTTGACGCCTCGCCACTTCCTCACATACAATGCAATAATACATGCGGCCAGGACCCGTGAGGGTTAGGGACAAGAGGAGCCACTGAAGTGAGTGTCTTTCCAGGGGATGCTGACATATGGAACGGCCCAGAGGGCCATTAGGGCTTTTACAGTCTCTTCATAGCACTAGCCTCCTCAGCTCGTCCAATACCCAGGACCTCATGGAAGAAAATCTAGGACATCTTTGATGATCAATGGCAGAAAATTAAAGAGCAAGTTAAATGAGTGTTGAGCATTCTAAGATTTCAATACACGCAATTTAGTTATCTTCACCAAAGGTATCTCATCCTGAAATATATAAAACACATATATAAATGGGCATCCTCGGACTGCCCAAGATCATATGATATAGACATGCCCGGTGATATGCCCAGTTTTGGAGACAGTGACAGAAACGGTATTGGACCTGGTTGATAGTACACCTACGTACGACTTGTGACAAGTACTCTTAAGTTATGTTGCTATGGCTGAGGCCAAGACCTTCTAAAGGCAAATATGTCAAACGTTTATTGACCTGGTCCTTCTGCTATTTAAGAGATGGATAGTGCTGACATGGAAAGTCAGTCAACCCCCAAATGCGAATGAATGGCTATGCAACCTCTATAAATGGGCTAGAACAGATGCGGATGCCATGGCACAAGATCATCAGAAGGGAGGGAGGGGACGGGATGGCACCATATGGGGCAATTAAATTACCACATTGGAATCGAAAAACAATTGGCCACCATGAACGCATGGGCCAAGATGGGTCTGTTGTTGAGCATGGATACACATAGGTCACATTGAATGTGGAAACTAGGATCATAGGGTGGGCTACATTACTGACGCAGGAAGCCCCCTCCCGTCACCATAGGACCACATCATAAATGCACCCGCCCTGTGGATCGTACACCAAGAGCACTCATAATACAGACCGTCCCCCACTCCTCACATAACACGAGGTACATAGTATATCAGAAGCCAAAATACAAGGCACGTGAGCTCAGTGAAACTGGGTGGGATGTAGCATGTAAATATCATTAACAGGAATGTAGCAGAGCGGTAATGGCTCCACTTTATTATATTGTATACTTTTGCATGTTGAAAATCAATAAAGAAGCATTAAAAAGGCTGCCTTTTACTTTTATAAATGTATCCATCATCCAAACACATACTATCTTGTCATTGGCATGTACTGCCAAATACAGCTGTAATTTCATGATATTTCGAGAAATTTTGCAGTATTTCGCAGCCGTAGATATTACTAAGTTTTAGTGCCTTATATATAAAAACAAAACTGATGAACTTTTTTCATGAAATCTCAAAAAGGGTCCTTTCCACACCATAATCTATATTCTGCCAAATTTTATGTAAATATTTTCAGCCGTTTTGGCCTTACATCTTTTTTAAAAGTCTATGGAAAATGTATTGCTTCAAAAATGCTTTTTGGGACCCTCCTTCTTTCAGTGCCTCCCCCCTAAAGGAATCACCCCAAAACTTTACATCATTCACCAAGGTAGAAATAGGAATAGGTCAGCAACGTTTTGTGGAGAGTCGTCAAACCGTGGCAAAGTTATTAGCGAGCAAAGTACATAGAGGCTACCACCACTCTATAGTATATATATGACTTTATACTACCACGCTCAAGTGACCTCAAATGTTCAGTTTTTCCCCAGCTAGCTCCTCACCCTGTCACTTCTTTCTCAATCTGCCACACAGTACATCAAAGTGACGCATCTTCTCAGACCGTCTGTGCTCCTGCAGCTCGCTCACCTCTGCAGCTAGCTTCTCACTGTCAGTTATTCACCCAAACTACGACACAGAACATTAAAATGAAAACGCTACTCACACTGTCAGTCAGTGCTTAATTTGTAAATAAAAACGTGCGGGTGCCCAGATCTCTCCTCTGAAACATATGGTTGCTGCAATTAAACGTGCGAGCACAGAATACTGAAGCAGCATAATACTAAAGCTATCTAAGGCCTCTTTAATCCATTTACAACCACTCCCTGCCCTTTCAGCTCACTCTTGCAGCTTTCTGCTGTCTCCCCATGTGAATCTTTTCGTTTTTCTCTTCCTCCGTCTTTCTCATATGAGGCTTTTGCTCGCTGTAAATGCTTATGGCAGCAAAATAAGTGCTGGCCCTCAAAAATAAGTGCCGGTGCCCCGCACCGGAAACCACTGGCTCAAGTTAAGCACTGCTGTCAGTGTTATATGTATGGAGTTGTATGCTACGGAGAATTGCATACGAAGGGCCTGGATTTAAAGGATAAGAAGTGCATGGTTCTAAGTACAATTTGCAAAGAAACCTTTGGCAAGCACAGCTTTCTGTATGGGTTTCACCTGGAATTGGTGAATTTCAAAAAGTAGTAGATCTGCTCCCACACATAGTAATAAATCTGAGGGCGTAAATGTACTACTTTATTTGTGAAGAGGGTCCAGTGCGTTCATGTGCCCCAGCCCGTGTCCTTCCAAAGTGAAAGCTGGAAAGGCCTTGTCGAAAATGTTTACAAAAGTTCTGGATAGGAGGGCGTTGTAAAAGGTGCTGTAAAGCCACAGTTTGGGAGGGGGTTCAAAAAAGATGGCGAAAGAGTAAGAGAAGACAGAGTGGCAGTGCATGCTGTTAAGGGAATTAAAAAAAACTATGCATCAAAACACCTTGTCAAAAAGAAGTTATATTTGGAAATATATGGGTGCAGACTGTGACGTGTAAGGTGGGGAATGTGGCCCACGTGAAGGACTTGTAGAAGATGGTGCTGGCGTGAAGACTGCTAAGGAGCTTTAAAAAGATGATGTCAGATTTCAGACTGTGAGGTGCTCTCGGCGATGGCGCGGAGCATAGGCTGTCAAGGAATTCTTCCACTAGAAAGAACCGTCCTGCTGGTTCTGGCCCGTTGACAGAGGGACTCTACAACTGTTTTAATCAAAGAGAAGTGTGCATGAAATAACATGGAACATTTATTAAAACAGAAACACAGCTCTTGCCAGCTGGGTTTCATCAGCCTTAAAGGCCTTCGGAGTGCAATAATAAGCAAAGCGCGAGGCCGACTAAATAAGGGCCTTTTGTTGGAACTGTAAATAGGTGTAATGCGCAGGGAGGCAGCTCTGGTAACACGAGCTGGGAGAGACTGTGTGAACCCTGTCTGCCAACAAAGACCCTGATTCACAAACTCTAACACCCGGAATGAGGCACTCTTGAGGGGTGCCCTGCTGCCAAGAGAACACGTGCTGCGTCTCAGGCCTCCATTTTGAATACTGTGGTAATTTGCGGCACCATGTAAACGTCTGTTTAGGAGAGTCAGACTTTTCATAAGTGCTAAGAGACGTCTCCAGGTAAATATAAACAGGTCAGACCTACAAACACTTAAAGCATGAAGACATTGATGTCAGCCTTTTAAAAGAGAAAATTGGGTGATATAAATTATCGGGAGAATGTATTTACCCCGTTAACTTCTATTGAAGCAGGGGCTTTTCCAGACGGGAGATGTGCATAATTAGGCCATGTTTCGCTTCGAAAATCGGGAGATTCGCGCATGAATCTGGTCTGTTGGCATATATGTGCATATGTCTAGTACATACAAGGACATAAGATAATGCTATTCCCACTGCAATGGGAGCATTCATAATAAGTGGTATTCATCTCGCCAGTAAAATGCTGAAACCCAGGCTACCACTATTCAAAGAATGCAAGAGGAGGCGCCTGTCACTCCAGGCAGCTGGTAATCGAGGCCAAGGGGGTCATTCCAACCCTGGCGGTCGGTGTTAAAGCGACGGCCAACCCGCCAACAGGCAGGCGGCCAAAAAAATGGAATTCCGACCCTGGCGGGAACCGCCAACACAGCCTGCCACTTTAACACTCCGACCGCCACGGCGGTACAGACAAGCAACGCGGCGGTCACCGCCAACAGACAGGCGGCAGACAATGTACCGCCCACCCAATCACAACTCACCAATCTGTCACCTTTTCCGGGGCGGGAGCCCCGCCAATAAAAACACTGCGGAAACAGACTACGAACGGGAAAACGCTCACCTATACACACTCCACGAGGAATCTGGACAGCATGGAACCCGAACTCCACATCCTCCCAGCCATTGTCTTCCTGCTCCTCTACCAGGAGCACGAACGCCGGCGCAGGCGACAACGGTGAGTACTGCACCTACGACACAGGGGAGGGGGGAGGAGAAAAATTACGGGGACACACATACGCCACACACCCACCCCCACCCTCACCCACTACAACACACACATCAATGCAGAGCAACAAGTCAGAGTGACACCCCCCAAACCCCCTGGAAGAATGCAAAGACAAAATAAAATGATCATTAAAAAAGAAGTATATTATAGCATAATTGAAGTTAAGTGAAATATGAAATATATAAATAAAATATATTACATCATGAACAATATATACATAGGTCAAAAGTCCGGCCCATATTGGCTATCATCCATTGTTCGTGGGCCAATGGGCCTGAACACATGGGCAAAGCCCACACACGAGACCCGATTCCATTGGAGAGAACACTGCAGGGGCATCAGATAGTAAAACTACAGGCACCTCAGGGGGAAGGGGGGGCACCTCAGCCTGTTGAGTCCAGGACGCTAGATCCACGAGGGACCTCCATGCCCACTGTACCATCCTGGGGAGTGCAAAGCCACAGTCTCACAAGTCTCAACAGTGGGTGGGTTGCCCACTTTACCATCCTGGGGAGTGAAAAGCCACAGTCCATCAAGTGGAGTACAGACTCCACTGGTTCTGGAGGAGGCATGGTGCCCAGAGTGCTTCTTGAAGCCCTGACCGACACAGATCCGGCCCTGCCAATGGGCCAGCGGTGCTTGACAGGAAGGGCCCAGCGGAGCAGTTCAGAGACGGCGGTGCCCAGCGGAACGGTGCTTGAGATGAAGGGCCCAGCGGAGCAGTGCTTGACAGGAAGGGCCCAGCGGAGCGGTGCTTGACAGGAAAGGCCCAGCGGAGCGGTGCTTGAGATGAAGGGCCCAGCGGAGCAGTCCGAGGACGTGTCTGTGTCGCTGACGTCTCCACGGGTCCCCGTTGTGGAGCTCCCCTCGCCCTCCGTCTCACTGGTGATCTCAGAGTCGGTTGCATGGCCTTCCTAGGCCATGTGAGATGCAGCTCCCTCGTGCTCCAATGCCACTTCTTCTCCGCCTGATGATGCTAATGCACACATGAACAGGAAGACCAAAAAAAAGGGGGGAAAAGAAAAAATGACATGTTGAGTGCATGCATTGGCGACACCGTTGGCGGAGAGGACAGACACAGAAGCCCCCTGCACTACGCCGCGCACTCGGTGTACACTACTCAATTATTGTGACTTGGCCTACAAGCCTATGGACGACAACTGCACACATATGTGACCCAGGGCCATGGATAGCTGTACTTAGCACCCTACAGAGGTGGGGGGTGGGGGCACAGGGCCATGCCTTACGGAGGGGCCTAGCCTACAGAATTCGCCCTGGCCTAGAGATACCCACTGCCCTCCTCCCCACCCAGACACCTCCACTGTGCGCTAATATAGCAGAATGTGCTTGTACTCACCCCCTTGTGTCTGCTGTAATGTCCTCACGCGCCCATCCAAATCGGGGTAGGCCACCGCCAGGATCCGGGACATCAGGGGGGTCAATTGCCGTGTGGCACCCCTCCTAGTTTGGGAGGCCATCCCCAGCAGAGCCTCCGCGGTCTTTCTGCTCCCGCGGCGGATGTCCTCCCACCTCTTTCGGCAGTGGGTGCCCCGTCTGTTGTGGACCCCCAGGGTCCGGACGTCCTTGGCGATGGCACTCCAAATGTCGATCCTCTGATGGGCGCTGACCTATGTGACATGGACAGGGTGGGAAAATAAATATCATCATTTTCTGCATGGTCGATGTGAGTGGCCCCCCCTCCCCAACCTTGCCATATGGCACATGCTCTCATCTGTCGTGCGATGCATGCCTCATTCGCTCCCCTCCCCACCATCTTTCATCCACCCCACTCAACACAGGCATTGCCCACAAAGCATGGTCCCAGTGTACTACCTGTTGGTCTGGAGGACCGTAGAGTAGCGCATACTGGGGGAGGACCCCATCAACAAGTTTCTCCAATTCCTCAGATGTGAAGGCAGGGGCCCTTTCCCCAGTCGCAGCAGCCATTGTCTCTTCCAGACCGAGGACACAGCAGCACTTGCAGTATAGGTCCTCTCCTGTGGATGATCAGGTCTCGAGTGATTAAGCAGATAGAAAATGGCGGTCACGCCCGCGGCGGTGCGTACCGCGGCGGTGCGTACCGCGACCGCCGGCGCACATCGTCATTGGCTCCTGAGACCCATAGGGTTCAATGTTAACCAATGCTGCTTTGCGCCGCGGTCTTCGACCGCCACGGTGTGCCACGCCAGCGCATTGACCTCACATCCCATTGTCACACTTCACAGGTCAGGCAGCCGCCATTTCAAGGGCCCACATGGCTTAATTTCTACTGCGTCACACAGGCCTAGGCCTTGCATTGCCACTCATACAAGCCATTCAATGCATAGCGAATCGTGTTCTGTGCAAGCTGTGGTTACGTACCTGTGGGTTGCTTGACTCTGTGCTCCATGTTGTCTTTCCTAGGCACCGTCCGCTGGGACTTGCGAGGAGATGGAGGAATGTTCCCGTGTACAGACCGCTGGTGGACCTGTCGACAATGGAAGAAAGACATGTTATACTGACATACAGACTTGACCGAGCCACTATACAGGAACTGTGTGCCCAGCTGGAGCCAGACCTGATGTCCCCATCCGCCATCCCACAGGGATTCCCCCTCTGGTGCAGGTTCTGTCAGTACTCCATTTTTTGGCAAGTGGATCATTCCAAACAACAGTGGCCATATCATCAGGGATGTCTCAGCCTATGTTTTCTAAGGTTTTTTCCAGAGTGTTGTCTGCCCTGATGAAATACATGCGGAGCTACATTGTTTTCCCTGAGGTGGGCGATTTGGCTACCGTGAAGGGTAATTTCTATGCCCTTGGCCATATCCCCAACATCATTGGTGCCATTGATGGGACCCATGTGGCTTTGGTTCCCCCCAGTGACAGTGAGCAGGTGTACAGGAACAGAAAAAGTTATCATTCTATGAATGTCCAGGTGGTCTGTTTGGCTGACCAGTACATCTCCCATGTAAATGCCAAGTTCCCTGGGTCAGTGCATGACGCGTACATCATGCGAAATAGCAGCATCCCTTATGTGATGGAAGAATGCAAAGACAAAATAAAATGATCATTAAAAAAGAAGTATATTATAGCATAATTGAAGTTAAGTGAAATATGAAATATATAAATAAAATATATTACATCATGAACAATATATACATAGGTCAAAAGTCCGGCCCATATTGGCTATCATCCATTGTTCGTGGGCCAATGGGCCTGAACACATGGGCAAAGCCCACACACGAGACCCGATTCCATTGGAGAGAACACTGCAGGGGCATCAGATAGTAAAACTACAGGCACCTCAGGGGGAAGGGAAGGGGGGGCACCTCAGCCTGTTGAGTCCAGGACGCTAGATCCACGAGGGGCCTCCATGCCCACTGTACCATCCTGGGGAGTGCAAAGCCACAGTCTCACAAGTCTCAACAGTGGGTGGGTTGCCCACTTTACCATCCTGGGGAGTGCAAAGCCACAGTCCATCAAGTGGAGTACAGACTCCACTGGTTCTGGAGGAGGCATGGTGCCCAGAGTGCTTCGTGAAGCCCTGGCCGACACAGATCCGGCCCTGCCAATGGGCCAGCGGTGCTTGACAGGAAGGGCCTAGCGGAGCAGTTCAGAGACGGCGGTGCCCAGCGGAACGGTGCTTGAGATGAAGGGCCCAGCGGAGCGGTGCTTGACAGGAAGGGCCCAGCGGAGCGGTGCTTGACAGGAAGGGCCCAGCGGAGCGGTGCTTGAGATGAAGGGCCCAGCGGAGCAGTTCAGAGATGGCGGTGCCCAGCGGAGCGGTGCTTGAGATGAAGGGCCCAGCAGAGCGGTGCTTGACATGAAGGGCCCAGCGGAGCGGTGCTTGAGATGAAGGGCCCAGCAGAGCAGTTCAGAGACGGCGGTGCCCAGCGGAGCGGTGCTTGAGATGAAGGGCCCAGCAGAGCGGTGCTTGACAGGAAGGGCCCAGCGGAGCGGTGCTTGACAGGAAGGGCCCAGCGGAGCGGTGCTTGAGATGAAGGGCCCAGCGGAGCAGTTCAGAGACGGCGGCGCCCAGCGGAGCGGTGCTTGAGATGAAGGGCCCAGCGGAGCGGTGCTTGTCACGGCGGGGCCCTGTTCAGCAGTGCTTGACATGTGTTCCCAGGGAACCAGATCGGGCCAATATTTCCCGCTCAGTCGCCATCCGACCTTTCGCTTGCGGGGCCCTCCTGTGCTGGAGTCCTGGGCCCGTGGGTGACCTCCTTCACACCCGAAATGGGGCTGGTGGGGCCCTCCTGGGCAGCTCGCCTGCTGCCGGACTTGTCCGCCCTGCTGCCCTTGCCCTCCTTCGCCGATTCTCTGGGGCCCTTGCCTCCCTTTGTGGATGTGCCAGGTGACGGTGCCAGGGTAGTGCCTTTGGGGGCTGCAGTCTCTGGCCTCTCGCGCCGGCCCTTCCCTTTTTTAGTTTTTTTCCCAGGGGGTGGGCTGGCTGTCCCCTTGCTGCTGGCCGATGTTGCTGCCCTAGAAGCTGGTGGACTCCAATAGCCCTGGACTATGGTCCTTGTAGGTGCAGGGCTTGTGGTGGCTGAGGTGCTGTTTGGACTCTTACGAGATCGATGGGGTGGGTCAGGCGATGCAAAGAGGTTAATTTTGGAGAGGAAAAACTTTTTAGGAGCAGTGGGAAGGGTAGGTGCAGTGGGTGTGGGAGTGGAGGAAGAGGATGTGGTTGTAGGAGAGACAAGTGTGGTGTCTTTGGGTGCAGGCGCTTGTGTCGGAGGCTGTCGTGAGGTGGATGGCTGTTGGGTGGGTGGCTGCCTGCGTTTGTGTGGTTTGGAAGAGGGGGTGACAGACACACTGGGAGAGGACACAGGGGACGTGTAAATGGCAGTGGGGGTGGTGACTGCACGTGTGCGGAGTGTTCTGGTGGGTGTGCTGGTGATGGACGTACTGGCTGATGGTGGTGTGCATGCAGGTGTGAGTGGAGACGTCACAGGGAGGGAGGAGGGAGACGAGGAGGAGGGGGACACAGAGGAGGCAGTGGCTGTTGGCATGTCTGCATGTGGATGTTGCATGTGTCAATGCTTGTGTGATCTGTGGTGCTTATGTCTGGATGAGCTGCCCTTGGGTGTTGATGTGTGTGCAGGCTGATCTGTAGGTGTGGCTGGGATAGGCAGAGGAACAGGGGAGTGGGACTGGGATGAGGAAATTGGAGGAGGGAGGCAGGAGACAGGGACAATGGCTGCCGTCAGTGCTGAGGCCAGAGCGTTGAACGATCGTTGATGGGCAGCCTGACCCGAATGAATGCCCTCCAGGCATGCATTGCTCCGGTGCACCTCCCTTTCTACATCCTGGATGGCATTCAAAAGGGTAGACTGCCCAACAATGAGCGTCTGGAGGAGGTCTATGATCTCCTCACTGAGGGCAGCAGTGGTAACTGGGGCAGGGCCGGAGGTGCCTGGGGCGAAGGAGATGCCCGCCTTCCTGGCCGAGCGGGCACGGGGTGAACGCTGAGGGGCTGCTTGGAGGGCGGAGCTGGTGCGCTGGGTGGCGGCTGTACCTGTTGTAGCGGTGGGCACGGATGTTGCCGCCACCACAAGGGAGCTCCCTTCCGAGGACGTGTCTGTGTCGCTGACGTCTCCACGGGTCCCCGTTGTGGAGCTCCCCTCGCCCTCCGTCTCACTGGTGATCTCGGAGTGGGTTCATGGCCTTCCTAGGCCATGTGAGATGCAGCTCCCTCGTGCTCCGATGCCACTTCTTCTCCGCCTGATGATGCTAATGCACACATGAACAGGAAGACCAAAAAAAAGGGGGGGGGGAAGAAAAAATGACATGTTGAGTGCATGCATTGGCGACACCGTTGGCGGAGAGGACAGACACAGAAGCCCCCTGCACTACGCCGCGCACTCGGTGTACACTACTCAATTATTGTGACTTGGCCTACAAGCCTATGGACGACAACTGCACACATAGGTGACCCAGGGCCATGGATAGCTGTACTTAGCACCCTACAGAGGTGGGGGGCGGGGGCACAGGGCCATGCCTTACGGAGGGGCCTAGCCTACAGAATTCGCCCTGGCCTAGAGATACCCACTGCCCTCCTCCCCCACCCAGACACCTCCACTGTGCGCTAATATAGCAGAATATGCTTGTACTCACCCCCTTGTGTCTGCTGTAATGTCCTCACGCGCCCATCCAAATCGGGGTAGGCCACCGCCAGGATCCGGGACATCAGGGGGGTCAATTGCCGTGTGGCACCCCTCCTAGGTTGGGAGGCCATCCCCAGCAGAGCCTCCGCGGTCTTTCTGCTCCCGCGGCGGATGTCCTCCCACCTCTTTCGGCAGTGGGTGCCCCGCCTGTTGTGGACCCCCAGGGTCCGGACGTCCTTGGCGATGGCACTCCAAATGTCGATCTTCTGATGGGCGCTGACCTATGTGACATGGACAGGGTGGGAAAATAAATATCATCATTTTCTGCATGGTCGATGTGAGTGGCCCCCCCTCCCCAACCTTGCCATATGGCACATGCTCTCATCTGTCGTGCGATGCATGCCTCATTCGCTCCCCTCCCCACCATCTTTCATCCACCCCACTCAACACAGGCATTGCCCACAAACCATGGTCCCAGTGTACTTACCTGTTGGTCTGGAGGACCGTAGAGTAGCGCATACTGGGGGAGGACCCCATCAACAAGTTTCTCCAATTCCTCAGATGTGAAGGCAGGGGCCCTTTCCCCAGTCGCAGCAGCCATTGTCTCTTCCAGACCGAGGTCACAGCAGCACTTGCAGTATAGGTCCTCTCCTGTGGATGATCAGGTCTCGAGTGATTAAGCAGATAGAAAATGGCAGTCACGCCCGCGGCGGTGCGCACCGCGGCGGTGCGTACCGCGACCGCCGGCGATCATCGTCATTGGCTCCTGAGACCCATAGGGTTCAATGTTAACTAATGCTGCTTTGCGCCGCGGTCTTCGACCGCCTACCGCCACGGTGTGCCACGCCAGCGCATTGACCTCACATCCCATTGTCACACTTCACAGGTCAGGCAGCCGCCATTTCAAGGGCCCATATGGCTTAATTTCTACTGCGTCACACAGGCCTAGGCCTTGCATTGCCACTCATACAAGCCATTCAATGCATAGCGAATCGTGTTCTGTGCAAGCTGTGGTTACGTACCTGTGGGTTGCTTGACTCTGTGCTCCATGTTGTCTTTCCTAGGCACCGTCCGCTGGGACTTGCGAGGAGATGGAGGAATGTTCCCGTGTACAGACCGCTGGTGGACCTGTCGACAATGGAAGAAAGACATGTTATACTGACATACAGACTTGACCGAGCCACTATACAGGAACTGTGTGCCCAGCTGGAGCCACACCTGATGTCCCCATCCCCCAACCCACAGGGATTCCCCCTCTGGTGCAGGTTCTGTCAGTACTCCATTTTTTGGCAAGTGGATCATTCCAAACAACAGTGGCCATATCATCAGGGATGTCTCAGCCTATGTTTTCTAAGGTTTTGTCCAGAGTTTTGTCTGCCCTGATGAAATACATGCGGAGCTACATTGTTTTCCCTGAGGTGGGCGATTTGGCTACCGTGAAGGGTAATTTCTATGCCCTTGGCCATATCCCCAACATCATTGGTGCCATTGATGGGACCCATGTGGCTTTGGTTCCCCCCAGTGACAGTGAGCAGGTGTACAGGAACAGAAAAAGTTATCATTCTATGAATGTCCAGGTGGTCTGTTTGGCTGACCAGTTCATCTCCCATGTAAATGCCAAGTTCCCTGGGTCAGTGCATGACGCGTACATCATGCGAAATAGCAGCATCCCTTATGTGATGGAAGAATGCAAAGACAAAATAAAATGATCATTAAAAAAGAAGTATATTATAGCATAATTGAAGTTAAGTGAAATATGAAATATATAAATAAAATATATTACATCATGAACAATATATACATAGGTCAAAAGTCCGGCCCATATTGGCTATCATCCATTGTTCGTGGGCCAATGGGCCTGAACACATGGGCAAAGCCCACACACGAGACCCGATTCCATTGGAGAGAACACTGCAGGGGCATCAGATAGTAAAACTACAGGCACCTCAGGGGGAAGGGAAGGGGGGGCACCTCAGCCTGTTGAGTCCAGGACGCTAGATCCACGAGGGGCCTCCATGCCCACTGTACCATCCTGGGGAGTGCAAAGCCACAGTCTCACAAGTCTCAACAGTGGGTGGGTTGCCCACTTTACCATCCTGGGGAGTGCAAAGCCACAGTCCATCAAGTGGAGTACAGACTCCACTGGTTCTGGAGGAGGCATGGTGCCCAGAGTGCTTCGTGAAGCCCTGGCCGACACAGATCCGGCCCTGCCAATGGGCCAGCGGTGCTTGACAGGAAGGGCCCAGCGGAGCAGTTCAGAGACGGCGGTGCCCAGCGGAACGGTGCTTGAGATGAAGGGCCCAGCAGAGCAGTGCTTGACAGGAAGGGCCCAGCGGAGCGGTGCTTGACAGGAAGGGCCCAGCGGAGCGGTGCTTGAGATGAAGGGCCCAGCGGAGCAGTTCAGAGATGGCGGTGCCCAGCGGAGCGGTGCTTGAGATGAAGGGCCCAGCAGAGCGGTGCTTGACAGGAAGGGCCCAGCGGAGCGGTGCTTGACAGGAAGGGCCCAGCGGAGCGGTGCTTGAGATGAAGGGCCCAGCAGAGCAGTTCAGAGACGGCGGTGCCCAGCGGAGCGGTGCTTGAGATGAAGGGCCCAGCAGAGCGGTGCTTGACAGGAAGGGCCCAGCGGAGCGGTGCTTGACAGGAAGGGCCCAGCGGAGCGGTGCTTGAGATGAAGGGCCCAGCGGAGTAGTTCAGAGACGGCGGCGCCCAGCGGAGCGGTGCTTGAGATGAAGGGCCCAGCGGAGCGGTGCTTGTCACGGCGGGTCCCTGTTCAGCGGTGCTTGTCTTGAAGGGCCCTGTTCAGCGGTGCTTGTCACAGCGGGGCCCTGTTCAGCGGTGCTTGTCTTGAAGGGCCCTGTTCAGCGGTGCTTGTCTTGAAGGGCCCTGTTCAGCGGTGCTTGTCATGGCGGGGCCCTGTTCAGCGGTGCTTGTCTTGAAGGGCCCTATTCAGCGGTGCTTGTCTTGAAGGGCCCTGTTCAGCGGTGCTTGTCTTGAAGGGCCCTGTTCAGCGGTGCTTGTCACGGCGGGGCCCTGTTCAGCGGTGCTTGTCTTGAAGGGCCCTGTTCAGCGGTGCTTGTCACGGCGGGGCCCTGCTCAGCGGTGCTTGTCATGGCGGGGCCCTGTTCAGCGGTGCTTGTCTTGAAGGGCCCTGTTCAGCGGTGCTTGTCACGGCGGGGCCCTGTTCAGCGGTGCTTGTCACGGCGGGGCCCTGTTCAGCAGTGCTTGACATGTGTTCCCAGGGAACCAGATCGGGCCAATATTTCCCGCTCAGTCGCCATCCGACCTTTCGCTTGCGGGGCCCTCCTGTGCTGGAGTCCTGGGCCCGTGGGTGACCTCCTTCACACCCGAAATGGGGCTGGTGGGGCCCTCCTGGGCAGCTCGCCTGCTGCCGGACTTGTCCGCCCTGCTGCCCTTGCCCTCCTTCGCCGATTCTCTGGGGCCCTTGCCTCCCTTTGTGGATGTGCCAGGTGACGGTGCCAGGGTAGTGCCTTTGGGGGCTGCAGTCTCTGGCCTCTCGCGCCGGCCCTTCCCTTTTTTAGTTTTTTTTCCCAGGGGGTGGGCTGGCTGTCCCCTTGCTGCTGGCCGATGTTGCTGCCCTAGAAGCTGGTGGACTCCAATAGCCCTGGACTATGGTCCTTGTAGGTGCAGGGCTTGTGGTGGCTGAGGTGCTGTTTGGACTCTTACGAGATCGATGGGGTGGGTCAGGTGATGCAAAGAGGTTAATTTTGGAGAGGAAAAACTTTTTAGGAGCAGTGGGAAGGGTAGGTGCAGTGGGTGTGGGAGTGGAGGAAGAGGATGTGGTTGTAGGAGAGTCAAGTGTGGTGTCTTTGGGTGCAGGCGCTTGTGTCGGAGGCTGTCGTGAGGTGGATGGCTGTTGGGTGGGTGGCTGCCTGCGTTTGTGTGGTTTGGAAGAGGGGGTGACAGACACACTGGGAGAGGACACAGGGGACGTGTAAATGGCAGTGGGGGTGGTGACTGCACGTGTGCGGAGTGTTCTGGTGGGTGTGCTGGTGATGGACGTACTGGCTGATGGTGGTGTGCATGCAGGTGTGAGTGGAGACGTCACAGGGAGGGAGGAGGGAGACGAGGAGGAGGGGGACACAGAGGAGGCAGTGGCTGTTGGCATGTCTGAATGTGGATGTTGCATGTGTCAATGCTTGTGTGATCTGTGGTGCTTATGTCTGGATGAGCAGCCATTGGGTGTTGATGTGTGTGCAGGCTGATCTGTAGGTGTGGCTGGGATAGGCAGAGGAACAGGGGAGTGGGACTGGGATGAGGAAATTGGAGGAGGGAGGCAGGAGACAGGGACAATGGCTGCCGTCAGTGCTGAGGCCAGAGCGTTGAACGATCGTTGATGGGCAGCCTGACCCGAATGAATGCCCTCCAGGCATGCATTGCTCCGGTGCACCTCCCTTTCTACATCCTGGATGGCATTCAAAAGGTTAGACTGCCCAAAAATGAGCGTCTGGAGGAGGTCTACGATCTCCTCACTGAGGGCAGCAGTGGTAACTGGGGCAGGGCCGGAGGTGCCTGGGGCGAAGGAGATGCCCGCCTTCCTGGCCGAGCGGGCACGGGGCGAACGCTGAGGGGCTGCTTGGAGGGCGGAGCTGGTGCGCTGGGTGGCGGCTGTACCTGTTGTAGCGGTGGGCACGGATGTTGCCGCCACCACAAGGGAGCTCCCTTCCGAGGACGTGTCTGTGTCGCTGACGTCTCCACGGGTCCCCGTTGTGGAGCTCCCCTCGCCCTCCGTCTCACTGGTGATCTCGGAGTCGGTTGCATGGCCTTCCTAGGCCATGTGAGATGCAGCTCCCTCGTGCTCCGATGCCACTTCTTCTCCGCCTGATGATGCTAATGCACACATGAACAGGAAGACCAAAAAAAAGGGGGGGGGAAGAAAAAATGACATGTTGAGTGCATGCATTGGCGACACCGTTGGCGGAGAGGACAGACACAGAAGCCCCCTGCACTACGCCGCGCACTCGGTGTACACTACTCAATTATTGCGACTTGGCCTACAAGCCTATGGACGACAACTGCACACATAGGTGACCCAGGGCCATGGATAGCTGTACTTAGCACCCTACAGAGGTGGGGGGCGGGGGCACAGGGCCATGCCTTACGGAGGGGCCTAGCCGACAGAATTCGCCCTGGCCTAGAGATACCCACTGCCCTCCTCCCCCACCCAGACACCTCCACTGTGCGCTAATATAGCAGAATGTGCTTGTACTCACCCCCTTGTGTCTGCTGTAATGTCCTCACGCGCCCATCCAAATCGGGGTAGGCCACCGCCAGGATCCGGGACATCAGGGGGGTCAATTGCCGTGTGGCACCCCTCCTAGGTTGGGAGGCCATCCCCAGCAGAGCCTCCGCGGTCTTTCTACTCCCGCGGCGGATGTCCTCCCACCTCTTTCGGCAGTGGGTGCCCCGCCTGTTGTGGACCCCCAGGGTCCGGACGTCCTTGGCGATGGCACTCCAAATGTCGATCTTCTGATGGGCGCTGACCTATGTGACATGGACAGGGTGGGAAAATAAATATCATCATTTTCTGCATGGTCGATGTGAGTTGCCCCTCCTCCCCAACCTTGCCATATGGCACATGCTCTCATCTGTCGTGCGATGCATGCCTCATTCGCTCCCCTCCCCACCATCTTTCATCCACCCCACTCAACACAGGCATTGCCCACAAACCATGGTCCCAGTGTACTTACCTGTTGGTCTGGAGGACCGTAGAGTAGCGCATACTGGGGGAGGACCCCATCAACAAGTTTCTCCAATTCCTCAGATGTGAAGGCAGGGGCCCTTTCCCCAGTCGCAGCAGCCATTGTCTCTTCCAGACCGAGGTCACAGCAGCACTTGCAGTATAGGTCCTCTCCTGTGGATGATCAGGTCTCGAGTGATTAAGCAGATAGAAAATGGCAGTCACGCCCGCGGCGGTGCGTACCGCGGCGGTGCGTACCGCGACCGCCGGCGCACATCGTCATTGGCTCCTGAGACCCATAGGGTTCAATGTTAACCAATGCTGCTTTGCGCCGCGGTCTTCGACCGCCTACCGCCACGGTGTGCCACGCCAGCGCATTGACCTCACATCCCATTGTCACACTTCACAGGTCAGGCAGCCGCCATTTCAAGGGCCCACATGGCTTAATTTCTACTGCGTCACACAGGCCTAGGCCTTGCATTGCCACTCATACAAGCCATTCAATGCATAGCGAATCGTGTTCTGTGCAAGCTGTGGTTACGTACCTGTGGGTTGCTTGACTCTGTGCTCCATGTTGTCTTTCCTAGGCACCGTCCGCTGGGACTTGCGAGGAGATGGAGGAATGTTCCTGTGTACAGACCGCTGGTGGACCTGTCGACAATGGAAGAAAGACATGTTATACTGACATACAGACTTGACCGAGCCACTATACAGGAACTGTGTGCCCAGCTGGAGCCACACCTGATGTCCCCATCCCCCAACCCACAGGGATTCCCCCTCTGGTGCAGGTTCTGTCAGTACTCCATTTTTTGGCAAGTGGATCATTCCAAACAACAGTGGCCATATCATCAGGGATGTCTCAGCCTATGTTTTCTAAGGTTTTGTCCAGAGTGTTGTCTGCCCTGATGAAATACATGCGGAGCTACATTGTTTTCCCTGAGGTGGGCGATTTGGCTACCGTGAAGGGTAATTTCTATGCCCTTGGCCATATCCCCAACATCATTGGTGCCATTGATGGGACCCATGTGGCTTTGGTTCCCCCCAGTGACAGTGAGCAGGTGTACAGGAACAGAAAAAGTTATCATTCTATGAATGTCCAGGTGGTCTGTTTGGCTGACCAGTACATCTCCCATGTAAATGCCAAGTTCCCTGGGTCAGTGCATGACGCGTACATCATGCGAAATAGCAGCATCCCTTATGTGATGGAACAGCTACAGAGACACCGTGTGTGGCTAATTGGTGACTCAGGTTACCCCAACCTGTCGTGGCTACTGACCCCAGTGAGGAATCCCAGGACAAGGGCAGAGGAACGGTACAATGAGGCCCATGGGCGTACTAGGAGGGTGATAGAGCGGACCTTCGGCCTCCTGAAGGCCAGGTTTAGGTGCCTGCATATGACTGGTGGATCCCTAATGTACTCACCAAAGAAGGTGTGCCATATCATCGTGGCCTGCTGTATGCTTCACAACCTGGCTTTGCGACGCCAGGTGCCTTTCCTGCAGGAGGATGGTCCAGATGGTGGTGTTGTAGCAGCTGTGGAGCCTGTGGAGAGTGAAGAGGAGGAAGACGACGGGGACGACACAGACAACAGGGACACAGTGATACAACAGTATTTTCAGTAGCACACAGGTACGATTCAACCCCGCCATTTTACATTAACTTAAAGTCTCCTGCCTCTCTACTGTCTGTGTTTCCCCCCAGTTCCTGTTAACTGAGTTGTGACTTTCCCTTCCGTTTTCAGAGCTGTGGGCCCCACTGCGTGACCTCTGCTTTGTTTGCCCATGGACTACAGCTGTGTGACAGTGGTATGTTGTCATCACAATGTAACTGAACATTTTGGCACCGTTATGTCTAATACATTTGTTCAAAATACAAGCAGACTCCAGATTTTTTAAGTGCAATAAGTGATTTTATTAAAGTGCTAAATTTAGGGACATGATTGTAAAACGGTGATGGGTGATGGTGGAGTAATGTCCATGGCAGAGTCCAGTTTTCAGTCTCACAGGTGCATTGTCCATATGCCTGTGGAAGGATGGAGCAGGGGCAGTTTAAGTTTGGACAGGGTGACAATGTGGGACAGTGGGATGACATCAGGGGGTATCGTTTGCTGGCGGGGGTCTTGGCATCCTACTCTGTCTTCTTCTGAGATCTCAGGTACCGCTTGCGGGGTGGTTCTTCTTCTGCAGGAGGTGGGGTTCTGGTGGCCTGTCGTTGTGTGGGGTCTCCTGTCCACTAGCGCCGGCGGAGGTGGTAGCCTGGTCTGGGTCCATGCTAGTGACAGGGGCCCTTTGTGGTGCCACATGGTCCCGCAATGTGGTGACTATCTGGTTAAGGGCCACGACGATGGTCCCCATTGCGGAACTAATGTTTCTCAGTTCCTCTCTGAACCCCATGTACTGTTCCTCCTGCAGTACCTGGATCTCCTGGAACCTGGCCAGTACCGTAGCCTTCGTCTCCTGGTAGTGGTGGTATGCTCCCATGATGGAGGAGAGGGCCTCTTGGAGGGTCGGTTCCCTGGGCCTGTCCCCCCCCCCCTGTCGCCCAGCAGCCCTCCCAGTTCCCCTGTTTCCCTGGGCCTCTGTACCCTGGACCGTGTGCCCACTACCACTGCCCCCTGGTCCCTGTTGTTGTTGGGATGGTGGGTCAACCTGGGTGCCCTGTAGTGGTGGACACACCGCTGATTGACGTGTCCTGGAGACAGAGGCATGGGCCCACTGGGTGGGAGCTGTGCTGGTGTTCCCAGAGGGGGTTAGGTCTGCTGTAGCCTGTGGCTGTCTGTGGGGAACCGACTGTCCCGAGGTCCCCGATGGGCCGGGCTGGTCATCTGGGTCCAGGGAGACAGAGCTGCTGTCATCACTGGGGGCCTCTTCTTGGGGTGGGATGGACATCTCTGGACCCTCCTGGGCGGTGTGGTGGCATTCGGGTCCTGCAGGGGTATAAGAGTATGGTTATTGCTTCTGTGTGTGCCATTTCGTGAAATAGGTGGGTGGCCGTGTACCCCAGTGCTGGCATTCCCTTGTGGGGGCTGTTGTGACGGTGGCTTGTGGGGGAGATGGGTATGTGCAGTGGGCATGCTTTGGTGATGGGTGTCCATGCTTTGTGGACGCATGCAGGGCTAGGTTTTGGGATGGGTGGGTTGTGATGGTGAGCCATTTGCAAAGAGTTGGTGTGATGGGGGTGGGGGTGAGGGTGGGGTATGATTTGGCATGAAGGTGGGGTGGGGGTAATGAAGCAGTGAAGATTTGACTTACCAGAGTCCATTCCTCCGCCTACTCCTGCGAGGCCCTCAGGATGCAGGATGTGCAAGACTTCCTCCTCCCATGCTGTGAATTCTGGGGGAGTAGGTGGGGGTCCGCCGCCAGTCTTCTGCACCGCGATGTTGTGCCTTGATACCATGGAACGCACCTTCCCCCGTAGGTCGTTCCACCGCTTCCTGATGTCGTCCCGATTTTGTGGATGCTGTCCCACTGCGTTGACCCTGTCCACTATTCTTTGCCATAGCTCCATCTTCCTGGCAATGGCGGTGTGCTGCACCTGTGCCCCGAAGAGCTGGGGCTCTACCCGAACTATTTCCTCCACCATGACCCTGAGTTCTGCGTCAGAGAACCTGGGGTGTCTTTGGGGTGCCATGGGGTGGTGTGGATGAGGTGAGGGGTGGTGTATGTGTTGTAGAGTGTGGTGAGTGTGTTGGTGTGTGGTGTTTTGTGCGTGGATATTGTGTGGGTGATGTTGTGATTTGCCTCTGTGTGATGGTCTACTCTATGCTGTGCTGTCTCTCTCTGTCCTTCAGTCGCAATTGTGGTCGTAAGGGTTTGTGGGTGATGTGGGTGTGTGTTTTATATTTAATTGGGTGTGTGGGAGTGGTGTGTGTATGTGTCTCAGGTGTGTGTATTTTGAATTGTCCAATGTGGCTGTGTTTTGTAGAGGTGTGTGTATTTTGACCGCGGCGGTGTGTACCGCCAATGGAATACCGCGGTTGAAAGACCGCTGCGGGGATTTGTGGGTCGGAATGGCATGGGCGTATTTCTGTTGGCGTGACGGTGCGGGTTTGGTCATCGCCAGTTTTTCGCTGGCCGTTGGTGTGGCGGAATTTTGTGGATGTCGGGTTTTTGGCGGTTTGCCAGTTGCAGGTCAGAATGACCGTGGCGGTTTACCGCGACCGCGGCGGTGTTATGGCGGTCTTCTGACCGGCGGTAAGCGCCTTTTACCGCCGAGGTCAGAATGACCTCCCGAGGCTTGAATCCCGGATGTTGTGCGCCAAGGGGGGTGGCACTGGGTTGTTCTGCGTTGTGCTGGATTGTGGTGTGGTTGTGTAGTTTCGGTTTAAAAATCCATCTGCAGGCACAGGGGCATATTTCAGTCCTTGGGTTCGGTGTAAATATGTGATTTTGTGACAATTCTAGTTGGTACCGCTGTAAGTGGCCCTTATAGGAGGTCTCCTGGCACGGTTAAAAACAAAAGTCATGCTTTTGGAGAAAGTGAGTTGCTCCTACGTCAAAGGGTCTACATGTTTCAACAGGGTCCTGTATGAGATGGAATGATAGGTTGCAGCCCAGAGTAATTACGGATGGTTGAAATTAATTCAATTAATCTACATGTCACTTTTTATTTTTCTATTGGAACGCTCTAAACGCAACAGGTGTGTCTAGAAGTGGGTGCTCGCTGTGCCATAAAAATCAAGACGTGGTGAAGACCATATAGGCCTGGTGTTGCTTGTATTCCCTTTCAGAAGGAAACTGGCCGGGCAGTTCAGGCGGGACTGTCCTTATTGGAGCAGGACTAAGAATGATTTACATATGGCTGGGGCTTCTGTCTGATGTGGATTGGTGAGCAAAACAAATGTTTGGACTGATTGTGGCCCAGAGTGATTACCAGAAGCTCAGATTAATTCAAACAATCCACTTACCGCTTTTTAGTTTTCCATATATGAGGACCTGTAAGCAGACTTCTTCCCGCGTAAAAAATAAACGTTCAATTAAGGATGATGTGTACTTTTTTCCTTCCCTCTCTCTATCTATCTCTTTCCCCTTCAAAACATCAGAACTCCTATTAGACTTCAGAAAGGTGTTAATTGATTGATTGATTTAAAGATCTTTATTTGAGTATAAAATATAATCATAAAAGATTAAAACAGTTTAACAATAACACATACAAATTAAAACACATAATAATAATCAGCAAGGTTATATAAATACAATTATTAGCTTACTGAATAAAAGTGAATGACTGTAAGATTAAAATTAGTAAAAAACCGTCATACTTCATAGAGGGATGGGACAGCCCTAAGTTTGGAGACACTGTCACAAATTAAGAGTTCATAACTTTGGTCCAATACAGGGCACTTTTTCAGAAAAGAAGAAACCGCAAAAGACACAGTATGGTCAAACAGCATCTGCGGATAAAGAAAAGTGGGCCTATATTGAGAAAAAACCCTGGACTTTAAAATTGGTAACAAGTACCTTTGATGTGAGGGATCATAGTACCTGCAAAATAATACCAGATTGTTAGAAATGGGGTCTCTAGTTGGCAGTGGTAGGCACCCTGTCCAAGTAGGGATCCTCACTCTAGTCAGGATAAGTGTGTCACACACCTATGATAACCCATGCTCAACCCCTTGGTAGCTTGGCATGAGCAGTCAAGCTTATCTCAGAGGCAAGGTACTAAGTGTTTGTGTACACACACACACACACACACACACACAGACCCCCCCAATATTTATTTGAGTAAAACAAAACCAAAACCAAAAAAATCCAACATAGACAAGCAGGGGTATGAATTTTTTAAGATTAAATCCTAATAAAGCACTTAGAAACGCAACAGCTCCAGATGGGGGGATCACGATGTTGGAGACGTTCCAAACAGTCTGATGCCACTTGCAAGGGAGTGCCTCTCCGGTCACAGAGTCGCACGGGCCCACATGTACAGTACCTTTGAAAACGATGAAACAAAGACATTGCACGGAGTCTGGGAGGTGAGGCATCGCTGGTGCAGGTGCAGTGTTGGTTCCTTACTGCTACCGGGGAGGTGAGGCATTGGTTCCTTACTGCAAGGCAGGGTAGGTGAGACGATGATTCCTTAAGGTTGCAGGGGAGGTGATGCGGCGTCGGTGGAATATGTGGATTCCTTATGATTCAATGGGGTCGATGAATCCGTCGAATCAAGACACGATGCGGGTGACCTCTTTAGTGACCTCTTTAGTTCACGGTCACACCACGGGGCCACAGGCACCGTGGCGGAGTCGGGTGTCATAGACTTCGGTGACAAGGCACTCGAGACTAATGATGTTGTAGGACTTCAGAGGTGCTTAAGAAAAATCGGGCCTGCAGGATCAGTTGCGGCTGTCGCATTCCAGCGTGGACCAAGGCAACGGTGCAGGTAGCAGCACAGAGTCAGACACCAGCGCTGGTTCAGGAGTCATCCAAAGTCGATGTGCCTGCATCTTATTGCTTTTCATCAGAACTCACTTCCAAGAGCCCAGGAACTGGGCTTGGTCCAATTGGCAAGTGAGGGCTTCTAGCAAGAAAGCCCAGGTGCTGGCAGATGAATTCTGAGATGTCCCTGAGACTTCTAACAGGAGGCAAGCTCAGTTCAAACCCTTGGAGAACCTTGGAAAGCAGGATGTAGAAAGTAAAGTCCAGTCCTTTCACTCCCAGGACAGAAGTAGCAGCAGCAGGTCAGCAAAGTAACAGGCAGAGTGGCAGGTCCTCCTCAAGTATCCAGCTTTTCTCCCTGGCAGAATGTACTCAGTCCAGAAATGTTCTGAAGTTGTGAGGTCAGCAGTCCAATACTTATACTCATTTCTGCCTTTGAAGTAGGCCAACCTCAAAGGAAAGTCTTTGTAGTGCACAAAGACCCTATCTCTCCCTGTACTGGCCGCAGACACACTACAGGGGGTAGGAGACTGCTTTGGCAAGGACCGACACTGCCATATTCAGGTGCAAGTATCAGCTCCTCCCTCAACTCTAGCCCAGCAAGACCCATCAGGATATGCAGGACAGACCTCAGTGTCCTTTGTGTTACTGTCTAGAGTGAATTCTCACATAGCCCAACTGTCAGTCTGACCCAGACGGCATTCAGCAGCCAGGCAGAAGCACAGAATGATTAAGCAGAAAAATGCCCACTTTCTGAAAGTGGCATTTCAGAACTCACAATCTAAAAAAACAACTTTACCAAAATATATATTTTTAAATTGTGAGTTCAGAGACCCCAAACTCCAAATCTCCATTTGCTCCCAAAGAGAACATGCACTTAAGAGATTTTTCAAGGCAATCCCCGTGTTATCCTATGGGAGAGATAGGCCTCGCAATAGTGAAAAACACATTTAGCAGTATTTCACCAGTAGATGTCATACTTTTCAAATACGCTGCACCTGCCAATGAGCTGCCTAGGGGCCTACTTTAGGGGTTGTTTACATTTAGTAAAAGGGAAGGTTTGGGCCTGGCAAATGGGTGCACTTGCCAGGTGGACATGTCAGTTTCAAACTACACACACAGACACTGTAGTGGCAGGCCGGAAACATGTTTACAGGGCTAATCATGTGGGTGGCACAATCAGTGCTGCAGGCCCACTAGTAGCATTTGATTTCCAGGCCCTGGGCACACACAGTGCACTTTACGAGGGACTTAGCAATAAATCAAATATGCCAATCATGGAGAAACCCAATCACCTACCCAATTTAGACAGCGAACACTTGCACTCTAGCACTGGTCAGCAGAGGTAAAGTGCCCAGAGTCCTAAAGAAAGCAAAAGTGAAGTTCAGCACAGGATTCTAACAGGAGGTCAGAAGCCAAAAGACAGGGGAAACCATGCCAAAAGCTGACAGGACTAACACAGGTGCGCCAAGGTCTGGAGTGAGCAACCATCCCAAGGGCATGCTATTAGCGATTTTGGGGCAAATTGGCCCGGAGGAAGCATATATGTGAATGAATTGTACCCAAAGGGAACTTTGTAAGGAGAGATCTCTCCCAGAAGTGCCTGACAAAGCAAAGGTAAGGTTTAGGGCCAGCAATGGTTTTCAGGAGCAAGAGGGATCTCGAAACCGGTTTCTCCAGTGCCTTACACTCTCTGTTTTCCTGGGCATGATTTAGAAACAGCTCTCTTATTAGCATTCTATCACCTTTTTTAACAGTTGGGGGCTACAGAACATTTCTTAACTACCCAAAGACAGGGCAACAATTAAGCCCAGGTATCTTATGGGCATACACACACTGAAACAGTCTTAGATCACGTCCCTGATAAAACCAGTATACTCACTGCTCCACAATGCAATCTACAAAAGCAGTGGGACAAGTTTAAAGTGATCTTCCATGTAGACAAGACTCAACTCCTCATGTACAAAAGAGAAGAGTTGTTTGGTCCCAGGCCTAGCAATTTCCTCCAAAATTGGCTCTTCTCTTGCTGGACACTCGCACAATTACGATACAGCAAAATTGCAACACCATATGACAACACAGCGAGACATTTCATCCTATAGACTTCCAGCAACTGTAGGATAGGTTTGCTACCCACTGTAGATGCAAACCTAGAGAGAGCTCCACCAACTTGACTGAATTGAGTACGGTGATTAGTGAGACAAGGCAACCAGTTGTTCCGTTGATCAAATGTAACCCCCAGATAAGGGAAAGCAGCCACCCTCAATATAACTTTCCCCTTGATGGGAAAGGGTCTAGTTTTTGACGACTGCTTCCCACATGCCATGTAGTGTGTTTGGACAAATTAGTGTCTAGCTCCAGGTCCATGAACTTGACAAAGTGTCCCCTCACCTGACCCCCCCAGGAGATGCTAAAGGAATCTGTATATTCCCCTCCCATTTCTGATGGAGGCATTCACATCAGTATGAAGAGCTCTAAGATAATTGATCAGAGGCTAGGGTAGCCCTAAGTTATTCCAGAGCTTGGATCTGTTCATCCTTTCAAAAGCATTGCTTAGGTCCATCATTGCTAAATGAATAGCGCCTTCCTAGCAACAACATATTTTTCAACTAACAGGTTTAGATTCAGGCACTGCTCGATGGTACCTCTGCCTTCCCTGAAACTATCCTGGACCAGTCAGTCAACATTATTAAGTTGGGCCCAGTCTTCAATGCGTTGTAAAATTATACACCTACCACCTTAATGGCTGAGTCTAATAAGAAGATGCGTCTATAGTAACTAGGGCCCTGTCAATACCCCTTTTTAAAAATAGGCACTATGACCGGAGATTTCCAAGAGGAAGGAATCTAAACCTGGGCAACTGCTTTTAAGGCGTTAGTTAGAAAAGGGGCCCAGAGGGAAATCTCTTCCTCATAGAGGTCCATAAGTACCACCATCAGGACACGGGGCTTTGTTGGAGGGACTAGCTGAAATTGCAGACCAAACCTCATTAAGGTCGAAACCGACCCCCAAAAGATACAATTGAGACTCCTCTGCCTTGGCTAAGGACCCAGCCCAATCAAGTGCACAGATAGTTTTGTAGTGAGCCACCCATTGATCAGGAGTAATGGTCATACCTATGTTATTTTGCACAATCATACATTACTACTTCCCGTTGACAAGCACCCAAAAGCCCCTGGCATCCCCAGCATTACAAGTAGATACAAGACGTTCCCACTTTGTCTCTTTTAGAGTTTGTCTCCTTTCCTGAAGAGCTTTCTTGTAAATCGCTTTAGCCGCTGAAATATTTTGCTGGTTACGGGGCCTAGCGTTAAGCACCTCACGGAACTGTTTATCAGCCATCCTACATGTTTGACTGACCCTACATGGTCCAGACAGTTATAACACAATAGTTATGATTGAGTGGTTTAAGCAATTGAAGGCTTCTAATACAGAAATATGTGTCGCCTCGGTGGTTAGAAGAGCCCCTATGATAAGGCCCATATTTGAGCTGACTAGGGCTTTTAATACGGTAGGGTTTGACGCATTACACCATTTAGCCCTAAGACCCCTATCCTTTATACTCAGGCTGGTAAGACCAGGGGCGACATCAATGATGCTGCTGATAGGTAGTGCCAGCCCAACTTCAATAGGATTATGATAGATGAAGCAAGTTGCGTGCACCTTACCTGGGCTGACAATGCCTACAAGGGTCCTAGAGGTGAACACATAATCAATGATTGACCCCTTGCCACAGCCTACAAAAGTGGGTTGTTGACCCCAACAATTTACCCCATCTTCATCACATCACGCAGACCCGCCTGCTCCCTCTGGAGTCAGATGTCGTTGAGGAAAAAGAAAGAATCATATGCAAGAAAAGGATTGGAGGCAGCAAAATTCAAGCCCATTTTACCATTACAATCACCTCCCACTATTACGAAGAAACACTTAAAGTTGGAAAGAGACCTGGCCTCAAGGACAGATAGAACTAGGAAGCCTCAATTTGGCGCCCTAGGTCACAGACAGAATTTTAAAAGTTGACTAGAAAGAAATAGAACTCGCAAGAGGCAACTACCTATAATATCTGGATCCCAGCATGACCAGAGGGGACGGGAATGACCCTGAGATGTTTGGAAATACGTACCATGGTGACAGTCCACCTCAAGCTCTATGGCCTGGGGAAGGGGTCGCTGTGACAGCAAAACATTCAAAGCCATCCCAAGTAACATTTTCTTGGGCCCAGATTTCCTGAAGCATTACTAGATCGAACCAGATGCTAAACGTAAGCCATTCATGGACCAGAAGCTTGGTCTTGATGCCTAAAATATTCCATCAAAAGAGCCTTATATCTGTCTCATGGTGGTGGTGAGAGGTGGCAGCAGGAAAATGTGGGGACAATGTCGACCTGCTGACCTTGGGGCTAGTGGATGAGGAAGGAATAGCTGGAAGTCAGTCTTTAACATCCAAGTCTGACAGAGGGAGAAATCTGTTGGTTGTGGCACTAATGTTTTCTCCAGGGTCAGTACACCCAGATGGGGTTCTGACGTGTGCTTGGGATGTAGGCGCCTATTGAAGAAACCAAGCAGGATAATGTTATGCCCATATCCCATAAATGTTGCATGTCTACACTGTGGATCAACCGCCTGGCCAGAGCAGGTGACTTGTAGTTAATTACCACACAATCTCCTTTCAGGCTTTTTGCAGCAGGATCCATCCACCCTACCCTCATCACAAGTAGAATATCACTATATTCTCTAATATTAAAGTTGCCATTATGGCACAACCAGTGGTATACTTTATTTTTCAACTGGGATGTAGATTCCTTAGTGTTAGGGCTGATTTGAGGAACCCCAGTCATAATCTCCACATAAGGGCTACAATCCACTGGCAGGTTAAGGCTAGGTATGCCTTTACCAGCCTGGTGCCCCCTTCCCCAGGCCCCTTGTGAGGTGAGCCAAACACCAAGATGGCTATTCAAGGAGATATGAGACTGCCCTCCACTGTTGAAGGTGCCCCAACATCCTCTCTAGGTGGTGGGTTGGGCTATTGGGTAATTGTATGAGGTGGGACTTGGGGCAGGGCAGGCAGAATGAGAACTATGGGGCCTACCCATGCCACTAGGAATATCAGAAATGTCAGGGAAGGCTGGTTTGCTGTACCTAATGAAGAAGCATATTAATGTTAGCAGTGATAATAGCACAAGTCTTTGTCAAATCTAGAACAGCAGACTCTAAATTATGCAACCTTTCCTCCAACAGAGAAACACACTGTGCAATGGCAACCTTACGTCTATCCAGAATACATTCCCACTCTGAATTAAGAGTTGCCAACGTACCCTGATGATACCCCAAGGGATCACGATGTCTCGGGGTACAGGTCGTAAGTTTAGTATTACCATTCACTGAGGTTGGTGCTTTCTCTTAGCTGATGGTGCACAAATGCTGTTGTTTAAAGTTTCAGGTGAGGAATTCAAAGTCAAATGCTCCTGAACCACATTGGGCATAATGGTTGGACTGAACAAATCAGCAGGGCCTGATTAAGGCTGCTGGACTGATTGAGCTAATTAAACAGGTGGCAGGATACTGTGGCTCTACCCTACATCCAAGGATATTCGTCGCTTTGCCAGGGCAATTTCTTTTGCAATCACCCCTACCATGCGTTAGGAAAGTGCCAAGGGTGATGCCACAAGTTGGCTTGGCTACTGCAAATTACAGGGCAACCCAATTTTCCCCCGAAGAACTGGGTAACACAGAATAAATAAGAAAAAGTGTTCCTGGAGGAGTTATTTCCATATTCAGTTAGTCAACAATGTAAAGCAACAATTATTGTTACAATAATCAACTAACCAATTCTGTATGTGAATAAATAAAAAACAGCATATTGTTTTTTTCTGTAAAAATGAATTACTTTTCATATTCACATATATTAATATCAAGCAGTATTTATGGTTATCAAAGCAACATGTATTGCAGTGTAAATCCACGAGTCTCTTGTATATGCAGAAGCACTGGTGATCCCTCTGATCCCCATCTCCACTCCACCTGGGGAACAGCAGGGGGACATCTCCCTCCTGACTAAAAAGTACCTGACAATTTTTACCAATTGCAGCTCGCACCATGCGGAAGGGGTGGGGCAGTGCACTGTGGGTTGCTTTTGGAGGGGGGGGGGTCCGTGGTAATAAAATTTAAACACAAAATAAATAAATAAACAGTGCTCACTGCACTGCTCCATCCACTTCCTCTCTGCTTCAGGCACAGACTCCCAGACTCAAAGCCCAAAGCAGCATCAGGATTGGCTGGGAGCACCCAGCCAGGATGCTTCCAGGCAGACTGGGAGCAACTGTGTTGCTGGGCTGGAGAGAGCCTAATGTGCATGTGTGTTTGGCCCGCCCCAAACGAACAGGCAAACACACATGCACTCTAAGGGGGAATGCTGTGTACACCCCCTCACTGCTCGTCAACCCTTTTATACGAAAACGATAATAAACAATGTTTATTATCGTTTCCTTGTACAGGTTTGCAGCTGCCGCTGATGGCGGTGGAGCTACACTCTTCCGCCCTAATGGAGGAGCCGCCCCTGATTTTTACAGTCCTACATAATGCCTTCAAAGAATCCACATATTTTAAGATGGACAAGGAGGTTTATGCAGTAAGCTCAGTCATGGAGGTTACACTGTTGACGTTTCGGTCTCTAACAGACAGATGAGTCCACAATACCAACCTTAGGGTCACAGGGTGTCAAAAAGGAATGAATCCTACTAATGTTGCTCTATAACACAACAAATGACTCGTATTACAAAACCAACAATGATACTACTACAAGTCAACAAAAACACTGGACATGCAAGTGTGTCGCCTGCTCACAAGGCACCAATAAATGCACCTTAAACAAGTCAAGTATTATCCCCATGCCTGTCCAAGTACCCCAGATACCCAGAACCACAGCCTCTAGTCAACCCTAAAAGAACTCTGCAGTGCTCACCCAAAGTTATCAAGTGACAACAAAGTATCATGCTCACTGTGCCACTGGATTCAAGCTCGCCTGGCTGATGAAGGGTGATACCCTGAAACCAGTCCCAGGATGCTTGTTTCTGGTCCATGGAGGACCTGGCCTGGCAGTTCGGGCTGGACTGTTCCCATGGGGAGCAGGGTCAAGGCTGATTTGCGTATGGCTGGGTTCAAACTGGGGTGGCATAGTGAGCAAAAGAACAATGGATTAAACCCAGATCTGTGACTGAGAGTGAGTGTTTGAAAGTTCCAACACTGCGTCAATCATTCCTTTGTGTTTCTAAAGTTGCACTAAGTGGCAAGGGAATGCCCAGACGTGGGTCCCTTTCTCACTTTGCCACTGGATTCAAGCTAGCTTGGTTGATGAAGGGTGATACCTTGAAATTGGTCCCAGGATGCTTGTTTCCGGTCGAGGGAGGATCTGGCCTGGCAGTTCCGCTAGACTGTTCCCATGGTGAACAGGGTCAAGAATGATTCGCATATGGCTGGGTTCAAACTGGGGTGGTATGGTGAGCAAAAGAATGATGGATTAAACCCAGACCTGTGATTGAGGGTGAGTGTTTGAAAAGTTTCAACACTCCCTCAATCATCCTTTTGTGTTGCTAAAGTTGCCCTAAGTGGCAAGGGTATGCCCAGACGTGGGTCCCTTGCTCACTGTGCCACTGGATTCAAGATAGCTTGGCTGGTGAAGGGTGATACCTTGAAACCGGCCCCAGGATGCTCTTTTCTGGTCCAGAGAGGATCTGGCCTAGCAGTTCGGGCTGGACTGTTCTCATGGGGAACAGGGTCAAGACTGATTCGCATATGGCTGGGTTCAAACTGGGGTGGCGTGGTGAGAAAAAGAATGATGGATTAAACCCAGATCTGTGATTGAGGGTGAGTGTTTGAAAAGTTTCAAGACTCCCTCAATCATCCTTTTGTGTTGCTAAAGTTATCCTAAGTGGGAAGGGTATGCCCAGACGTGAGTCCCTTGCTCACTGTGCCATTGTATTTAAGCTAGCCTGGCAGATGAAGGGTGATACCCTGAAACTGGTTCCATGATGCTTGTTTCCAGTCCAGGGAGGACTTGGCCTGGCAGTTCAAGCTGGACTGTTCCCATGGGGAACGGGGTCAGGACTGATTTGCATATGGCTGGGTTCAAACTGGGGTGGCATGGTGAGCAAAAGAACAATGGATTAAACCCAGATCTGTGACTGAGGGTGAGTGTTTGAAAAGTTTAAACACTGCGTCAATTATCCTTTTATGTTGCTAAAGTTGCCCTAAGTGGCAAGGGTATGCCCAGACGTGGGTCCCTTGATCACTGTGCACTGGATTCATGCTAACTTGGCTGATGAAGGGTGATACCTTGAAACCGGTCCCCGGATGCTTGTTTCCAGTCCAGGGAGGATCTGGCCTCGCAGTTCGGGCTGTACTGTTCCCATGGGGAACAGGGTCAAGACTGATTTGCATATGGCTGGGTTCAAACTGGGGTGGCATGTTGAGCAAAAGAACGATAGATTAAACCCAGATCTGTGACTGAGAGTGAGTGTTTGAAAGTTCCAACACTGCGTCAATCATTCCTTTGTGTTTCTAAAGTTGCACTAAGTGGCAAGGGAATGCCCAGACGTGGGTCCCTTTCTCACTGTGCCACTGGATTCAAGCTAGCTTCTTGGTTGATGAAGGGTGATACCTTGAAATTGGTCCCAGGATGCTTGTTTCCGGTCGAGGGAGGATCTGGCCTGGCAGTTCGGGCTAGACTGTTCCCATGGTGAACAGGGTCAAGAATGATTCGCATATGGCTGGGTTCAAACTGGGGTGGCATGGTGAGCAAAAGAATGATGGATTAAACCCAGATCTGTGATTGAGGGTGAGTGTTTGAAAAGTTTCAACACTCCCTCAATCATCCTTTTGTGTTGCTAAAGTTGCCCTAAGTGGCAAGGGTATGCCCAGATGTGGGTCCCTTGCTCACTGTGCCACTGGATTCAAGCTAGCTTGGCTGATGAAGGGTGATACCTTGAAACCGGCCCCAGGATGCTCGTTTCTGGTCCAGAGAGGATCTGGCCTGGCAGTTGGGGCTGGACTGTTCTCATGGGGAACAGGGTCAAGACTGATTCGCATATGGCTGGGTTCAAACTGGGGTGGCATGGTGAGCAAAAGAATGATGGATTAAACCCAGATCTGTGATTGAGGGTGAGTGTTTGAAAAGTTTCAACACTCCCTCAATCATCCTTTTGTGTTGCTAAAGTTGCCCTAAGTGGCAAGGGTATGCCCAGACGTGGGTCCCTTGCTCACTGTGCCACTGGATTCAAGCTAGCTTGGCTGATGAAGGGTGATACCTTGAAACCGGCCCCAGGATGCTTGTTTCTGGTCCAGAGAGGATCTGGCCTGGCAGTTGGGGCTGGACAGTTCTCATGGGGAACAGGGTCAAGACTGATTCGAATATGGCTGGGTTCAAACTGGGGTGGCATGGTGAGAAAAAGAATGATGGATTAAACCCAGATCTGTGATTGAGGGTGAGTGTTTGAAAACTTTCAACACTCCCTCAATCATCCTGTTGTGTTGCTAAAGTTGCCCTAAGTGGCAAGGGTATTCCCAGACGTGGGTTCCTAGCTCACTGTGCCACTGGAGGATTCAAACTAGCCTGGCTGATTAAGGGTGATATCCTGAAACTGGTTCCAGGATGCTTGTTTCCAACCCAGGGAGGACCTGGCCTGGAAGTTCGTGCTGGATTGTTCTCACAGGGAACAGGGTCAAGACTGATTTGTATATGGCTGGGTTCAAACTGGGGTGGTTTGGTGAGCAAAAGAATGATGGAATAAACCCACATTTGTGACTGGGGGTGAGTGTTTGAAAAGTTTCAACACTCTGTCCATCATCTTTTTGGGTTCTTAAGCAACTGGTACAGCTTGAGGCAGAAGGGCTAAAAGGCAATAGACCATTCCACTAACTGGGGGAATAATGTTTTAAATAAAAAATGAAGAAAAGGAAAGACAGTCATTGGCATTTTAGAGCAAAAGGTATGTACCACCAGTTATTAGGCCATTGTCTTCATAGGAGCTTTTAATATTCTGATGAATGTTACTCACTCACATTGTTTCTCCGTTCAGCGTCACTTGTTCGTTACTCATGTACACATACTTAATTGCTCATCTAGCCATTAACTCATCCATCATTTCTTAGAACCATTAACTTGGTCCTGCATTCCACCAATCACTCATCCATATAAACTACACATACAAACTTGCCAAAGAAGCTGCATGAACACCTGAAGCAATATCATCAGTTCACAAAGGGAAATCAAGCAACACTTCTTAAAGTAAACACCCATGGAAATTCCATGTAACTTAAACAGTGTCAATAGCATACTTATTCACTAGGCTACCTGATTATGGTTTTAATACTTATCAATCAATCATTGTGTATGGTGGCTGCAAGGAAACGCTACACAGTAATTACTGGAAAGTATTCTCTTTTTTGTCCTAAAACCCTAAGGAGCATATTTATACTTTTGTATGAAAACTGCACAAATGCAGTTTAACGTCAAAAAAGCTTAGCGCTAGCTAGCACCATTTTTTAGCACCGTCTGGCCATCGTATTTATACCATGAAGCAAGACCGCGTTAGCGTCAACTTCAGACGCTAATGCAGAAAAAAGTGCAAAGGAGAAGCAAAATGGACCCAGAAAGCCAGGCGAGACCCCCAGGTGACTCCAATCAACCAGGAACCAGCCAGGAGGACACACACAAGTCTGAGGGGAGGGAGAAGAAAAAGAGAAAGGGGTAGAGTTATGTAAAGTGGAGCTGCACCAAGTGCAGCGCCACTTTCTCTATACCCCTTAGCATCCCCCTACCACCACCATGTATGCGCCGTATTTAAAATACGATGCACCATGGTCCAGGGTAGGAGGCAATAGAGTATTTTGTAATGACTCTATTGATGTACTCAGCAGGAGCAGTGCCAAACTATTGGCACTACTTCTCCAGAGGACATAGGGGCCTATTCTAAAGAATGGAAGCCCACTTTTAACGCCTGCTCTTGAGCAGGCATTAAAATTACCGTAATAAATGGCACAAGAAAATCCCATAGATTTCCTTGCACCATTTTAATAGCTCCCCTAACAGGGGAACGCCCCCTTGGCATACATTATACCTGGTGCAGGCATAATGTAGCACACACTGTAAATACGGATCGGGGATTTTGGCCTTGTTGGGCCACATTAACGTCAAAATAAATGACGTTACTGTGGCGCAAGGTTTCACCAGGGGCCTATAAATATGCCCCAAAGTGTCATTTCAGTGTGGAGGAGCATGAAATACTTGCAATAGAGGTGACGGAACACCAATATCAACTCTTCATCACCTCAAAATTCCCAATTAACAGGAGAGAGGCAATCTGGCAGCAGATAATTGACAAGATTAACAGTGTGGCAGAGGTGAGGAGAACCGTAACTGAGTGCAAGAAACGCTGCCATGATTGCAAGCGTAGGACAAAGAAAAAAATGGCAAAAAAAGTCAGCACTGCGAACTGAAGGTGGTAGGCCAGCACCACAAGAGGACCGAGATGGGATGGAGGAGATGGTTGCAACGGTCATCCCGGAGGAACTGGTTACTGAAATTGCAGGACAGGACAGCGCAGACTACCAGAAAACACCACAAATGCAGGGTAAGTTGCATGGGGGAAATTAATGCTAAATTGTCAAGTGCAAGAAGGGAGAGGCACATAGGACAAATTCAATGCATGTCAAAGTAGTGTAGAGGGACACATTACACATGAAGCAAGTTACACCATGTAGGTGTAAGCTACACATGTACCTACGCCTTGATAGTGCCATGTACCACAGCACATACACAACCTGGACATATGTAAATCACCAGGGCTAAATACCTACATGTATATACGCAGCACATAGGATGGAAGGCATGTCTAATGACTGTGCCTCCGGTTGTGTCATCACAACATCCCTTGCATATAATCAAATAAACCCTACCAACACAACCAAGACATCAGAGACGAGGAAGTTATTCAATACCATTCCTGGGGGTACGTCATGGTGGTGTCCCTTGCAGTAACACCATGCAACTGCCTTGCATTATTGCCCAAATACATGTGTGCTGCATCTTACAGCACACAATTCATTTCAACCGTTCCCAACAGTACCCAGACATGTGCCAGTAGCACCACCACCCCGCACATTAACAACACATCCACATAAGGCAACCACCACTCTATCATGCAGTTAGGATGCCCCCTGGCTGCAGGGAAAAATAATCTGAGCAGGCGCTGGGGGAATAGCAGCGTGGTCCTGTATCCCTGGAAACATGCCACTACCCAGATCAACTAAATTGGTATAGCGTGGAGCCACACATTTTGATGCTGATTGGAACTGTGCCACTACAGAAAATATATATGGCGGGTGGAAATCTGTCTGCTCATGGTAGCTCTGTGGGACACTTAACAATATTGTTGATGGATCAACTAGAGTCAATGCCAGTCTTGGGGTGCATTTGGTGTGACAGGGCACACTGCTCTTAGCCCTGCAAATCAGGCAGTGGAAAGGGAAAAGGGGCAGGACATGGGTCCCCCCGCACTGCCCATGCCAGGTGCAAAGACTGTGCAGGGGCACCAAAGGGCACACCACACCACATAACTACCAATCTTTGCATGGAGGTTTCACCACCATGCAAAGGCTGGTGGCAAAGTGGGAACTTACCTGGAGGGTAGCCTTGATCATTATAATGGTCTGGTGTCACAAGGCAGGTGGAATTGCCAGTCTCCAAGCTGCCGGCAACCTGCCAGTGCCAGGTCATTGGCCCATGGGGCATTCCCCATGGACAGCATGTGCCACTATCACCTGCGCTGTGGTCATATAGACAATGGCAGTCAGGTGGTCATAGGACTGCCGGACTTGTAATGAGGTTCCATGTATGCACAGTGTGGCTACCTGCAAAATCACCATCAAACTAGCTCGAGGCCCTGACCTAGGTTCAACTCCAGTTAACTGCCTATGTCCATAAACTAATTTACCATCAGGCACTGTCATATAAGAAATGATGTACACAGCAACAAATGATACGCATGCTGGCCATTCCTGGGTCCATCCCTGTGTCAATTTAGCTGGACTGCCATTTTGCTGCATCTCTTGCATCATAGTGCAAGGATGGCTGCATTGAGTGGGAGATCATAGTTGTGTAGGGAGGTGCACCTTCCAGCACAGACAGAAGATGAAATGGAAATCTGCTAGGTCTATGTGTGCTGTGCAATGTAGCACACATGTACATACATCAACATGAGGATCTAACAAAGGATACAACAACTTAGAGGGTTATTACAACTTTGGAGGAGGTGTTAATCCGTCCCAAAAGTGACGGTAAAGTGACGGATACACCACCAGCCGTATTACGAGTCCATTATATCCTATGGAACTCGTAATACGGCTGGCGGTATATCCGTCACTTTACCGTCACTTTTGGGACGGATTAACACCTCCTCCAAAGTTGTAATAACCCCCATAGTGTCTTGGCAATGCCATCCTTGGTGTGGTGCAAAGTTTCAGTACCGCCCGGGTGTATGTGAAACATGTAAGACTGGGACGGAGCATATTGCATTGTGTGTTGCTGTGGCTTGACCACTGCAACACCCATTGCAAGGCCCTATCATGCAAATGGATGCATAGGGAGGGTTGACAATAACAAGATGGTGTCAGGCAACAAAAAAGATTTATGTCACATCTAGTAGATATGACACAGCCAATTGAGCCACCTAAGCTTCCCCTCATGTGACACTAAAGTGGGGCAAAAGGCTGATAGACTGAAACCATGATGTACAGGATTAATGTTTGGGAAGTAAGATGACAATGATCCCCAATAGCAAGTCAGTGACATGACATGTCAACTGCCACAACACAGAAAGATTGATTTTACACCATCTAATTGCAGAGGATGAAGGCTCTCCTGCTGATCTGCCTGTCCTGGAGTACCCTGATGACCTGGATGACCAGCTGACAACCATCAGTCAAGAGACCCTACAAGAAGTCCTGGTATCCCTCCAGACTCCACCTCTAGTCGCAAGGAGGACAAATAATGTAGCAGCCATCCCAGATGCCCCACCCAACACCCAAATAGTACACCCTGCCAGCACCAACACAGCTGAGGACTCCTAGGACCCAGGAACCAGCTTTGAGAGGACAGTGGTAGAAGTCCAGCGGGAGCGGGCCAAGCAGGTGCAGGTGGAATTATGGACTGTGGCAGCCAGCCTAGAGGGTATGCACACATGCCTCGTTACGGCCAATGAATATACTGCAGCCAAACGAGGCACATAATCCCCACTGCATAGAGTGCAGCAGTGTCTGAGGGACATTGCTGGTGCCATGAGGTAGAGGCCAAAACAACTGCCCACCCAGACTGGCAGCAGCATGATTGAGACCAAACTGGACTCAATGCACCAGGAGGTGGCCTCCCCCAGGGCAGACATGGCTGCCCACCACCGGGATGTTGCTGCTATCCTGAAAAATCAGCTGTTCCTCCATGCCAGATGTTGTTCCACAGATGGTAGCTGCCGGGAATTGGGATTCCACTTCTCCAACCACTGAAGTGTGGGTGGCCCTCTCTATCTCCCCACCACCACCATCAAGAGCAGAGGAGACACCACACACATCGGAGGATGAAGATGTGGAACAGATCATCTTCACTCGTAATAGTTCCCGGTAGCACCAGCCCATGCCACATGAGCAGTGTTCTCCTTTGTCCTGTGCTTGAGATCATGCCAGTGTCAGCACAGTTGGATATGTGCACTCTGCACCCACACACTGTTGACCTGCCTGCTATGGACTGTCATTGTCCCTCACTTACCAATTGGTAATTATTGTTCCTCCTCACTTAACAACACTTCACCCAAGCATGTCCACTGACATGTCCCTCAACCCTGGACTTGTGTTGTGTCACGATTGTATGGATTTCACAAATGGGGTCACTGACCTGGACATTGTATATATCACACTACTACACTTGTAAATAAACACCTCCTATACAAACAGAATGTCTTTGTGTATTGTGATACATCTACTACGCTTTGTAATTGTGATGTTTGCAACCATGTCATTAGTCCCAGAATGTCAGTACAAGAGTGCAAGACTATGGGGGATCATACCTACACACAAGGTCCCAACATGACAAATGTCAATGCTGGTCTCATCCCCTACAAACAATTCATGGAGTATGTCAAAAATGAAGAACACCTGTATGCTTCACTCACTACATATGGCAGGAATGGCTGTTAAACAGTTCTAGGGCAATATCGTCAGCTGGGAGTACTAGTAGAACACATTGGTGTGATACAGAGGTACCTAACCTCAATAGTGATTGCCACTGGTCAGTTTAACAGGATAGAGTTCAAATGTAGGCTGTTGTCAGATGGGCCACAGTTCCCAAAATTCAGACACAGGACCCCAACACTGACAGCTGAATTACCACACCTACCTGTCCAATACAAAGTAAACATAGTCACCTTGAGTGGTGGGTGCACTGGATGGCAAATGCATGGACAAGTGAATGTGCTGTTGCTGGCAATGTGACAGCTCAGTTGTCAATAGGTGATGCACATGTCAAGAGAGGGTTTCAGAGGCAGGGCGGAATCCCTAGGCCAACACACATTTTGCACAGTGCACTCATGGAAGACCCTGAGACACAAGCATATAACACTAGGGCCCATATTTATACTTTTTGACGCAAAACTGCGTTTGTGCAGTTTTGCATCAAAAGATATAACGCCAGCTTGCGCCATACCAGGATAGCAGCTGGGTGCCAATTTAACGGAATGGCGCAATCCGGTGCAAAGAATGGGCTAACGTCATGGAAAATAACGTTAGCTGGGTGGGGTGACAGTATGGGAGAAGGGTGTTTTACACCAAAAAATGAAGTTAGGGTGGTTAGAATAAAAAAATGACTCTAACCAGCCTAGCGTCATTTCTTGACAGAAAACAATCCATACCACATGACTCCTGTCTTATAAAAGCCAGGAGTCATGCCCACCACCCCAATGGCCAGCACAGGGGACAAGGATCCCCTGGGCATGGCCATTATACCCAGTGCCATTTAGGGAGGCCCAATTCAGGGCTCCCAATGGCACTTAAAAACAATTGCCTATACTTATCCTACTTTCTGGGATGGGATCACCCATTCTCCAGTGTCCCTCTGGTGTTTGACCATGGAAATGGGTCCACAGGTCCCCTAACGCCTGCTCTGACCGAGGCATTAAATAATGGCGCTAATCAGGCTTAGCACCATTATTTAGGCCTGACTCCCTCCTGTGCACCATTTTTGCATGGAAGGATAAATAAGTCATTTTTTAGATGGGAACACCCACCTTGCATCTCATTGATGCAAGGGGTTTCACATATCCAAAAAATGACTCTAACTCCAATATTTTGACGTTAAACTAGTCTAGCATCAAAATATAAATATGGAGTTAAGTTTTCTCTGAATTAGCGTAAAAAAATGACGCTAATTCAGAGCATACAGAGTATACATCTGGCCCTAAATGTATGGGAGAACGTTAAAAATATTTATTGAGTATTAAACTAGACTACAAATATTAATAAAACCTACCCTATCTAAACTAACCTTTTTTAACTGTACTCAACCAACAACTAAAGCTAACTACCCAATGCTAGACTTAACTAACACATTTTAAACCACACTCTAAACCTTGCCCCCCTACCCCATTAAGTTACAAGACACATGCAGGACAACATATACTAATACTACACATATACTAACTAAATCTAAACATATATATATATACATATACTAACTAAACACATATACTAACTAAATCCAAACATATATATATATATATATATATATATATATATATATATATATACATATACTAACTAAACACATACACTAACTAAATCTAAACATATATATATATGTTTAGATTTAGTTAGTATATGTGTAGTATTAGTATATGTTGTCCTGCATGTGTCTTAAGGGGTTAGGGGGCAAGGTTTAGAGTGTGGTGTGTGTATATATATATATATATATATATATATATATATATTTTTTTTTTTTTTTTTTTAAAGATATTTGTTTTTATTTTTATTACAGAAAACACATAGATACCCCAACATGACCCCCCCCATTCACACATAATAAGTAAACCCCCCCCGAATCCATCTATCCTGTCTTCTACATACCTACACTAACCTAACACTAACACCCTAAAACCCACAGTAAAACATGATTTAAAGTCAGAAGGGAGGGGACAGAACTTGGAGGTGGCAGTTCACAGATCACTCAAAGTTCTTTAGTTTTTTATTGATGAATTTCAGCCTCTAGGTTTTCTCGGCCACCTCTTCCTCCAAGCTGTCCAGACATTTTAGTACCAGGGTAACGTCCCTCTACAGATCCTGCAGTAATTGTGTGTCCATGGCAGCAGGTGGTGTGGGCTGTTGCACTGATGTTGAAGCAGTAGCAGCCAATGTTGTGGGTGTGGTGCTAGCTGTGCCCCCCCCCTGCACTGCTGAGGAGCTGGGTGTCTTCTGTGCCTTCTCATCCAGTGTGGGGAACCCTTGTGGGAATGCCCACTATTCTCCCGTTGCCCTCTCTTCATGGTAGTGGTAGCCATTCGTCTAAACCCAGACTCCACTGCCAGGATATGGCGATACGTCACTGCCCTCTTCTGGCACACACTCAGCTTATCATTGGTCATGTTGGCAGCTGTAAAATGGGGGCAGGCAACCATCAGTGTCAGCATTGTGTGGAGTCTGTACAGAGTAGTAGCTTACACTCCTAAATCTAATTACACATGCACTCCGACTCACATTCCAGTATAATAATGGCCCTGATAAATGTAATGACAATGCTGCCTTAGCATCATATTACTGAACATTAAAGTGACGCAAACCGAGAAAATGAACCAAACATTTGAAAGTGTGCATTGCTTTTGCATAATAAGGAATAATGCAAAGGCACTGCTAACTTTACATAGATCAGGCCCAGACTTCCTCATCATCTGTGTCTATTTCCGACGATACATCACAGTAACTTGGACATGTCATTGGGAGGATGAGATGCTGTTGGTAACCATAAGGGGTCAGAGCTGATAAGTACACATGCAAGCCTGGTCAATATGACTGTCACCTACACTGTGAGCATCACATGTACCTACAAATTTGGTATTCCTCTCCCCTTGAGCCTAAGAGGGGATGGCTATGCAATCCATCATCTCAACTATCCTGATCATCCACCTAGGCATGCCCACTCATACATTGAGTCAAGGAGTGAACTATATGTTAGGAGGGCTGACAACTAGGAAGCTGGTATCAGTTCTATCACATCTACATTTATGTGTCCAGGTGTAGACACCCATTAATACTTGATCTGCCACTACTATCCCTTTCATATCCATTTCCATGCCAGCACACGTTTGGCCTTTACATGCATGCAAGCCAATTACATTCCACATAAGTGTAACATACATGGAGTGCAAAAGACGGAGCGCCATGCTGGGAGACAATTGCCAGCCCAGTCCTCCATCTTCATGACAATGTAGGCATGCACCAAATTGTGTTCAATATGGTGCATCCCTGTGTTGTGAGAATGATGGAGTGCGCCACAGCCAATATTCTCACAGGGGTGCACTCTGTCATTCTTAGTCAAATATGGCCCTACATGTGGCTTGTCACTACCTTGTGTAAATGATGCTGGCCATTGTGCACCACAAGCCTCACAAGATGTGACCCTCTGGTGGTGCATGGGGATCCTTTAAATGGGCCACAATGTCACCATCTAGCCTACCTTGATATCTGATCATTGGACAGCTTATCACATCTGGAATTGTATTCAACACACATGACTCACTGACACCAAACCCTGGATTACTTCACAGGGCACACATTATCACACTTACTGGATTCATCTGGGTCCTCAATTCGTGCCACTTCACCAATCGTGTAGGTAGCAGGTCCACCTGTAAGACACAAATGGAAAACCTTGCTTAGTGTCAAATCATAGTCACTGCGAGTGGACAACCAATTTTAGTGTGAACTAGTTGAGAGGAGTGAGCTAGTTATCCTAGTGGAAAACAGTGCAACAGACACACATCTGAACACTAACACTGGGCCAGAGACTCATGTAGTACTGCACCCTGCAACAACCATACGTGGGCCATCTATGGAAGACAGAACAACATGGTATAAGGGGGAGTTGTGTAAAAAAACATGACCCTACCCTGGCGCTTTGCAAGACATAACTAAGGTACACAAGCTTGTCTTGCAAGGCACCCAGAGGCCCTTTGTGATAGACATGAGGCTCAATTTTAAGTCTGCAATGATCATGCGATGATTAATCCATGACTGATGTGGCAAAGTTGTCCAGTAGTATCAAATGACCCATATTCATTGCTCCCTAAGGCGGGTAATCCCCCTTTGCTAACATAATGGCAGGAGCAGGTTTCATGTGCCTAAAATGTTGACAAAGTTGAGCTATACATGCATTGCCCAACTTTGTTGATACAAGCCATGGAAAATATGGTAGGCTGGCGGTGCCTTGGTGTTTTATACATGACACTATACTGGGGCACAGGTGTCGCTATGGACGCTGAAATGTGTGCCTTTGTGATGGTTGTGCAGGACTCATCAGACATCTGACCTGCATTGGTATTATAGTTGGACATGTGAACTCCAGGTCTAGACTGGTGCAGTTACACTTCATTCTGGTTGCATACAACCTGTCCACAAGCATTGCATGCAGCACTCCAACTCATCTGCTACTATCATTCAAGAGTAGTGAACAGTCAATAGTATGCCAATGGGAGACTGTGGTATTGTAGTTACCCATGTTCTGTATTTTTATTATTGTTGTATTTCCTCTGTTTACTTTATTTGAGTCACTTGGTTTATTCCGTCTCTCTCCATGGCTTGCTCCCTGTTCTCCTGTCTGGAATGTTCTTGGATTCCAGAGATGGCAGTTGGGGACGTGAGCAGACCTGGCTAGGAGAGGTTGGAGTTCTCCTTATTTCCACTGCCTTAATCTGGAATAAATACTCAGCATTGCAATCTTCCTGGACTGTGGATTTATTCTTCATAACCTTCCACCCCTACTTCAAAGACTCACCAACAGTTCCGCCAATCTCAATCCCAAGATGATCAAGCAGATCCTGCTCCCTGGCTACCAGATCTGCCAGTGATGCTTTAGCTGGTGCTCATTCCTGCTGGTTCTGAATATTCTCTTCAGGTGGTGGAGCACCCTGCCCCACCGCAGCCGCCTGGCCTCAGTCCAGTATCCGAGGATGACCCGGCCACCCATCTCAAGTTTGAGAGGCAGGTAGTGGGATACCAGCCACACAAATCCACCAAGCTCATCCTCGGACATTTTGGTCATCCTCCCCTTCCAGACATAGAAATACAAAGAAAGATAAAAAAAGAACGGAAACTTCACCCCACTAACTTATCCCAACTATCCCAAATGAGTAACAACCCCGGACAGACACTGCACAGTACAAATCTAGACAAAAACTACATAAAACCACAACTACTGGGACAAAATGGACACAAAATGCAAGAGGACATGACAGAAGGGACACCTCAAACTCCAAGACACAACCAAGACTCAACTACCAGCTCCAAAACACAACCACACAGTCACAAAGGCACAGACTGTAAAGAGAAAGTGAAATACACCCACTGTACCATGCTTGTAGACAGGATTTCCTATTACATCACTTCCTGTCCCCATGCGTTATGTTTTTCAGTTATGCGTGTAATAATTTGACGCATTTAACCATGCACGTTTTTTACATTGACGCATGTCGATTATGCGTCGATTTCACTGAAGGCTGCATTAAAAGGAGTGTGAAGGGTGAATTTACGCTAAGGGCCCATGTGTCATTTTGTTTTCGCTTGAGGACGTTTTAGACGCATTTGTATCATATTTTTTTACCCATTTCCTTATTCCTGAGTGTTTTTTTGCATTGTCCTTAAATGCACCCTGAATCAACATACACATGACATGGGCTGTGCTGCAGTGTGGCATATTGGGTATGGCCACATGTGGTAGTCCATGCAACAATGTGGTAAGGGTGTGATTATTCTGTTCCACCAATGTTTGTGTTACGGAGTCAACAGCATGCAAATTGTTGCACGTCATGCATATATATGCATGTGTCACATCAGTGTATCCACATATGTTTGCCATTCAGTACAATGCAATACTACTGGTATTTGATTGTGTATTGTGAATTGGTATGTGATGTGTGATGTTGTCATACAGAGCATACTATTTTGGAAGTGCATGCGTAGGTCAGGCCTTGTTGATGATGGGCAAACTATTGCTACCTAGGAAATGTGACCCAACATCTGTCTCGTATTTGAATTTAGAGGTTATGGAGAGCTGTGTGAGGAGAGCACTGGTACATAGTGTTTGTGACACACTCTGCCTACATTCCACCCAGAATATGGTAGGATAATATATTTTGGATTTCAATCATTGCATTTACCAATGATTGTTGCTTTTTGGATGGTGGACCTTCAGCCCTTGCTGCATATGTTCTCATCCGTACTAATGTGCATACCACAGATGTGTCCGTGCAATGAGTGAGGTCCATGTTTCCCTGTGTCAAGCTGGTGCCCCATGGCAGTGGCAGGACAGATTACCATGGATAGACTTTGCAGGCTCAACTTCTTCCACTGGTTACAATCCCTAGGCAAGTCATGATGACCATAGTTACCAATCGTCACACATGTTCCATGCAGCCATTGCCACTCTCACACCGAGTTGTGACAGTGTTAAGTTCAACATGACTTAATTTCTATCTTTCAGCATCCCCAACCTGAGGTCTGGGCCCGTTGCATACATCCTATTGGTACATGATGTGGTTGGATGTGAAGAGCTATAGATTAGCAAGTTGGTAACATGCACGTACAATATGGGGGTCATTTTGTCCTCGGCGGTCTTTTTTAAAGACCGCTGAGGGACCCCCGTGCGGAAGACCGCCAGTGGTGGTGGTTTGCCGCTCGGCCTATTATGACCGTTGGCAGCTCTCCGTCCTTTTACGGATGGAGAGCTGCCAACAGCCATACTGGCGGGAGGCGGGGAAGTGGAGGTTGCTCCACCTCCACCGCCACGCCAACAGAACAACGCCCAGCGAATCACGTGCAGTGATTCGCCGTGGTGGTGTTCTGTTGGCGGTGTGGTGTTGGCGCAGCTGCCCCCATGGCTCCCGTCCCCTCCCGGAGGATCATCGGACCAGGTAAGTCAATTGTCTGTGAGGGGAGGGGGGTGGGGGGGGCATTGTGTGTTGTGTGGGTGCATGGGGGTGTGCGTGTGTGTATGTAGAGTGGGTGTGTGAGTGCGTGTATGCCTGCGGGGGTGTTGTGTGTATGGGACTGAGTGTGTGTATGTCTGTGGGTATGTCTGTATGGATGTGTGCGTGTATGTTTGAATGTGGGTGTGCGTGTATGACTGTGTGTGTGGATGTAGGCATGTATGTCGGCGTGTGTGCGTGTAAGTATGTAGGTGGTGCCTGCGTGCGTGTCGTGTGGGTATGGGTGAAGGGATGTTGGGGATCGTGGTGGGGAGGGGGGCCCTGCCACCTTTGGGGGGTGGCAGGGGTGGTAGGGGGGGGTAGGGGAGGGAGCTGGGTGGGGGTGGAGGGGTGGGGGAGACCCCTATCAGTGCCAGGGAAGGAATTCCCTGGCACTGATAGTGCTTACCGCCATGGATTTCATGGCGGTTCAAACCTCTGGAAATCCACGGCGGTAAGCCGGGTCCAAATACCACTGGCGGTCGTCGAATGGAGAACCAGCGGATGACCATGGCGGTAACCGCCATGGTCATAATTCCACAAAGTAAGACCGCCAGCCTGTTGGCGGTCTTACCGCCGGTTCTCCGCCTTCCGCCAGGGTCATAATGACCCCCTATGTGTTGTGGTCCAAGGATTGTGTCTTTCTGTTGTCACATACCAGTGATCAGGCTGTAAGTGATGTGTGTGATGGTGGCAGTACAATGTTACACATCACATATGATGTCACAACATCACTTGTCAGATTAGTAACTGTTACATACTGTACACGTGTTGGCTGATACTTCAATGAATTCTGGCTGAACAATTATGGGGGTCATTCCGACCCCGGCGGTCAAGGACCGCCGGGGCCGGGGTCGGCGGGAGCACCGCCAACAGGCTGGCGGTGCCCCGCAGGGCATTCTGACCGCGGTGGTTTGGCCGCGGTCAGAACAGGAAAACCGGCGGTCTCCCGCCGGTTTTCCGCTGCCCTCAGGAATCCTCCATGGCGGTGCAGCTTGCTGCGCCGCCATGGGGATTCCGACACCCCATACCGCCATCCTGTTCCTGGCGGTTCGCCCGCCAGGAACAGGATGGCGGTATGGGGTGTCGTGGGGCCCCCGTAAGAGGGCCCCACAAAGAATTTCAGTGTCTGCTAAGCAGACACTGAAATTCGCGACGGGTGCAACTGCACCCGTCGCACCTTCCCACTCCGCCGGCTCCATTCGGAGCCGGCTTCCTCGTGGGAAGGGGTTTCCCGCTGTACTGGCGGGCGGCCTTCTGGCGGTCGCCAGCCAGCCCAGCGGGAAAGCCAGAATGGCCTCCGCGGTCTTTCGACCGCGGAGCGGCCATATGGCGGTTCCCGCCAGGCTGGCGGCGACCGCCGCCCGCCGGCCTCGGAATGAGGCCCTATGTGTTAAAGAAGAATTTGCCTCTATTTTTCACATTAAACAATGTGGTGAACTTGACTGATGATTTTGTCCAAGTGGGTTCTTCACCATTCTATAGTACAGTACTTCTACATGAGGAGGGTTAGGGCCCAGGCCCTTCGGTGATTAACTCCCACAGCCTTATAATACGGCATTTTCCACAGGAAGTTTCTCTCTTGGACCCCTGCACCTTTAAAGCAACTGTTACATACTCCCTGAGGTAAGACTCACATTCCTATGTTATATGTAGTGGAGATTGAATAGACCAAAACAAAACTGATTGTATATGTGAAGTGTGTATTGACATATTGAACATGGTGATTTCAGTGATTTTCATGTGAAAAACTTCTAGACAATTGGCTGTCTCTGTTGTACCCCAGCAGCTGTGTTGTGCTGTTCCCCCTCCAGATCATCAGCACCATCCTCCTCTTCCTCAGGCAGGTCAGCAATCTGGTCATACATTGGAATGTTTATTCGCACACATATGTTGTGCGGGATGGCACATGTCAGGATGATTTTACACACAATGTGTGGGACATAAAGGAGGCTGCCTCCTGTCTGGTCCAGGCACCTGAATCTTGATTTCAGTATGCCAAATGTCCTTTCCATGACATTGCATGATTGACTGTGTCCCTCATTGTATGCACGCTCTGCTGTAGTGTTTGGGTTTGCAAATGGGGTCATCACCCACAGCAGTTTGCCATAACCCTGACCCGCTGCGAAAGTTAAAAGATGTAAGTTGTTGTTAAGGCTTGCAAAAGGTTTGTCACGTAGCATGGCAATTGTTATTTGGAGTTGGTTGTGACTCATACATGTTTGCGGTATGGTGTGAGTTCCTGGCCTTGTGCTAAGTTTTACTGGCACTGTGTTATTGGACATGACAATCTTGGGTATTGGCTCAAGGACCTGGGCCATATCATTAGAATTCCTGAGTGATGCTCAGTATGTATGTACCAGGTGTTGTGTAGTGCACCTCTGTATCAGTATGCTATCACTAGGGGGGACTTGAGACATCCTAGCAACACAATGGGGTCAGATGTGGTGACAACATGGTAGCCCTACGGAGCCTGGACATCCCAGCCATTTTTACATGTGTCACTACAGATGAAGTGCAACACTTACGCCCATTTTAATGAATAAGTGACAATGCACAACACAGCTCCGACATTGGCAGCGCTGTGCTGCGTCATTTTCACTATGCAGGAATGCACTATGTGTGACATGTTACTAGGCAACCCTTTGTCGTCCCCTGCACCGGCGCCTAATATGAAGCCATGCACCAACACTGCCAACCTTGCACCAGGGTGCTTGGCTAGCTGCCCTGTGGAGGTGGATGTATCTGTGCAGGAAGGGACACCTTCCTGTATATATACTGTTTTGATGGACAATTGGCTCTTTCTGTGTGTGCAGCTGTATGCAGCATACATAAGTGGCACATTCATTTGAGGTCAATTCACAGTCTATTTCCTTATTGCAACCTGCAAACAGCACCCCTGGGGTGGTGTTTCATTTTGGCACTGCCTCAGCTTTTTGGTAACACCTACATCTGAATCAGCGTCATCATGCTATGTGTCTTGTGGTGACCGACCTACAGCGACACATATTGGATGCCCCTTCTATGCTAAGTGCTGCGTGGGAGGGTGCCCGATTTACAATGTGGCTTCAAGTCACAAAAGAGCGTTCGTCCGCAAACTTGTATATACAGTGCAGGCCATGACAGTGGCACTGGGGGGCTCTTACATAGGTGCCTTAGTGATCTTGAGCGGCAGCTGATCTTTGTGCCAGCTATTAGGTGTCCAAGGGTGTGTACCCCCATTGTTTCAGGGTGATCAACATTACTGCCAGTGTCTCTCCTATCTTCCAATACTTATATCAGCATTTATACTGTCAACACATGCACAGGGCAGGCTATGGGATGGAGTCTAGCTATGTCGCAAATGTGTCCCTTAACACAGCGCAGGCATGATCAGTGATGTCCTCTACACTCCTATGGGGTCCCGTTATGACATCCATGATCTGCACTGTCTAACAGTGACTCTGCCCCATGGTGGGCCATTTATTATTTACAGTACAGCCATGATGGTGTTGTGGGTCAGTAAATGGTGCATGTGAGGTGGCACTACAGTAGGTGTGGTGCCACCACTCACAAATCTGGCACATGGTATTTGATAGCCGTTGATGTTGTATTCCTATGTGTGAGACCCAATGCATCAGACAGATGTATATGCACACTACAGCTAAGTCAAGTATGTGTTGATGAGATGTGGTTGGTATTGGCACCAGTTGTCTAGCATTTGATGTTTGTTCTGGCAGAGACTTGCACAGCATGATTTAAGGGGTCTGTTCCTATGTATGACTAAAGTTACATGAGCATCGTGTATGACATTGACATTACTGTGCTATTCTTTGTTTGGTGTACTGTGTGTGAAGTGTATGTAGTAGGCAACCTGTGGGTACTTGTAGTGGTTTGTGTACATCTTCTGTTAGCAAAGGGTACATGTAGGAAAGTACCATCTTGCCTGGCATGTTACCCCCATTTTTCACTGTATATATGTTGTTTTAGTTGTATGTGTCACTGGGACCCTGGTAACCCAGGGCCCCAGTGCTCATAAGTGTGCCTGTATGTGTTACCTGTGTAGTGACTAACTGTCTCACTGAGGCTCTGCTAATCAGAACCTCAGTGGTTATGCTCTCTCATTTCTTTCCAAATTGTCACTGACAGGCTAGTGACCATTTTTACCAATTTACATTGGCTTACTGGAACACCCTTATAATCCCCTAGTATATGGTACTGAGGTACCCAGGGTATTGGGGTTCCAGGAGATCCCTATGGGCTGCAGCATTTCTTTTGCCACCCATAGGGAGCTCTGACAATTCTTACACAGGCCTGCCACTGCAGCCTGAGTGAAATAACGTCCACGTTATTTCACAGCCATTTTACACTGCACTTAAGTAACTTATAAGTCACCTATATGTCTAACCTTTACCTGGTAAAGGTTAGGTGCAAAGTTACTTAGTGTGAGGGCACCCTGGCACTAGCCAAGGTGCCCCCACATTGTTCAGAGCCAATTCACTGAACTTTGTGAGTGCGGGGACACCATTACACGCGTGCACTACATATAGGTCACTACCTATATGTAGCTTCACCATGGTAACTCCGAATATGGCCATGTAACATGTCTATGATCATGGAATTGCCCCCTCTATGCCATCCTGGCATTGTTGGTACAATTCCATGATCCCAGTGGTCTGTAGCACAGACCCTGGTACTGCCAAACTGCCCTTCCTGGGGTTTCTCTGCAGCTGCTGCTGCTGCCAACCCCTCAGACAGGCATCTGCCCTCCTGGGGTCCAGCCAGGCCTGGCCCAGGATGGCAGAACAAAGAACTTCCTCTGAGAGAGGGTGTAACACCCTCTCCCTTTGGAAAATGGTGTGAAGGCAGGGGAGGAGTAGCCTCCCCCAGCCTCTGGAAATGCTTTGTTGGGCACAGAGGTGCCCAATTCTGCATAAGCCAGTCTACACCGGTTCAGGGACCCCTTAGCCCCTGCTCTGGCGCGAAACTGGACAAAGGAAAGGGGAGTGACCACTCCCCTGACCTGCACCTCCCCTGGGAGGTGTCCAGAGCTCCTCCAGTGTGCTCCAGACCTCTGCCATCTTGGAAACAGAGGTGCTGCTGGCACACTGGACTGCTCTGAGTGGCCAGTGCCACCAGGTGACGTCAGAGACTCCTTGTGATAGGCTCCTTCAGGTGTTAGTAGCCTTTCCTCTCTCCTAGGTAGCCAAACCCTCTTTTCTGGCTATTTAGGGTCTCTGTCTCTGGGGAAACTTTAGATAACGAATGCATGAGCTCAGCCGAGTTCCTCTGCATCTCCCTCTTCACCTTCTGATAAGGAATCGACCGCTGACCGCGCTGGAAGCCTGCAAACCTGCAACATAGTAGCAAAGACGACTACTGCAACTCTGTAACGCTGATCCTGCCGCCTTCTCGACTGTTTTCCTGCTTGTGCATGCTGTGGGGGTAGCCTGCCTCCTCTCTGCACCAGAAGCTCCGAAGAAATCTCCCGTGGGTCGACGGAATCTTCCCCCTGCAACCGCAGGCACCAAAAAGCTGCATCTCCGGTCCCTGGGGTCTCCTCTCAGCACGACGAGCGAGGTCCCTCGAATCCAGCGATACCGTCCAAGTGACCCCCACAGTCCAGTGACTCTTCAGCCCAAGTTTGGTGGAGGTAAGTCCTTGCCTCACCTCGCTGGGCTGCATTGCTGGGAACCGCGACTTTGCAAGCTTCTCCGGCCCCTGTGCACTTCCGGCGGAAATCCTTCGTGCACAGCCAAGCCTGGGTCCACGGCACTCTAACCTGCATTGCACGACTTTCTAAGTTGGTCTCCGGCGACGTGGGACTCCTTTGTGCAACTTCGGCGAGCACCGTTTCACGCATCCTCGTAGTGCCTGTTTCTGGCACTTCTCCGGGTGCTACCTGCTTCAGTGAGGGCTCCTTGTCTTGCTCGACGTCCCCTCTCTCTGCAGGTCCAATTTGCGACCTCCTGGTCCCTCCTGGGCCCCAGTAGCGTCCAAAAACGCCAAACGCACGATTTGCGTGTAGCAAGGCTTGTTGGCGTCCATCCGGCGGGAAAACACTTCTGCACGACTCTCCAAGGCGTGGGGGATCCATCCTCCAAAGGGGAAGTCTCTAGCCCTTGTCGTTCCTGCAGTATTCACAGTTCTTCAGCCTAGTAAGAGCTTCTTTGCACCAACCGCTGGCATTTCTTGGGCATCTGCCCATCTCCGAGCTGCTTGTGACTTTTGGACTTGGTCCCCTTGTTCCACAGGTACCTTCAGACAGGAATCCATCGTTGTTGCATTGCTGATTTGTGTTTTCCTTGCATTCTCCCTCTAACACGACTATTTTGTCCTTAGGGGAACTTTGGTGCACTTTGCACTCACTTTTCAGGGTCTTGGGGAGGGTTATTTTTCTAACTCTCACTATTTTCTAATAGTCCCAGCGACCCTCTACAAGGTCACATAGGTTTGGGGTCCATTCGTGGTTCACATTCCACTTTTGGAGTATATGGTTTGTGTTGCCCCTATCCCTATGTTTCCCCATTGCATCCTATTGTAATTATACATTGTTTGCACTGTTTTCTAAGACTATACTGCATATTTTTGCTATTGTGTATATATATCTTGTGTATATTTCCTATCCTCTCACTGAGGGTACACTCTAAGATACTTTGGCATATTGTCATAAAAATAAAGTACCTTTATTTTTAGTATAACTGTGTATTGTGTTTTCTTATGATATTGTGCATATGACACTAGGTGGTACTGTAGTAGCTTCACACGTCTCCTAGTTCAGCCTAAGCTGCTCTGCTAAGCTACCATTATCTATCAGCCTAAGCTGCTAGACACCCTATACACTAATAAGGGATAACTGGGCCTGGTGCAAGGTGCAAGTACCCCTTGGTACCCACTACAAGCCAGTCCAGCCTCCTACATTGGTTGTGCAGTGGTGGGATAAGTGCTTGAGACTACTTACCACTCTTGTCATTGTACTTTTCATAAGAGAAAAATATACAAAACAAGGTCAGTGTATATACACATAGCCAAAAAGTTTTTGCATTTCCTCTTTTCACTCTTTTCTAAGTGCTGAAAAGTACTTCTAAACTTTCAAAAAGTTCTTAAAAGTTTAAAAAGTTTTTTTCTGTCTTTCCAAAAAGTTCTGAAAACTTTTTTCTCTTTGTCTATCACTTTAACTCTCTCTAAAAAATGTCTGGCACAGGCCAAAAAGTTGAACTGTCCAAACTTGCATATGATCACCTTAGCTGGAAAGGAGCAAGGAGTCTCTGCATAGAGAGAGGTTTGAGTGTAGGGAAGAATCCTTCTTTAGAACTGTTAATTAATATGCTTAGAGTACAAGATAAGGCCATAAGTGCCCAATCTGTAGAAAAAGTAGCTAATGGTTCTCAATCTGATCCAGGGACTCCCCCAGGAAAAGGTTCAGGAAAGAAACTTCTCAGCCTGCCCATTACTAGACAGTCTAGCATAGTTGGTACAGAGGTTGAATCACATCATACTGATGATGTGCTCTCACATTATACTGGTAGCCAAGCTGTTAGGGTGCCCTCTGTAAGGGACAGGTCTCCTTCTGTTCATTCCCATCATACCTCTGTATCTAGAAATGTCCCTCCCACCCACCCTGATGACAGATTGTTAGAAAGGGAGCTCAATAGATTGAGAGTGGAGCAAACCAGACTGAAGCTCAAGAAGCAACAGCTGGATTTGGATAGACAGTCTTTAGAAATAGAGAGGGAAAGACAGAAGATGGGTTTAGATACCCATGGTGGCAGCAGCAGTATTCCCCATAGTCATCCTGCAAAAGAGCATGATTCCAGGAATCTGCATAAGATAGTTCCCCCTTACAAGGAGGGGGATGACATTAACAAGTGGTTTGCTGCACTTGAGAGGGCCTGTGCTGTACAGGATGTCCCTCAAAGGCAGTGGGCTGCTATCCTATGGCTATCATTTACAGGAAAAGGTAGGGATAGGCTCCTTACTGTAAAAGAAAATGATGCTAACAATTTCCAAGTTCTTAAGAATGCACTCCTGGATGGTTATGGCTTAACCACTGAACAGTACAGGATCAAGTTCAGAGATACCAAAAAGGAGTCTTCACAAGACTGGGTTGATTTCATTGACCAGGCAGTGAAGGCCTTGGAGGGGTGGTTACATGGCAGTAAAGTTACTGATTATGACAGCCTGTATAACTTAATCCTGAGAGAGCATATTCTTAATAATTGTGTGTCTGATTTGTTGCACCAGTACTTGGTGGACTCTGATCTGACCTCTCCCCAAGAATTGGGAAAGAAGGCAGACAAATGGGTCAGAACAAGAGTGAACAGAAAAGTTCATACAGGGGGTGACAAAGATGGCAACAAAAAGAAGGATGGTAAGTCTTCTGACAAGGGTGGGGACAAATCTAAAAATGAGTCTTCATCAGGCCCACAAAAACACTCTGGTGGGGGTGGTGGGCCCAAACCTTCCTCTAATCAGAACAAGGAAAGGAAACCATGGTGCTATTTATGTAAGATAAAAGGCCATTGGACAACAGATCCCAGTTGTCCAAAGAAAGGCACCACAGCTCCTACCACTACAACCCCTACTGCTACACCTAGTGTCCCTACTAATAGCAGTGGTGGTGGGAGCAAACCTACTAATAGCCAATCCAAGGGAGTAGCTGGGCTCACTTTTGGTAATTTAGTTGGGGTTGGTCTGATTAGGGAGACCACAGAGGCTACTTTAGTCTCTGAAGGGGCTATTGACTTAGCCACTTTGGTTGCTTGCCCCCATAACTTGGAGAAGTACAAGCAACTAACCCTAATAAATGGTGTTGAGGTCCAGGCCTACAGGGACACAGGTGCCAGTGTCACAATGGTGATTGAGAAACTGGTGCACCCTGAACAACACATACTTGGACACCAGTACCAAGTAACCGATGCTCACAACATAACACAAAGCCACCCCATGGCTGTTGTAAATCTCAACTGGGGGGGGGTATCTGGTCCAAAGAAAGTTGTGGTAGCTTCAGATTTACCTGTAGACTGTCTATTAGGGAACGATTTGGAGACATCAGCTTGGTCAGATGTGGAGTTGGAGGCCCATGCAGCAATGCTGGGCATCCCAGGGCATATTTTTGCTTTGACAAGGGCTCAGGCCAAAAAGCAAAAAGGACAGGGAAGCTTGGATCCTGGAACAATGGACCAAGTGCTCCCTAAAGCTAGGGCTAGTAGAAGCAAACCACTTCCTACTATCCCTCCCTCTACAGTGGATTCTAATTCTGAGGAAGAAGAATTCCCTCCCTGTGCAGAACCTACACCAGAGGAGCTGGAAGCAGACACTGCTGAGCTTTTGGGTGAAGGGGGGCCTGCCAGAGAGGAGCTGAGTGTGGCACAGCAAACCTGTCCCACATTAGAGGGTCTCAGACAGCAAGCTGTCAAACAGGCTAATGGGGATGTCAGTGACTCACACAGAGTTTACTGGGAGGACAACCTCTTGTACACTGAGCAAAGGGATCCTAAACCTGGAGCTGCCAGGAGATTAGTGATTCCTCAGGAGTACAGAAAGTTCCTCCTAACACTGGCACATGACATTCCCTTAGCTGGGCACCTGGGTCAAATGAAAACTTGGGACAGATTGGTACCACTGTTTCATTGGCCTAGGATGTCTGAGGACACAAAAGAATTTTGTAAGTCCTGTGAAACCTGTCAAGCCAGTGGCAAGACAGGTGGCACTCCAAAGGCACCCCTTATCCCACTGCCTGTGGTTGGGGTTCCCTTTGAAAGGGTAGGGGTTGACATAGTTGGCCCCCTTGACCCTCCTACTGCTTCAGGCAATAGGTTTATCTTAGTGGTAGTGGACCATGCCACAAGGTATCCTGAAGCAATTCCTTTAAGGACCACTACAGCTCCTGCAGTGGCAAAGGCCCTCCTGGGAATATTTTCCAGGGTGGGCTTCCCAAAGGAAGTAGTATCAGACAGAGGAAGCAATTTCATGTCTGCATACTTAAAGGCCATGTGGAAGGAGTGTGGTGTAACTTACAAGTTCACAACACCCTATCATCCACAAACAAATGGACTGGTGGAGAGATTTAATAAAACTCTCAAAGGCATGATTATGGGACTCCCTGAAAAACTCCGCAGGAGATGGGATATCCTTCTACCATGCCTCCTTTTTGCCTACAGGGAGGTACCCCAGAAAGGAGTGGGCTTCAGCCCCTTTGAACTTCTTTTTGGACACCCTGTTAGGGGTCCACTCACACTTGTAAAGGAGGGTTGGGAACAACCTTTAAAAGCTCCTAAGCAGGATATTGTGGATTATGTACTTGGCCTCAGATCAAGGATGGCTGAGTACATGAAAAAGGCCAGTAAAAACCTTCAGGCCAGCCAAGAGCTCCAGAAGCAATGGCATGATCAGAAGGCTGTTTTGGTTCAGTACCAACCAGGGCAGAAAGTGTGGGTCTTGGAGCCTGTGGCCCCAAGAGCACTCCAAGATAAATGGAGTGGTCCACACACAATTGTTGAAAAGAAGGGTGAAGTCACCTACTTGGTTGACTTAGGCACTGCCAGGAGTCCCCTTAGGGTGCTCCATGTCAACCGCCTGAAACCCTACTATGACAGGGCTGATCTCACCCTGCTCATGGCAACAGATGAGGGACAGGAAGAAGACAGTGATCCTCTACCTGATCTCTTCTCTTCCACAGAACAAGATGCTCTTGTGGAAGGGGTAGTTTTGGCTGATTGTCTTACTGCTGAGCAGAAAGATAATTGCATAAATCTCCTAGGACAATTTTCAGAACTCTTCTCCATTGTGCCAGGCACCACTTCTTGGTGTGAGCACACTATAGATACTGGAGACAGTTTACCTGTCAAAAGTAAGATCTATAGGCAGCCTGACCATGTCAGGGACTGCATAAAGCAAGAAGTTCAGAAGATGTTGGAACTAGGAGTGGTTGAGCACTCTGACAGTCCATGGGCTTCTCCTGTGGTACTGGTACCAAAACCCAATTCTAAAGATGGAAAGAAGGAAATGAGGTTTTGTGTAGACTATAGAGGTCTCAACTTGGTAACCAAAACAGATGCTCACCCTATACCCAGGGCAGATGAGCTAATAGATACACTGGCATCTGCCAAGTATCTAAGCACTTTTGATTTGACTGCAGGGTATTGGCAGATCAAAATGTCAGAAGATGCTAAACCTAAGACTGCATTTTCTACCATTGGAGGACATTACCAGTTTACTGTAATGCCTTTTGGTTTGAAAAATGCACCTGCCACTTTTCAGAGGTTGGTGAACACAGTCCTGCAAGGGCTGGAAGCTTTCAGTGCAGCATATTTGGATGATATAGCTGTCTTTAGCTCCAGCTGGGATGATCACCTGGTCCACCTTTGGAAAGTTTTGGAGGCCCTGCAAAAGGCAGGCCTCACTATCAAGGCTTCAAAGTGCCAGATAGGGCAGGGTAAGGTGGTTTATCTGGGACACCTTGTTGGTGGGGAACAGATTGCACCACTTCAGGGGAAAATCCAAACTATTATTGATTGGATTCCCCCTACCACTCAGACTCAGGTGAGAGCCTTCCTAGGCCTCACTGGGTATTACAGGAGGTTCATTAAGAACTATGGCTCCATTGCAGCCCCTCTTAATGACCTCACATCCAAGAAAATGCCTAAAAAGGTATTATGGACAGCAAACTGTCAGAAAGCTTTTGAGGAGCTGAAGCAGGCCATGTGCTCTGCACCTGTCCTGAAAAGCCCTTGTTACTCTAAAAAATTCTATGTCCAAACTGATGCATCTGAATTAGGAGTAGGGGCAGTCCTATCACAACTTAATTCTGAGGGCCAGGATCAACCTGTTGCTTTTATTAGTAGAAGGTTGACCCCTAGAGAAAAGCGTTGGTCTGCCATTGAGAGGGAGGCCTTTGCTGTGGTCTGGGCTCTGAAGAAGTTGAGGCCATACCTGTTTGGCACTCACTTCATTGTTCAGACAGACCACAAACCTCTACTTTGGCTAAAACAAATGAAAGGTGAAAATCCTAAATTGTTGAGGTGGTCCATATCCCTACAGGGAATGGACTATACAGTGGAACATAGACCTGGGAGTAGCCACTCCAATGCAGATGGACTCTCCAGATATTTCCACTTAGACAATGAAGACTCATCAGGTAATGGCTAGTCTTATTGTCCTTCGTTTGGGGGGGGTTGTGTAGGAAAGTACCATCTTGCCTGGCATGTTACCCCCATTTTTCACTGTATATATGTTGTTTTAGTTGTATGTGTCACTGGGACCCTGGTAACCCAGGGCCCCAGTGCTCATAAGTGTGCCTGTATGTGTTACCTGTGTAGTGACTAACTGTCTCACTGAGGCTCTGCTAATCAGAACCTCAGTGGTTATGCTCTCTCATTTCTTTCCAAATTGTCACTGACAGGCTAGTGACCATTTTTACCAATTTACATTGGCTTACTGGAACACCCTTATAATCCCCTAGTATATGGTACTGAGGTACCCAGGGTATTGGGGTTCCAGGAGATCCCTATGGGCTGCAGCATTTCTTTTGCCACCCATAGGGAGCTCTGACAATTCTTACACAGGCCTGCCACTGCAGCCTGAGTGAAATAACGTCCACGTTATTTCACAGCCATTTTACACTGCACTTAAGTAACTTATAAGTCACCTATATGTCTAACCTTTACCTGGTAAAGGTTAGGTGCAAAGTTACTTAGTGTGAGGGCACCCTGGCACTAGCCAAGGTGCCCCCACATTGTTCAGAGCCAATTCACTGAACTTTGTGAGTGCGGGGACACCATTACACGCGTGCACTACATATAGGTCACTACCTATATGTAGCTTCACCATGGTAACTCCGAATATGGCCATGTAACATGTCTATGATCATGGAATTGCCCCCTCTATGCCATCCTGGCATTGTTGGTACAATTCCATGATCCCAGTGGTCTGTAGCACAGACCCTGGTACTGCCAAACTGCCCTTCCTGGGGTTTCTCTGCAGCTGCTGCTGCTGCCAACCCCTCAGACAGGCATCTGCCCTCCTGGGGTCCAGCCAGGCCTGGCCCAGGATGGCAGAACAAAGAACTTCCTCTGAGAGAGGGTGTAACACCCTCTCCCTTTGGAAAATGGTGTGAAGGCAGGGGAGGAGTAGCCTCCCCCAGCCTCTGGAAATGCTTTGTTGGGCACAGAGGTGCCCAATTCTGCATAAGCCAGTCTACACCGGTTCAGGGACCCCTTAGCCCCTGCTCTGGCGCGAAACTGGACAAAGGAAAGGGGAGTGACCACTCCCCTGACCTGCACCTCCCCTGGGAGGTGTCCAGAGCTCCTCCAGTGTGCTCCAGACCTCTGCCATCTTGGAAACAGAGGTGCTGCTGGCACACTGGACTGCTCTGAGTGGCCAGTGCCACCAGGTGACGTCAGAGACTCCTTGTGATAGGCTCCTTCAGGTGTTAGTAGCCTTTCCTCTCTCCTAGGTAGCCAAACCCTCTTTTCTGGCTATTTAGGGTCTCTGTCTCTGGGGAAACTTTAGATAACGAATGCATGAGCTCAGCCGAGTTACTCTGCATCTCCCTCTTCACCTTCTGATAAGGAATCGACCGCTGACCGCGCTGGAAGCCTGCAAACCTGCAACATAGTAGCAAAGACGACTACTGCAACTCTGTAACGCTGATCCTGCCGCCTTCTCGACTGTTTTCCTGCTTGTGCATGCTGTGGGGGTAGCCTGCCTCCTCTCTGCACCAGAAGCTCCGAAGAAATCTCCCGTGGGTCGACGGAATCTTCCCCCTGCAACCGCAGGCACCAAAAAGCTGCATCTCCGGTCCCTGGGGTCTCCTCTCAGCACGACGAGCGAGGTCCCTCGAATCCAGCGACACCGTCCAAGTGACCCCCACAGTCCAGTGACTCTTCAGCCCAAGTTTGGTGGAGGTAAGTCCTTGCCTCACCTCGCTGGGCTGCATTGCTGGGAACCGCGACTTTGCAAGCTTCTCCGGCCCCTGTGCACTTCCGGCGGAAATCCTTCGTGCACAGCCAAGCCTGGGTCCACGGCACTCTAACCTGCATTGCACGACTTTCTAAGTTGGTCTCCGGCGACGTGGGACTCCTTTGTGCAACTTCGGCGAGCACCGTTTCACGCATCCTCGTAGTGCCTGTTTCTGGCACTTCTCCGGGTGCTACCTGCTTCAGTGAGGGCTCCTTGTCTTGCTCGACGTCCCCTCTCTCTGCAGGTCCAATTTGCGACCTCCTGGTCCCTCCTGGGCCCCAGTAGCGTCCAAAAACGCCAAACGCACGATTTGCGTGTAGCAAGGCTTGTTGGCGTCCATCCGGCGGGAAAACACTTCTGCACGACTCTCCAAGGCGTGGGGGATCCATCCTCCAAAGAGGAAGTCTCTAGCCCTTGTCGTTCCTGCAGTATTCACAGTTCTTCAGCCTAGTAAGAGCTTCTTTGCACCAACCGCTGGCATTTCTTGGGCATCTGCCCATCTCCGAGCTGCTTGTGACTTTTGGACTTGGTCCCCTTGTTCCACAGGTACCTTCAGACAGGAATCCATCGTTGTTGCATTGCTGATTTGTGTTTTCCTTGCATTCTCCCTCTAACACGACTATTTTGTCCTTAGGGGAACTTTGGTGCACTTTGCACTCACTTTTCAGGGTCTTGGGGAGGGTTATTTTTCTAACTCTCACTATTTTCTAATAGTCCCAGCGACCCTCTACAAGGTCACATAGGTTTGGGGTCCATTCGTGGTTCACATTCCACTTTTGGAGTATATGGTTTGTGTTGCCCCTATCCCTATGTTTCCCCATTGCATCCTATTGTAATTATACATTGTTTGCACTGTTTTCTAAGACTATACTGCATATTTTTGCTATTGTGTATATATATCTTGTGTATATTTCCTATCCTCTCACTGAGGGTACACTCTAAGATACTTTGGCATATTGTCATAAAAATAAAGTACCTTTATTTTTAGTATAACTGTGTATTGTGTTTTCTTATGATATTGTGCATATGACACTAGGTGGTACTGTAGTAGCTTCACACGTCTCCTAGTTCAGCCTAAGCTGCTCTGCTAAGCTACCATTATCTATCAGCCTAAGCTGCTAGACACCCTATACACTAATAAGGGATAACTGGGCCTGGTGCAAGGTGCAAGTACCCCTTGGTACCCACTACAAGCCAGTCCAGCCTCCTACAGTACATATCTGCACCTATGCTTCACGTGGTGTGCCTGTCAAGTTGTGAGTGTGTTACATACATTTGGGTGCATGTGTTTGTGTGGTGCACTGATTGTGCTGTACTTCAGCATGGTGCATATGTGTTGTTACCTGCACATCTGTGTTACCCTGGCCATGTGTTTTTGGAGTGGTGTATGTCTTGTGTGCTCTACAGGGTTGCTGTGTTGTGTGTATATTGCTAGATTTGTTGACTTACCCACAAGTAGGCCAATTCCATATTGGTCATCCTGGAAATGTTCATTGATCCTGCTGTGCCTGAACATATAGGCATCATGGATGCTCCCAGGATACTTGGCTAAAATGTTTGCAAATAGTCCCCGGTGGTCCACTATGGCCTACACATTTATGGAATGCATGTGTTTGCAGTTCCTGTTAAATGCTCTGTTGCTGCAGGTGGAACAAGTCGATCATGGGTGCAGTCCATTGCACCGAGCACATGCGGAAAGCCAGCAAATTGGTAGAACACCTGTTTTATCTCCTGCTGCATTTGCTGGGTGTTGGGGAAGCTGAAGTGCCAGGGTGTCAGAGAGATAATTGCATCTAACACCTTTGGCAGGAACACCGAGAAGGATGGCTGTGACACACCAGCAACCAGGGCACCCCTCACCTGAAATGATCCACTTGCCAGCATGTGCAGAACAGCTAGCATCTTTTTCACAGGTGGTATATTATGTGGGGTCTGCAGGCTGGCTGTGTTCTGTGGCTCAGTGTGGTGCAGCAGGTGTAGTATGGATTGCCGGTTGAGTCTGTATGTCCTAATGATGTCTTGTTCCCTGAGGCCAAGGAGGGTTTTCCTGTATCGGAATATCCTCTCCTGCCTTATGCATTGCCTTTGTGGGCCCTGTTGTGGTGGTTGCTGTTATTGTTGCTGTCCTCTGTGTCGTCTCCCAAGTTGGAGCAGTAGCACTTCCATCTTGTCCTGTGGGTTGGTAATGTTGCTTCTGAGGGTTTTTCCTTAAGAAGTGGTGTGTGGGCCTCTTTCAACGCCAGGTCTGACCCAGGCATTCAAACTTGACACAAATCGGAGTTAACGTAATTTTTTGGGATCTGCCTCCCACCCGTGCGTCATTTTTGCATGGGTGGATAAATACGGTGTTAGGGGCTTAAAGTCATTTTGTGGACATGAACAAAACATCTCATTGATGCAAGGTGGTTTCACGTATCCAAAAAATGATGTTAACTCCAATATTTTGATGCTAGTCGGGTCCAGGGTCAAAATATAAATATGTGTTAAGTTTGCGCTGAATTAGCGTAAAAAAAGGGCGCTTATTCAGCGCAAAGCGAGTATAAAAATGGGCCCTAGTTCTCCAACGACATAGGCTTGTATTCTATATTGATCAAAATGCTGTGAGAAAGTGCCTCTTTTGACATGGTTAGCCCCCTACTTTTTGCCTGGTATTTGATGTGGTTTCAAAGTTGTTAGTGCCCAGGAAACCCGCTAACCAGGATCCCTGGGCAAGATCTCTTTCCCAAAACTGTTGTGATGCATTGGCACGATTGGCAACACCTTTAGCTGCCACTATAAGTCCCTAATAAATAGTACTTAGGTATCCAGAGTATGGGGTACTAAGGGTAGGCTCCTGAGTGCAGCAGCACAGCTTGTGCCACCCTCAGGGACCATGCATCCAAGTGCACCCAGCACTGCCATTGCAGGCTGAGTATCCTTGTGCAATCCTAAAATGCAAAACTGACATGACCCACAACCTGTGTGACCTGTCCACTAAACACTGCATGCAATATAGGTACGTCACCCTTCCTGTGCCTGTGGGTCCTAGGGCTCATGAAGACAAGTGGTTGTGGCCCTATCCCATACTTGAAAAGAAAGGGGAGGTCACTTATCTAGTTGTTCTCAAGAGAATAATTCATATCAACCGCCTAAAACCCTACTATGACAGAGCTGACATGACCATGCTCATGATTACAGATGAGGGACAGGAAAAAGAGAGTGAACCTCTCCCTGATCTCCTCTCCAGCAACCCACAAGATGGATTGGTGGATAGAGTAGTCTTATCAGGCACCGTCACAGAGCAACAGCAGGCTGTTTGCAGATAAGTCCTCAACCAGTATGCTGAGTTATTCTCACTGACCCCTGGTACAACTGATTGGTGTACTCATGATGTGGACACTGGTGATAACATTTCCAGACAGTCAGACCATGTCAGGGAGACCATCCACACAAAAGTCAAGAAAATGTTGGATTTGGTTGTCATTGAACCCTCAGAGAGCCCCTGGGCTAGCGCAGTAGTGTTAGTCCCCAATCCTCACTCCAAAGGAGGGAAAAAGGCAATGAGGTTCTGTGTGGATTGCAGGGGCCTCAACTCAGTAACTAAGACAGATGCACACCTAATTCCAAGAGCTGATGAGCTCATAGGCAGATTAGGGGCAACCAAATATCTGAGTAGTTTTGATTTGACATCTGGGTACCGGAGGATTGGCCAGACCCCAGGAGCAAAAGAGAGGTCATCATTCCCCAATCCAGGAGGGCAATATCAGTTTACTGCTATGCCTTTTGGATTAAAGAAAGCCCAGCCACTTTTCAAAGGTTGGTGAACCAAGTCATTGCTGGTCTGGAATCCTTTATGCAGCTTATTTGGATGACATAGCTGTCTACATCTCCACCTGGCAGGATCATCTGATCCACCTAGGAAAGGTTCTTGAGTCCCTGCAAAAGGGATGCCTCACTATCACTGCCACCAAGTGCCAGTAAGTTTAGGGTAAAGTTATTTTCTTGGGCCACCTGGTAGGTGGAAGCCAAGTCCAGCCCTCCAACCCAAGATCCAGACCATTCTGGCTTGGGACGCTCCCACAACCCAGACTCAGGTCAGGGCATGACTCTACTATAGGAGAGATGTGAAGGACTATGGCACCATAGTGGCCTCCCTCACAGAATTGACCACCAAGAAAATGCCCAAAAAGGTTAACTGGTTGTCAAAGGGCCTTTGCCACTCTGAAGAATGTGCAGTGGTCCAGTTTTACAAAATCCAGACTACTCCAGGTAGTTTATTGTCCAAACAGATGGCTTAGGGGATAGGAGCAGACCTAGCCCAGAAACATGGTGAGGGACATGACCAGCCTGTTACTTTTATAAGCAGAAGTTTTCTTCCTAGGGAACAAAAATGTAGTGTCATATGGAGGAAAGACTTTGTTGTGGTCTGGGCCTTGAAGAAGCTGAGGCAATACTTGTTTGGCTCTCACTGCATAGTTCAATCAAAACACAGGCCTCTAAGATGGTTGCAACAAATAAAAGGTGAAAACTGCCTAGGTGACCTATTTTGCATCAGGGAATGGACTTTCAAGTTTAACATAGACATGGGACTGCCCGTGCCAATACAGATGACCTTTCCAGGTTCTTCCACTTATATGATGATGACTCACTAGGGAGAGGGTAGTCTCATCCTTTTTCATTTGGTGGGGGTAGTAGTGTGAGAAAGTGCCTCTTTTGACATGGTTAACCTATTTCTTGCCTGGTATTTGATGTGGTTTCAAATAGTTTAGTGCCCAGGGTCCCTGCTAACCAGGATCCCTGGGCTAGATCTCGTTCCCAAAACTGTTGTGATTCATTGGCACAATTGAAAGCACCTCTAGCTGCCACTGTAAGGCCCCAGCAAATGGTACTTAGTTACCAGGGCATGGGGTACAAAAGGGTAGGCCCCTGAGGGGGGCAGCAGAACAGATTGTGCCACCCTCAGGGACCATGCATCCAAGTGCACTCAGCACTGTCATTGCAGGATGAGTGTCCTGGTGCAATCCTAAAATGCAAAACTGACATGGCACACAACCTGTGTGACCTGTCCACTACACACTGCGTGCACTATAGGTAAGTTACCCCTCTGGCAGTCCTTTGAGCCCTAAAGCAGGGTGCACTATACTACATGTGTGGGCTTTGACGCATGAGCAATATGCCCCTACTGTGTCGTTGCCAAACCTGGGACATAGTAAGTTAACAGAGCAGCCATTGTAAATGCATTCGCTGGCCACTGGTCAGTATGTGTAGGTTCAGAAAATAAAAGCCCTTCCAGGGCAGAGGTGTTACACCTCCTCCCCCAGGAATGTGCACAGCCCTACCTGCAAGCTTCAAAGGGCTTGTCGCCCTAGAAACTCGACCCGAGCCCTGCTGCTAACAGCAGATGGCCGTCGCCATTGCAAACGCCTACTTTTGGCATGAGCAATGGTGGGAAAATGCACAAAGGACAGGAGGAGTGACCACCCCAGCCTGCACCACCTCTAAGGTGTTGCATGCAAGGTGACCCCTCAATTTCATTTTCCTCCATCTTGCATGGTAGGGAACTAGCCAATCAGGGATAGAGGTGTGACCTCTGCTACAGGATGTGGTCACATAGTGGGTGTAGCCACACTAAGATAGATGACCCATTGGTCACTGCTAGGAACTCCCCTAAACACCCACTAAATGCAGTATTTAGTGGACACCCCTGGACCTGCAGATCATTTTCCATGGACACAAGAAGGCCAGAAACAAAGAAGATTCAAAGCTTGAGAAAATAAGTCCTGTTGCACAAAGAAAAAGGCGCCAAACCCTGCCTGCTGCACCCAGGGCTCGACAATGAATGCTCAGGGGTTGACTGGGCATCAGAATAACTCTACGCAACCCCAGAGGACCTCCACCCTTCTGAAAATTGCCAAGGACCTCGCTCCAGAGTTAAGGTATCACTCCCTGCAACAAAGAAGCGAAGACCAGGGAAGACCAGTTCACTGACCGGCTGCTGACCAAGGAACCGGACACAGCAGCCAGATCAAATTCCACCCAACAGATCCAGAGAACAAACCCTGTATGTGGGCCAAGTTTGGTACACTGCAACCTCCAGTGGCTGGACCGTGCAATAGCAAGGGGTACTGGACACACAATGTCAGATATTCAGAAGAAAAGTCCACTCCAGAATCTCTGAAACCAGAAGTAAGCTCCAGTTGAGGGACTTCAGGACACATAAGAACCACCCACCAGAGTGGCCCTGCTGAACTGCAATCCACCCTTAAATTGACCTGTCTCCTGGTTCCAAGGGCATCTTTCCTCACAGCTCTTGGCTGACCTATCTGCTCTGCACCCTGCCTCCCATGCCCCAGCACCGGAGAACCAGCTGTACTCTAAAGTTCCGCCACTCCTTCACTCCTTGTGGCCTGTAAACTCCAATGGGACCCAGCAGAAACACCTAAGTATTTTTGTGAATTGGTCTTGAGTTATTCTTTTGGGTGTGTGGCCACATTTATTGACACTGTAAGTAAAACAAATGCTTAGCACTGCTCCAATATTGGCCTAAATTCTCAACCAAGCTACCATAAAAATGTGAGCATTAGGTGGTCTAGCTTTTTACTTCTTTAAACCAAGGTGGGGTTGCTTGGATTCTCTTCACAGTGCACATCATTTCTTTACACTATATGGAGTGCCAGCCTCCTACAAATGGCTACAAATTAAATTATTCTTGAACGTACGATTAGGGGTCTTCCTCAACCTTTTTGAGACTTAGGCCCTGATTTGGAATTTATCTGATGGGTTACTCCATCACAGCAGTGACAGATATCCCGTCCGCCGAAATAAAAATCCCATTATTTCCTATGGGATTTATATTCCAGCAAATGGGATATCGGTCACCATTGTGACAGAGTAACCTGTCCTCCGAAATTTACTCAGGCCCTTAGTTGCAAAACATTCATATGAAGTAAAAGCATTTAAAACAATTGAAGGTGTGAGTCACATATCTGGCAGGCAGACTATGTCAAACATTGGTTGAAATTAAAATGTACTTTAGATCATTCCATTGGCGGACCCTCTGACAGTGGAAGTAGTTCTAGAAATATCTTGTCATGTGACTCAATTTTCTGCAAAAGTGAAAACATGTGAGAGATATTTTTTTTTTAAAAATGGGTGAGTAGGATTAAAATAATTATCTTTGTAGATAAAATACACGTATTTCCTAAGTGCTTCTCTTGTGGTATTATATTTTAACGGTTCAATTGTCTGAAGAGGCATATCTAGGAGGTATAAAGTGTTTAAACAGGTTATGATCAAAAACGTCAAAATCTATCACATTATAGGACCTACAGCTGCAAACTCACTGAGAAACGGATTGTTAAATTCACCAACCCATTACATTTTTGTGCGAGAGTTCCTTCAACAATTTGGCTTATAATAGATTTATGTTTGTATGTCTACTGATTTCTGCTTTGTGGGTGCTATCTAATTATTCAGCACATAATTATTGTTATTATTTACACCATGCTTTTCCCTTGATGAACTGTTAGATGACATTTATTTAGTCTACCGTCTGTCACTCATGGAATATGACTTATGACCAGCCCTACACGTTTGGTGCAGTGGTGGCACTTATGGCATGGGCCCATCTGTTGCCATTGTAATATGCTGTTTACTGTTTATTCCTGGTTATTGCAGTATTTGTTTTACAGGAAATGTTGTTATGATTTGTTTATGCTGTTATCTCGTGTTAGGAACCTTGATGGCGTCGGCTGCGTTCCAGGTTCGAGAGCTTTAGGCTGGGGGCAGTTGCCTGCAGTCTCTCGAAGTGGAAGGTAGTCATTGGTCGTGCGTCCATTTCAGAATGATGAAATTTACCAATCCACAAAGCGTCTCCTAGGAGATTTTGTCATGGTGGATTTCATAAATACGTATCTTCAGTGGAGGACGGCCCACCCGCTACAGCCATCCCACTGAGTTTAGACTGGCTACCTTGTTTACACCAAGTGGCTCCCACTTTCTTGGCAGGGCTGTTCAGTGAAAAAGGAAACTGTGGCATTAGGTCCATCAAGCTATGATGCATGGTGTAACAGGAAGCAGTTTAGGCTTTCATACACAGCCTACTAGAACCAGTGCCCCATACACGCATGGCATATTTTGCCCAGAATCCGGGGTACATTTGCACGGTGCTCTTAAGACTGCTACGTGGTTTACATGGTAGATCCTGATAAGAAAAAGACGAGTAGACATGACATTAAAAGGGATGACTACATAGAATGGCTCTTTCAGCGCTATGTTCCTTGCAATACTGTCCTGCTTGCGGGAGTTTGCTTCCAATTACCGAATGAATTAGGGATTTCCGGAGGTGGGTAGACAGGACATCTGCCAATATTTTGCTGCTGTTCCATTACGTCCCACCTTTAAACTCGTGATAGTAGCCGCCCTCTATTCGACCTAATTTACTTCTAAGTTAATTATTGATTAATTAAATTCAATTAATTAACTATAATTAACTTAATGTAATGATTCCATCATTGTGTGGCTCTTTGAAAATATTGTGCTGTATAATTCCTTTACCTTTCGCGTGATGGGCCACTGCAGATTTGCATGTTGGCCTGCGCTGCCTAGCTTTAGGTAAATCTGGGCATGAGTGTGCTCCCTAATTTTAGTCCTGTGCTCACTAAAGAATTATGATCTTTAATGATTTGTGATCTTTTAGAAGGTACTATAGACTTCTATGTCCCCGGAAAGGTGTGCAACTTGCTTTGAATTTCTAATAGAGTAAGCCACAATGTCTTCAATTGCACTTGCATGTATCGCTATCTCAAGCCATAGGGTGACTTGAGCCTCAATTTTTGACCACTGCCTACTCGAAACAGTTGCCATAGTAACTAATACTTGTCTAGCAGAGGTAAAACTGAGGTGATAGTTTCTCTGATATCATCAACTTCAGTTTGTGGAGGAGCTTTGGATAATATCAGAATAAGATGATAGTGCCATTTATGCTGATCAGAGTGATCGACTAAAGCTTTAATGCAGACTTTTATCAGTTGAAGAGCAAAACGACTGTGTTTAGCAAAAATGTCATGCATAGTCTAGTGTGCTAGCAAGACGTTATATACATTTGACATGACAGGCTTATGCAGGGTTTAGGGTAAGCAGGGACAGCTTAAGGATTTTGAGGGCTCTGGGCCAAACGTATTTTGAGGGCCCTGTTCGAGCAGCGCTCAGTTTATGATCTCATTTTAGCTCTTTCATGCCCTCTTAGGTCAGTCACTGACAGTGGACTGGCACACTCCATCCGTATTTCATATGTGTTTACATCTAATATTCAGAGTTATAGTGACGTGTGTTTTCTATATTGTAACATAGCAGCAGCTCAATAATATTATTGCAAATAATCTCTGTGACTCCCTCCCATTTCGATTTTTTAAAAACTTTTTTTATGGATGTTACATGAAATATAAACACAACATATCTCTAAAAATGCCTGTAATAGACTCTCACACATAATCACATTAAAATAGATTAAAGAAAAACAGTATTTAAAACAATCTGTTTAACAATTATTCAGGGTCACCAGGGAAGTTTTCTTTGAAGAACAGAGCTGGCTCTATCAGGGCCCCCTGAAAGGCTGTGGCCCTGGGCCAGAGCTCACTTTGCCGATGCTTTAAAATGTCTCTGAGGGTAACCAATTGTGATCCACAAATCCTGAATAGGCTGTTAAATGTTTTATTGGAACTAAACAACAGCATGTCCCAGCTCGTGAGGAGGTGTCCATGTTATTGCTATGTATGCTTCTTAACTCAGGATTGGAGCTATTCCGATTCTTTCGGCTAATATTGACATTGCTGTTGAGAAATCTATATCTGCCCCTAGAAGGCTATTTGTTAGGTACCGTTAGTAGAACTGTCTTCAAACACTAATATGTTATTATTGAAAATGTCCAGTGTTTATTCAGATATTTCCTGATCATTTTCCAGATTTTGGACACTTACGTTCTAGGAATGTTTCACTGTGTCCCTTGAATATTCAATCTCTACTTAAATGGATGTACACTACAAATTAACCTGTAGGAACAGAGTAGGGGAAACATTAATTTGGATTGGAGGGGACTATTACTGTTTCACTCATAAGAGAGGAGTCAGACGATTCTTAAAATGAGACCAAATAATGTAGGTTTTACAAAAAATGTTGCAATTAATATGTTAATGTAAAGAAAGCTTGATTTTTTTTCCATGCTGTTTTTTTTTACCTTTCTGCAATTTGCAATGTCTGCTTACAATTGCCCATTCTAATTCTTTACCAAGACATATTTTTAAACAAGAAATATTAATTTGCAATGTCAGTCCATACATTCAGCAAACTTAAATGATAATAAAAATTAAATATACACTTTATGTTTTACCTACTTTCTGCATTCCATGTCCATCTCTTAACTGGATGTCCCAATGTTAGCGTACTTTTCACGCTCAGCGTGTGTTGCACCATCAGCTATTGTTCTACAGATGCACAGCAAAAGCAATATGTTGAATTTATGGTGAAGAATGGCTGGACTGGGGTCTCTTAATGGAGCAATCGAAAATTCATGTTTTGCTAAATGTGGGAACCATGGCACACTGGCCCTATGGTTTCACCACAAAGTTCCACCCATCAGCTTTTGCTTCACAAAGTAAATTGTGATTTTCCTAGCCTTGGTGTCTGAAAGGCTAGAGTTTATATTAAAAACATGGAGGCGAGTATTATGCTTTTTTTTCTTACTTTAATAAACTTTAATAAACACAGCAGCCAACAAACATCAACACCCAGAAACCCTGGGAGAAAAAACTACAACATTACATCACAATAGGCAGTCCAATTACACGTCGAATATGAGCATAACTATCTTGGCTGAGAGCATCAAGCCCTCCTTTCTTGCGAGAGGCAGTCATTATGATAGGAAGGAAGCAAAATCATAAAAAAACACAGAGTCAATAATGCAGATAACAAATCTTTGAGGGCGCCCATAAAGAAAACAGATGGGGAAAGCAGTCTTGGCGGAGCAGAACTGGAAATCTGACAGGAGGAATTCAGCAGAAGAGGTGAGCTTTGTGAATTAACTGGATGCAGCAGAGCCAGATGAAGGCATAGGGATTGCAGAAAAAAGAACAGGGTGGGTTATACTCCTGCGGTGGGATTTTACTTGCCTTGGTGTCTTTAATAAAATCTAGCCTTTCAGACACCAAGGCTAGGGAAATCTCAATTTTATTACAAGACCGGAGGCTCATATTATGCTTGTTTAAAGCAAAGATATTACCAATTCAGATGGATGATCAACCTGTTTACAATAAAAAGTTCTAAACGTGTTAACATTTGACCAATCTGCAGATCTGAGAATGTCCTGTAAATTAGCACCCTCCCAAAAGGCCCTAGAGGCCATGGCTACTCTAACTGAATGGGCCCCAAATAAAGAGATAGAAATGCCAGATAGGGTCATCACCCAACTAACCCAACAGGCTAAGGTAGGGGAAGTCACTGGTTTGTGAGTTTTCTGAATGGAAATAAGAAGTTGGAAAGAGGAACGACATCTGAGATCTGTAGTTCGAGAAACGTAACATTTGAAGCAATCACCAATGCACAATGTAGGTTGGGAAGGGAAAAAGGGTAATGGACAGTTGATAAATTACTTTTGGTATGTCTGTAAACCTGAAAGTAAACCCCTAAAGAGGAGTAATGGTAAGAAGAAACATCAAGAACCTTTACATCAGATACACGTTTGATAAAAACAAAACATAACAACATGGTTAATTTCACAGATAGATGTTTAAGCGATAACTCATCGTTATCCTGCAATGAGACAAACAGTCATAAAACCAAGTTAACATCCCACATAACACTATATTTGGAAATAGGGGTTTTAGCAAAACGTAGTCCCTTCAAAAGTCGACACACCAGCAGATGTTCACCAATGGGTCTTCTGTCCACTCTAACATGCTCAGAAGAGATTGCAGATCTTTAAGTATTAACTGTCTCATAAGGCTTACCCTGGGCTGCCAGGGAGGCTTGAAAATGTACAACTAAAGTGACATTTGCTGAAAGGGGATCTGAATCCCTGTCCAAACCAGCTACACCATGCCAAACAGGCCGATTTGTATACTTTTGCTGTTCCAGGACCCCAAGATTTCTGGATAAATCAGACAGCCTTTTCTGAAATTCCTGGGGCTTATCGGGAAGCCTCGAAACCCTTTATGCTACTGGGTACAGAGAGTCATCCAGAATGAGATTGTGTCTGAGGCCTCGCAGATTGAGGAGTAGGTTGGAGAAAGGAGGAATCAGAATCGGAAAGTCTGAGGCTAGTTCCAACAGCGTTGGATACCAAGGCTGGGATTGCCAGAAAGGAGTGATGATTGCTGTGTGCGAGCATGAGCCAGGACTCGGGCAATGAAAAGGAAAAGAGGGAAGGTGTACAGAAGGGATTGAGGCCTTGTCTGAAGAAACGCATCTGTGGCCACAGCCAAAGGAGCTGATCACCAACTGAAAAAAGAAGGAAGTTGAGCAAAAAGGTCTATTGACATGTTCCTGAACACTGACGAAAGATGGCTGAATACTGAAAGATGAAGCTTCCAGTCACTTGAGTCATACAGATGTCTGATAAACCAGTCTGCTACCACATTAATTTGCCTGGGCGACATTCTGCTTTGGCCAAATATTTCTTGGGAGGCAAAATTCTCAAAGAATCCTGGCTAACGTTGCAAGAGGTTTGGACCTTGTACCTCCCAGACGATTTATGTATCTGACTTCTGACAGGTTGTCCATCCGCAGGAGCACCGTACATTTTACCTTGTCTTTGATAAAGGACTGGATGGCAAAGGAATCTGCAAACATCTCTAAATAATTGATGTGCAGTGATGACTCCTGAACGGACCATGTACCTCCAGGCGAGAGATTACCACATCTTGCACCCCAACATGTCCGACTTGCATCTGATTCTAAGACAGGATCGGGGCGACAGAGAAAATTGTCCTCCCATTCCAAGCGTCTAAGTGAGTCAGCCAGCATAGGAGTTCTTCTTAGGATTCTGAATCTACAGTTACCAGGTCTGAATAAGCTAAGCTCTTGCGGAGATGGTGAATCTTCAATCATTGAAGTGCTCTGTAGTGAATGGGTCCTGGAAAGATGGCCTGAATGGAGGAGGAGAGGAGGCCCACAAGACTAATGATCTGAGGGAACAGAGAGGAAGGGACAAAGCGTGGCAAATTTCCTTTTTTATAAGGTATACCTTCTGTTGAGGTAATTGGAGAATAGCCCGAGAGGTATCTATCATGAAACCCAGGAATTTGAGCCGTTGAGAAGGAATGAGGGAAGATTTTTGGAAGTTTATCAGGAACCCTAGACTTGACAATCGATCTTGTCAAAGATTGAGATGATCCAAGAGATAAGATTTGTCCTGTGCCATTACCAGAAAATCAACCAGATAGACTATGAGTCTTACACCCTGACTCCTGAGGAAAGCCACTATGGGTTTTAGAATTTTGGTGAAACACCAATGGGCTGAGAAAAGACTGAAAGGTAGAGTTTTGAACCGGAAGAAGGAATTTTCACATTGGAATTACAGAAACTTCCTGTATGAGGGGCAGGAACCGCCATATAAGGATCCTGTAGATCCAAACGGACCAACCAATTGTATCTCTGAGGTGAAGAATGTTTTTCATTTTGAAGTGATGGTAAACCACAAAGTTGTTGAAGAGCTTGAGATTTATAACTGGACAATGTTTTTTGTTCTTTTTTTGAACTAGAAAGATGGTACTGAGAAAACCTGATGGATCGAAAGAGGTTTGTTCTATAGCCTGTTTCACAAGTAAGGACTGAATTTCCTCCTGAACCAAAGACATTGTTCTCGGAAAAAAATGTAGTAGTCAAGGAAACTGAATCTGAAAAGGAATTTGGTACAATTCTTTGCAGTAGCCCTGTACAGTTTGGATCACCCACGGATCCAAAGTAGGAGACAACCAAGCATTTAGAAAATTTCCCAATCGGCCTCCTACTGAAGGAGGGCCAGAATTGGAAGTTCTTACCTGAGAGCTGTTCTCCTTTGGCTCTGTAACCCCTGTTGTGGAATCCACGTGCACGTCGAGAATAGAACTGGGGTTTGTATCTCTGGTAGAGATCCTGTTGCAAGCTTTGACTGTAAGAGCCTCTATTGAGAGGTTGCCCTGTTGGTGCATAACGGGCAGCAAATCGACCCCTGCCAAAAACCTGATGGGAAAAAATCTCTTTCCTAGAGACCTGGGCTTTATCAGTAGCAGCGAAAGTGGAAACATAGTTGCCCATCTCATTGATAAAGGAATCACCAAACAGAAGTCCACCCGCCTTAAGACCATCTTCCTTAGCTGGCAAGCTGCTCAGCTATGGGTTGATTTTTAAAAGAAGACTTTAACGTCGTTCCTGAGAGATCTATGAATTAGCATTCCCTAACATACAGATTTCCTGTTGTGCCCAATTAGAAATGGTGTCAGGATATACATGTTCATCTTCCATTCTGGCCTCTTTGGCCAAATCCAAAATTCTGGTTAATGGAAGCAAATTCTTTGGCGAAATCCAGAAGCCTGTCCCGGCAATTGGACCAGGCTCTATCAACCCCTTTTTTGGGATCCTTCCCACACTTGGTGAAAAATAATAGCATGTTAGGGTCAATTGAGTGGGTATCAGCTACCTTAGAGTGAAGGAATGGGAAGAGCGAGGACATTCAGATTTTAATTTATTCCTGGTTGATTTATCCAGGGAATGTCTTCAATAGAAAGAAACATAATCTGACACATGGTCAGAAGGTAACGACTCAGATGTATTTTGGTGATGAATAGATGCAGGGTTGAACATAGGTTCTCCTGCATGATCTACGAGATAATCAGAGAGCGTGTGGGAAGGAACATCTTTTTTTCCAAATGCCAATCATCCATATTATCATCTTTTAAAGCACAATTAGATGAGAGGTCATCTAATCCATCATCCCCATCTCTTTCTGTGTCATGCAGTTTCACAATGTTAAGTGAGGAAGAAGGGAGTCCTGAATTATTCCCCTCTCAGAAGGGAGGCCCAAAGGGGTGCTGCACATTTCTTTTCTTTTTTACAAGGAATGTCTGTAGAGCCTTGTAATATTTTAGAAATAGAGGCCTCTAAATTCTTTGATATGTCCAAAATAGAGACAGACACTGCATGTTGTACAGAATCCTTAATGAATGATTTTAGATTGCTCTTTATCGTTTGGCCCTGCTCATCATCAGACATAAATAAATAATTATTATTATTTAAATTTAGCTAGAATAGACTTAACCAGTTAAATAAAATAAATGAAGAAATTCTAAGGCAAACGTTGCCAAAACCCTTGTAAAAACTGTTGGACAGCTGTCAACTAAAAAACCAAATTCTCGGAGGTTAAATTTTGAAGGGGGAGTGTCTTTTGGGAGGCCTAATAAGGGCGTGACTGAAGGCAGGCCGGCAAAACAAGGAAGTGGAACGCCCACCCAGAGGCGCTTTGTCTTCAGAAGCACATGAAGGCTACTGGAGCTTCAAACGTGGAACTCACTAACGCTAGCGAAGAAAGCATGTAGCAGCTTCTAAAGGGTGATGGCAGGAGCACGGTGTACACCTGAGGTACAGAACTTTATGAGCGTTCGAACTAGCTATGCAGCTGCATGAGGGACCACTCAGGGCAAGGAACGCTGACAATGTTCCAGAGCGTGCGCGCGAGGGGCAGTTATAGAGAGTAAATAAAACCTTATAAAACCTTACAAAACAGTAAACAACAAAATATAATGTTATGAAAAGAAAGCATATATCACATATAAATAAAATGAGAGAGCGGAGTTGTTATCTTGACTACGAGCAGCAAGAAAAGAGGGCTTGTTGCTCTCAGTCAAGACAGTTATGCTCATACTCGACGTGTGATTGGACTGCCTATTGTGATGAAATGTTGTAGTTTTTTCTCCCAGGGTTTCTGGGTATTTATGGTTCTTTGACTGCTGTGTTTATTAAAGCAAGAAAATAAAACATAATTTGAGCCTCCGATCTTGTAATAAAATTCAAAATCATGCAATGCAGCACAGTTGCAAAAGCTGCTGTGTTTGTGAAAGGGAGGGAGCACAACTGCATATTTATCTGCTGACATAACTCTGTATGTCTTTCTCCCTGTGCTAGCACACTTTTGTCTTCCTTGCACCAACACACACACTCTTTCACCATAGTGCAAGTATGTGTATGGTATCAAGCCAAGGTTTTGTACTGGAATTATGCTTAGACATAGTTTAACATTTTCCCCACCTTCTCTCAATCTTGTACTGTGCAACACACATGCAAAATTGGAAACGTTTTGAGGGAAAAAAAACATTTCTCAATCTTTACACCTCCCTGGAGGAAGCCTACATTTCTGTTACAAAGTCATGTCTACCTTTTTCTAGGAGAATTTTTCCAAACTACATTTCTCATGCAAACGTGGTGCAAAGTGTCTGCCCCTCATTTTTTATCTGAATAAACTTTAATCTAACGCATAGATGCCCCGTCATTATGATATTTTTTTTATATACTTCATTGAACAGCTCATATTTCCTGCTTGCAGAAGCCAAAATCTCTGTGGGAAGCTATGGGACGAAGAAGTATTACTAGGAGAATAGGACTCGAAAATTACTGAATCCCCTAGTGATTCCTCATTACTCTGAGGATTCTATGTCAGGGCCAGAGGCTCTGATTATGCTTCTCAACCTTTACTACTCCGAAACACAGCAGCCAATAGAAAAACAATAAAAACAGAAAACACACTATAACTGAGGCTTTGAATTACGCCCCTCATATAATCCACCAATAGTAGTCCAATACAGTGTACAAAATAGAGAGGTAACATAGATAAGTGCATTGCCTTTCATATATTCTTATATTGTGGTGCTCTATGTCGTTTAGGTTGCTGTGCTTCTTTGACCTTTCGGCCTGTTTGCGCCGCGTTTATAGGTGTGTGTTACACCTCCTTAGCGTATGCCTTTTTTCTTTAGATACATTTATTTGTATTAATAAGTTGCCACTTTCGACTCCCCGATCTACTTCCTTTTTACCCCGCTTCCGTTTTCCCACCCCTTTCACCGTCTTCTCCGGCCTGCAGTCCATTGGGCATGCTTGCCTGAACTTCGTGAGCCCCCAGCCTATGAAGTTACACCGTGCAACGTGGCCCAGTTGGGCTACACACAGGCGTGTGCGATTCTGGGAGGGGCAGCCGAGACGCTTCGCTCAGCTGACCTCTCCACACATACAGACACGTGCCCCAGGCTCAACAATTGAGGCCTCAAAGTCCACAGGCATGAGGCCAGAAAGCCGTCTTTCTCACCGATAGTGAGAATTTGAAGATCCTCGTGCTACAAGGATAGTTTTTGAAAATCCTACCGGCCTAGCAGATTCGACAACCCAGACTTAGACAGGCTGGGGCTGTAAAAATTATTGATTGGGTTCCTCTGTTCCATAGTTAACCCTGTTAAGACTCTTCTGTTCCTAGAAGACTCCTGATTCCCTCTGGAACCTATATTGATGGTTATTCTATCATGTCTGTCTATGAGACCTACAATCAGGGCCTTGTGTTCTATGGCCCTTATGAGGATGAAGATTACTATTTTGAACCTGGTACTGAACATGTGTTCCTCCAATCACAAATCTGTGGATAAGGAGATTTCCTCTGCTCTTCAGCCTTTATCCAAACGCCATGATGAGATGTCACATCCTGCATCCCTGCCCCTTCTCCCTGTGGACCCTTCCCCTCCGGTTGGTCCTCCTTCAACCAATCTTGGCCCCATTCTAGTCCCCCGGCTAAATTATGGCATTCATCCGCTCAAGAACACGCCTATTCTGTAGTTCCTAACCCTTCCCCTTCCCCTGCAGCGCCCCCTCATTCCTATTCAGAATCTACTTCTTCATCAGCCTCACAAGAATCTCGCAAAGCTCACAAACGCTACAAGAAATGCAAACATTCTTCCCCTCCAGTTACCTCCCCTTTCACTTTTGAACCCACTGACATTGTCCATCCCAGATCTCCTGATTGGGCCCCAGCAGTGGCAGAGCATATGCTCCAACATATCAGGAAAGGGTTTGAAAAGGACGTGAGATCTAGATTGAAATCAGAGTGCCCGAGACCTGACCTCCCACACAAGACTACTGTCACCTCTGAAATTGATGCCACCATGGTGACGGTCCTCAAAAAACATAAAACCCTAAGAAGGGTTTTGACAGAGCACTAAAGGTGTGTCAAGACAAGCTATTGGATGTGATAGGGCAATTAGCCAAGATTCTAGAGTTAGATCTACAAGCCCAAGAGTCAGGAGCCGCTATTCACTCAGAGGTATTGGCTGATTGGACTCAAAGGGCCATCTATTTTTTGGGAAATGCAAACTGTACCCTAGCTTCAGAAAAAGGGAAATCTGTTCTGCTTCGCATTGACCCTCAACTAGTAGACCTGGCATCTGCAGAGGCAGGACCTCTTGCTGAAGGTCAATTGTTTGGTGCCCGCTTTGTTAAAGACATTGTGAAATTTGTAAACAATTTCACTTCAGTGGACAAATTTCAGACTTCCCTCAAATGCATGTTCAACCCCCTTTTTGGAAGGGATGGTCATTTTGGAGGATGTTCCTTCGAGTGGAACCTATCCCAGATGCAGAGGATATACTCAGGAAGCGTCACAGGCAGGTTTCTACACCTCCTGGAACAGACTGCATGACGGCGCAGCTTCTGAGGTGCAAACAGAGGTTTCAGAGCCATTGAAAATTCCCCCACAGGTAACATTGCCGAAGCAGTTTCTTTGAGATCCCCAGCTCACATTGTGGGACTTCTGGCTTTGTCGATCTGGGTGGTTTTTCCAGGGCCCCTACGTTACAGAGCCTTACAGAGATTAAAAATGTATTACCTGCAACGGGGTCTCCATTATGAACATTTTATTCCCTTGTCCCTCGAAGCCCAAGAGGAGATACAGTGGTGGCTTTCACACATGGAAGCCTGGAACGGCAGAGTATTCTTCGGAACCTCCCCGGAAATGTTGATAAAGTCATATGCCAGTCGTTGGGACTGGGGAGCGAAATGCAGCCACTTCTCGACAGGGGTTCATTGGTCTTCAGAGGAACTTCAGTTACACATAAATTGCCTAGAACTGTTTGCAGGTTCTTTTGCTATCAAGTTCCTTTCTCCTCTAAAGAGCAACCGTTGCATTCTTCTGAGAATAGACAACATGTCTGCTGTGCGTTACGTCTCCCGTCTGGAGGGGACCACATCTTGTCTTTTAGCGATCATTGCCAGAGAGTTTTGGCATTTTTGCTTTCACAGAAGATATTTGTGATAGCGGAGTACCTTCTAGGGAAGGACAATCTGGTTGCAGATTGGAACTCGCGTTTTCTGATGGACTCCAGCAATTGGAAGCTCCATCCATTTATCTTTCAGAAGATCATGCATATTCTCGGTCCCTGTCATACGGATCTGTTTGCGTCTCGTCTCAATTTACAGCTGCCAATATTTTACAGTTGGAGACCAGATCCGTTAGGTCTGGCAACGGATGCGTTTCTGCAGGCTTGATCGCTCAAATAAACTATGCCTTTCCTCCGTTCAGCATGATCATGAGAGTGACAATGTTCACGAGGTGTCATTCAGCTTTGTTGGCTTATCACTCCAGTGTGGGAGAGTCAACCATAGTTTCCGTCTCTTCTGTAATTATCCATCGCTCTTCTCCTGCTCCAGAGCTCTCCTGATCTCCTTCTAGATCCAGTGGGATCCCCTCAGCCTCTTCTGTTAGCGGGTCAACTGCCTTCCACGGCCTGGAAGATTTCAGGAGACATGACCAGATGCTGTGCATTTTGTCTTCAGCTGCCTCTTTTATACAACAGGCTTGGGCTCTTTCCACCCATAAACGATATTAATTGGCATGGAATAAGTGGGTGGGTTGGTGCATTCAAAGGGAGGTGGAACCCATGGGATCTGAAATCAAAGACATTAGGAGTGTGCGGACAATGGTTTATGTTGCAGGTCAGTAAATAACTTCAGGTCAGCTATTTCTGCTAGTCATGAATGGATAAATAATAAACCTGTAGGTCACATCCCTTAATATGCAAGTTACTTAAGGGTATCAGATTGGCTAACCCTCCTAAATCACGTCACCCTCAATTGTGGGATGTAAATGTTGTGTTATCTTTTTTGGATGCGTGGCTGGATAATTATATGTTGTCTATGAAACAGTTATCTGCAAAATTTACCATGTTATTATGTTTAGCTTCTTGTCGAAGAGTCTCTGATGTGAGGACTTTAGATCTAGCCGGTGGGTTATTTTATCCTACAGCAGTTTCGCTTCTTATTTCTAGGTGCACAAAATGTATGTCTACTTCGATAGACTCTCCTGCTTCCCTCATAATGAAAAGCTTTGTGTTGTCAAGTATTTAAAGGTATATGAATAACGTACAGCTAATCATAGATCGGATCCGTTAGGTCCTCTTTTAATTGCTGTTCAGAAACCTTTTGTCCAGTCTAGGCCACTACACTAGCACGTTGGGTCCGTTTGATTATGTCCGAAGCAGGTATAGATGTATCTTTTTATGGTGCACATTCCAGCAGAGGAGCTATGGCTTCTAAGGCCTTTCTGTTGGGTTCTAGACTGGAAGAAATTGTGCGTGCAGCAGACTCGTCAAGTGATTCCATGTTTAATATGTTTTATTTTACACCAGTGGCACATGCTTTGTCTCTGATTGTTGATCAGCTTTGAACCACCATAATCGGAGCCTCCGGTCCTGACATAGATTACAAAATTTTATAGCTTTGCAACAAGAATTTTAGATTCTTTTAAGGATACGGAGGCGAGGATTATCCCACCCTTTGGGACGTTATCATGCTGATTACTTAAGTAATTATGTTACATGGGTTTGTTAAATTTTTACTCTCCCTTTATTGAGTGTGTTGGAGCTGAAAGGGTACTTATATTTTCTTTCATTTCAGGGAATGATCCCAAGCAATCGTGAGGAATCAGGGATCTCAGCTTTTCTGCTGAATGCAAGAGGTTTTTCTAAGTTATCTTGGAACTGGAGACGTCCATGGGATCGTTCTTCGTCTTCAGAGTTGCTGTTTTGCAAAGAAAGAGGAAGTGTTTATGTTACCTCTTTATTTTGTAGACTGTATTGGACTGCTATTGGTGGATTATACCAGGAGCGTGGTTCAACACCTCAGTTATAGTGTGTTTTCTGTTTTTACTGTTTTTCTATTGGCTGCTGTGTTTTGGAGTAGTAAAGATTGAGAAGCATAAACTTCGCCTCCGTGTCCTTAATAGAATTTAAAATTCTTGTTGCAAAGCTAGACATTTTTGTATTCTCAGGGCTCATCCCAGAATCCCTTTTAATTCTGCAACCCATGAAGAAGTGAGATGCAGAACCCCTGTACTGTTTAATACAGGGCACCAGAACTCGTACCCTTGCATCATGAACCTCATAATTAAGTCCTCTGTGTCCTGCTTATTTACACCGAACTAAACACACATGCAAATCAAGAGAAGTACGTTTTTCTAAATTGACACCCTCGTAGTCTGAAGTAATTCTCCTTTGTGTGTCATATGCATATCTTTGAGACCCCGCTCCCCACCCCCTTCGCCAGCTGTCCCTACAAAACAAACTAAGCAGATAACGTTCATAGAAGGTAAAGTGGAAAAAAGGTGCACTGAAGCCCAGTCACATGCTCTGGAGTGGCTTGCGAAAATATCAGTAACACGTCTCGTAAATCCTCTTTATAAAATAAAAATGACCTCCTGACTAGTATTTGAGTGTAATGCGACCGCTTATCGCCCTCCGCAGGCTCGGTTGTGAATTTCAGGCTCCTACCTCAGGCTTCAAAATGAAAACAATTCATTGCGGGCGCTTTTATTGGCTCGGCGAACGGCAGGAGGAAGGGACTGGGAATGTTTTTGTTATTACTGCACATTTTTCGGCTGCTGGCATCACCACAGGAAATGGGTTCACAAAGCCAAGACGAACCCAGAAATAAGCACAGGGGTTAGAAGAGAAATAAAGTTTTATGAATCTGTCTACGATCTGCTTCTCCTGCATCCAACAATGAGGGAAAAACGGACTCGACCTCCACCCTCTAGAATTTCAGTCACTACTGAAGACTGCAGTTGCTTAGGTCCGCAGTCGCAGTTCTGCAGCCTCTAATATACAAAAGGCAGGAGAAGTTTCTTGTTAAAGGCAGAGCTTTAAATGGGCCGGTGCTGAATACCGGCACTTTTTTATTTTGAGAGGGAGTACCCTAGGGTGACCAGATTTTGAGGAGCAAAAACCGGGACAGGTCAGACATAAAAGAAGGACTAACGACTATACACCCAGGCCCATATTTAAACTTTTTTTGACCCGCATTTGCGCCGCTTTTTGATGCAAAAACGGCGCAAACTTACAAAATACAATTGTATTTTGCAAGTTTGCGTTGCTTTTGCATAAAAAAATGACGCAAATGGCGCACTAAAAAAGTATTAATACGGGCCTCACTTTTATATCTGGCCTGTCCCGTTTTTTTGCGTAGCTTTGTAAATGTGTGCCTATACATGTGTGTGTTTTCATGTGTGTGTATATATATATATATATATATATATATACACACACACACAAACACACATTTACAAGACTACATATATAAAATTAGCTATAGCTTGACCTCCCACCCTGCACCCGCAACCGGCCCCCACCCACCTCTCTCTGCTCCTCACTCGTTTCTCTGCAGGGAGCAGACAGGGGACTGTGTGTTACCTGACAGTAACAGATAAATTACTTAAATTATTGCATACCTTGTAGGAGTCTGTTAAAGGCGAGCATACCTTGAATTTATGCTTCCTTAGATAGTCTGACCTTTGTTCCAAAAACCGGGACATTCTTGTAATGATCTGACCTTTGTCCCAAAAACCGGGACATTTTTTTAAAATTAAGAGAGGCGTCAGGACACCGGGACAGTCCTCTAAAAACCGGGACTGTCCGGGGAAATCCGGGATGTCTGGTCACCCCAGAGTACCCGCCCTTCTCAAAATAAACGTAATACTTTTAACTGGAGAGTACCGGCACTTCTCAGAAATAAGCAGGTACTTTGATACAGAGTACCTGCTCTTCTATTTTTCCATTTCAAGCACTGGTTAAAGGCACTTTTATGTAATGTATCTGAATTAAATGTCTACGGTAGTGGCCCTCTGTGTGATCTTGTGCACCTCAGTCTACATCTCTGATAAATCCTATAGCACCATAGAGACAGGCGAGGCCAATAACGAGGGAGTGGGCCTTTCAGGTGCGGCTCCTCCTCTATGGTGGAGGAGCTTCCCTCCCCGCTAGCAGCAGCAGGTGAAAAACCTTTACAGAAAAACATAATAAACTATGGGACAGATTTACAAATGCCTTGAGCACCTTACCACCACATTTGCGGCAAAATGTTTGCCACAAATGTGACGCTAACAGACCACTACCACAGCGCCATAATTACAAGGTGGCTTAAAAAATTGTGCCTCATAATGCTTAATATATGCATGATGTGTGCACAGGGGGCATTCCCCTCATTAGTGGGTAGCTAAAAAGTACGCAATGGAATCTACGTGACTCCATTGCGCCATTTCTAGCTTCATTTTTAACTCCTGCTTAAAGCCGGCATTAAAATGAGGCTCCCATTGATTTCAATGGGCCTTTTAACACTATACTGGATTAGCATCATTTTGTTTTACGCTAATTCAGTATAGTGTTACAATAGCATAAAAAAACAACGCTATTGCCCCTAACAGGTGCCATGGTGCGCCATATTGTAAATACGGCGCTACCTTGGTGGCGTTAGGAGACCCAAGGGGCTGCAAGAAAAGTGACGCATCACTAGTGATGTGCCACTTTCTTGTAAATATGGCCCTATGTTTAACATGTCTTTACTGTAAAGGGGTGAAACCAGGGGCGTGACAATGACAGAGGGGACATGCACAGCACTCCCCGTCAGGGCGCATGTATGTTTGGCAGGTCGTCTCAGGCCGGCCAAACATACATGCGCACTAGGCTCTCTCCAACCCAGCAATACAGTGGAGATAACAGGCAGAGGCTCCCAGTCTGCCTCAGAGCGCCCTGGCTGGGCACCCGGCCAATCCTAAGACTGGACGCAGGGCAGGTTGTTAGCCTGTGCCTGCAATGCAGGACGAGATCGGAGGGGCGTGGCAAAAAAGGTAAGTTTTTAAAGGTTATTATTATATATTTTTTGTCACCCCCCCCCGCCCATGGGCAGCGCTGACCCACCCCTTTTCCCTTCCGCAAGCTGCAACTGGGGCCTTTAACAACTGGTCTAGCCTAAGACAGAAGATCTATAATTCTTTTAAAACATCCGTTCTTAAAGGGTCAAAAGTAAAAATATTACTTTCTAAAAATACTACTTTCCAAACTATACAGTACGGCTTACATAAATAATTTTGCTCAAGAGAAATATACCACAAAGTCCATTATGTTGTCTCTGACTAGAGCACAGAGGGATTCTTTGACCCCTCCATGTTTCTGACCCGTGTTCCCTTTTCTTCTTTAACTTCATTCTTCTCTCCAGTGCATGGTCGTGCCTTCCTCCGCAGGGCCAGTTTACTGAAGCGTCGCCTTAGGCAGTGCTCCACTCTGTAGCTCACTACAGCGCTGCAGCAGAAGTTGAATAGCATTTAGTGAAACTTGATATGACGAGTTAGTATAAGTATTCTACTACCCCTGAGGAGGCGCTTAAGTGCTCTATGGGTGGTCAGCGCGCTTTTCCATAAGAGCTTAGTGTTAGTCGTTTAGTCAAGCATAAAAGCTAGTCAAACTGTTCCCAATCCACTGTCACACATTTAATAATATTCTACGCATTCAAAAGGAAATATTTTTGAAAGTTTCACATGTGAATACTAATTATATAGGAACAACATAACTGAATTTGCTCAGATTGGTCGGTTAAAGCATTTTATTTAGATGAAAAGTAGTTAGGAATATAACTTGTATATAATACTCTGGTGTGCTAATAAGACATTAGGTAAATCTAAGATTTGAGGGTCCAGAACTGTAAAGGTAAATCAATAATGAGTCACTGTTCCCCAGAATGTCCTGAAATGTTTTATTGAATTTAAACCGTAGTTTGCTCCAGCTCATGAGAAGGTACTCATTCTGTTGTTATGTAGTTGGGCCACCTAACTTCAGGATTTGAGATAATCTATTTTTGTGTTTGGTTTATTGACATTGCTGCCATGAAATGTGTTTGTATAGACCTTCTGTCTTGTTTATTGGATGGTGTGAGGTTAACTTTTGAAATCTGCTGGGATTGTTAGATATTTATTTTTACTGAATACCGTTCTATATGGTCCCCATGCTTCCGACTGTGTAGCTGGTTTACACAGGTCTTTCATCTCCAGTCAATTAATGCATTAAAAAGCATGGTCTTTTAACATCCTTCTGAATTCCCGATGAGACTTGATGGTTGATATCCTTGCTTGTAACGAGTTCCATAATTTAGCAGTGTGGACGAAAAAGGATGTTAAAATGATGGTTTTCTTCTTGGAGGGTGGAATGATCAGTGAGGTGTTAATGTGGAATGCAGTGTCATTTTCTGAGAATAGCCATAAAGCTTTATTTTTATGAAAACTGCTTCATTTCTGTTTACTGCCTTTTGTGCACTGCAGAGTATTTTGAAAACAAATCTTCCGGAGACAGCGATTGACTTTCAAAACAGAAGGATGTGTTCTTATAAGTTTGCATGTAGAAGATGTCTTACCACATTTTTTGGAGACTCTACAGAATAAGATTAATTTATCGACCTGCCTGTACGCTTTAAAATCAATCCTGTTAAATCAAGTGCTACTGAAGGAAAGAACGGAATTGCCACAGGGTCAGCCTTGAGTTGTATAACCATAGCTCATTGTGTGTTCCCCAAGGAAAAGCCAGAGAAATGGTTTCTCTACCCCAGCCTTGTGGTGCATTCACAGATCGCTATGTTCTCTAGACTGGAATAGCAGTGGTGTTGCTGATGACAACTTGAATGTAGCTGTACTGAACAGATGTAGGCAAATTCAAGTACTATCAGTGGCGGCTGCCGCAATTCTCAAGGGGGGGGGGGGGTGACAGGGGAAATAAACAAAAATAATTAAAAAAAATAAACACCTTTTCCTGCCGCCGCCAACTGCCTTGCTCCTCTTCTGATGGTGTTGGTGTCCCATCATTCACTGTGACACCAGCACAGGTTCCCTGCACAATCCTGGCACTGCTCTCATGCTATACCTAGCATGAGAGCAGCACCAGGATAGGTTGAGTGGCTTTATCTGCGTGTGCAGTTTCTCCAGCTTTTGAAGAAATCTAAGTGCGCATGTCACTTTGGCCGCCTGAGATGGCCGGCCAAACTGACGTGCGCTTAGGGCACTGACTCCACTCCCCCTCCTCCCCTCTCCCATGAACCAGCCCTGACCCTCTCCGCAATTGCTGGCTGAGCCAGGAGCTGAAAAATAAAACAATCACAAAACATCCTTTTATTTATCAGCAGCTGGCTCTTAGCCAGGGGGGCCACGCTCCTTCGCCATTGCAAAAGAGCTGCCCCTAAGTATTAAAATAGCAGGAGTTGGGGTGGGCATGGACGTCAAAATCGTGGGCTAGACATAGCTTCCTAGAGCCCCATCCAACCACAACCATCTTGGACAAATCCTGCACCCCAAGAAGTCCTCCCAGCCCTAGACATCTCAGGGGGAACCTGCGCTGAGGGCGCAGAACACTTTGGGGTCTCTGCTGGTGGTGAGAAGTGGCTGTATTGTGCTGCAGAATGGGCGCAGGTTGGTGGTTGGGATTGGGCTGTGGAGTGCAGTGGTGATAAGATGTCAGCCACTTAGAGCACGGCCTGGCACAGAGGCTGGTAAAGAGGTCTGGTCTTGACAGGCCTGTCGAGCTCAGAGGAGAGGAGCAGAGATGCCTGGAGGTTGGTGGAGACCAGTGGCAATGCCTGGTGAACCCACCCTCCACTTAAAGTTAAGAAATAATCAGCAGCGGCTGCCCGGGGGAAAGCGGTGACTGGTGCTGCCTGCCCTGAGAGAGTTGAATATTCCACTGCAGAGGCCTTGAGGGATTAGTGACAACTGGTTTGGTTTACAGGGCACCATGCAGCTCTGAGACCCAGGGTTCAAGCAGGATTAGCGGTGATGGCAGCTGCCCCACTGGACAGCAGTAGGAATGGACCTGAGCTGGAGTACAGGTCGGAGGTGAGACACGGCCCCACCCTGTGGATATAGGCGGCCTGCAGCAAAATCAGTAAACTCTACAGGTGTGGGGGGAACCCTGATGGAGTGTCCTAGTGTGCTTCGAGCGAGCAATGCAGACTGAAGAAGTGTCATCGTGACTAGGGCGCCCATGCGGTGACAACACTGGTGAAGGAGCCCTGTGGTCGCCAGCGTGCTAAAGGTTGGTGTGGGCTGCTCCAGTGCAGTGGTGCATAGACTAATCCCGCCCATTTTCTCCTATCCTCTTGCTGCCCCAGGCCTGGGACCTGATTGAGCCGGGCTACAGGGCCTCCTAAAGACTGCTGTTGCAAGGGAAGACCTTCCTGGGGGACCGCCTGGCTGGATAAATATGAGGGGGGGCTGCAACTGTCACACACCAAGGGGCATCCATGCAGCAGTGGCACTGGCAGAAGAGTGTTCTAGCCATGGGCCAGTTAGGAGTGGGGACTGATCTGATCCAAAGAAAGCCAGTGCAGTGGAAATATCGGCAGGGGAGCTGTGCACTCGCACACTAGTCAGAGGTGAGGGCTGCTCCTCTCCAACGTGGCCAAGGCACCCCCAAGGGTGAAGACAAACACCACAAGTGAGCCAACTCCAATGGCTAATTATAAGGACCCAAAACTGCCTGGCAGGGCAAAATAGGCTTCTATACTAAAGCTGTTGATCCTCCCACCAGAGACACCTGGAGACTCTCCAGGAATGCTCTATTAGCAACTATCCAAACCTCCCGGGTTGCCCTTGAGTCTAAGACTGGTGAGGAGGTACGTTCTGCAGAGTCACTCCTCTGACAGGACTTACACAGTGTAGCAGAAAGAGTGCCCATGGTGGAGTGTAGATTATAGGAACTGGAGGATACAGTCCGCACTCTCCAACAGTGGGCCTCTGAGGTCTGAGAAATCATGAGAGACCTGGCCTGGAGTGTGGGCAATGTTGAAAATAGGGGAAGGAGGAACAATTAGCGACTCGTGGGTTTCCCAGAGAGGGTTGAAAAAGGTCACATGATGGAGTTCTTAGACCACTCACTTCGTGCCACCTTCTCACCTGAAAAATTCTCCACCTACTTCGTTATTGAAAGAGCACACAGGGCGCTGGTCAGGAGTCTGTCCTCGATGCTCTCCCATGTTAAGACATAGCATACTTTCTAAACTTCCAAGAGTGCGATATGATCCTCCGGGAGGCTAGACAGAGGGGAGTCATCAAATAAGAAACCTCCACAATCATGATTTTCCCACACTATTCTAGGGAAGTGCAGAAGCAAAAGAGTAAATATGACACATTAAAGAATAAGATCTGTGCACTGCAACTGAAAAGTATGTGAATGTTTCCTGTGAAACTGAAAGTGCTTTCTCAGGACAAGGCCTTCATCTTCAATACCCAAGGCATGTCAACGGCCAGAGGAATAAACTCTTCGTATAGGATAGGGCAGAATGGAACCCAGGTGAACATTCAGCAGGAGGGCCTAGGGGCCAGCCCTAATCTTTGGAACACAGGAAAAAAGAGGAGGATTTGGGGCAGGGGGTCTGGAATGGAAGGCACGCCAATGCCAAGGGGCACTCATAGCAGGGGTGAAGGATCATCGGTGCCGGATCTGACTGGATGGTGACGAAGTACATGGGGCCCAGCATGAGCCAGAAGAAGGGCATGGTCAGAGCTCAGATGGTGCTACAGTGGATCCTGAAGCAGTGGACAGGGCGTCTGGTGGCCCTTTGAACTCTTGAACCACTTGAAACTTCTGGGTGGGCTCCCAGAGGTGGAAATTTAGGACAATAGAGGTGACTCTTTATGAGGCATTTTCTTATTCCTCCTCCCCACGCTGTGCAGTATGGTATGGGTAAGGTCTTCGGGACTTGCACCTTTGGTTCTTAAGTTGCAGTAACTGTTGGGGTTTGGGATGGTGGGGTGGGCTACAAACATCTCAGGCCTTGCTTGCAAAGTAATTGTGTCTTAGGACATGTGCTTTTGCCCTCGCAGGGATGGTGGGGTGGGGTGGAGATATGAGAGGATTTTCAATGTTTTTAAAGTCACAAGAGGAGAAAAGCATATACAGACACAGCTCAGCTAGAAGAAGGGTGGACAGGTCCTGGGCAACCATCACACAATGTAGAAATGACACAGATTAATGTTTCAGAGGACACTCGCTATTCAGTATTAACCTGTAATGTTAACAAGCTAGGAAACCAGGATAAGCGAGGCCTGGTGGTGCGCCATACACGTCACCTGAAACCTGACATATTATTTCGTCAAGAGAGTCAGTGTTGCTTCCTGGAAAGGGGAGCATACACAACTTTAGCATACGCTGGTTTAACTTCAGGCTCCGAGGGGGCAGAGCTGGCTATATTGATAAGGAGGAACCCACCTTTTCAGGTGATGCGGTCTTGGATAGATCAGATTGGGATGTATACTGGGGTTCAGGGCCTATGGGGTGAACAGATGTCACCCTCATAAGTGTATATGCATCGCCCAGCTACAACAATCGACACTGGAGAGGGTGGCTGCCATATTCCTAGAAACAGGCTCACCCTTACATATTATGGGGGGCATTTCAATTACGTTATGGCGCCCGAGTTAGATGGTTCTGGATCGACTGTGGGCTCTTCCAAAGATACGCCATTGGCTCGCTTTGCAGCCACTCTGGGTCTTTCTGACCTATGGAGGTGCTATCAACCAAAGGAAAGTGACTATTCATATTTTTGAGGGACACATATGGTCTTCTCTAGTATCGACTATGTCTTTGTCCAAGCTGGACAATAGGGTTGAAAGAGCTGAATATTTGACAAGGGGAAGTTAGAACTGGCAGCTTTTTGGCATATCTCTCCTGTCTTTTTGCCTTTTGACCTCATGTGTTTATGGTTTACTGGCATCTGTTTTTGCTAGTTTATTGTCTCTGCACATTTTACCACCATTGATCAGTGCTAAAGTGCAAATGCTCCCTAGGTAAATTGTATTGTTGATTGGTTTATCCATAATTGGCAAATTAGATTCATTGGGAAGCCCCTGGTAAGGTGCACCTGACGTGCTAAGGGCCTGTAAATCAAATGCTACTAGTGGGCCTGGGCAATGATTGTGCCACCTACATAAGTAGTCCTGTAAACGTGGCTACGATCTACTACCGCTGTGTCTTTGTGTACAGTTTTAAACTGCCAATTCGAGCTGGCAAGTGTACGCACTTGTCAGGACCAACCCTTCCCTTTTGGTACATGGAAGGAACCCCTAAGGTAGGCCATAGATAAAGGTGGGACAAGCACTGGTGTGTTGTACATGCCCTTACAGTGAAATACTGCCAAATATAGGTTTCACTGTTACAGGCCTATCTCCCACAAGGGGTAGCATGGGGGCTGCCTTTAAATAACTTTAAAGGGCAGATTCCCCTTGAAGGTAGATAGAAATATGGTGTTTGGGGTCTCTGAACTCACAATTGAAAAATACATCTTTTAGGGAAGTTGGTTTTTAGATTGTGAGTTTGAAAATGCCCCTTTTAGAAAGTAGGCATTTTCTTGCTTAAACCATTCTGTGACTCTGCCTGTTTGTGGATTCCCCATCTGGGTTAGTTTGACAGTTGAGCTGTTGTGAATTCCCTCTAGACAGTGACTCAAGGGTATGGGGTGTAGCCAGTATATCCTGATGGCCCATCTGAACTAGTGTGGAGGGGGGAGAGGTCGCTTACACCCAAACGGATTGTGTCTGCCCTCAGACAATACTGTCTCCCTGGTGTGCATCTGGGGCCTGGGATGGACAAGGAAGGATCTTGCAAATACTTGAGACTTTGCTCTGAAGTTTGCCAACTTCAAAGGAAGAACAGAGAATAAGAAGAAGACACAAAACCCCAGACTTTTAGGGGCATATTTATGCTTTTTGGTTCAAAACTGCTCTAACGCAGTTGTGCATCAAAAGGTTTTGCACCGGCTTGCACGATTCTTGAGCGCCACCTGGGCACCATATTTATGGAATGGTGCGAGCTGACGCAAACGGTTTGGCTAGCGTAAAAACAAATGACGTTAGCCGGGTGGGGGTGGGGGAGGCAGTATGGGAGAAGGGGGCTTTGCCCCAAAAAATGACATTAGGCAGGTCATTTTCTGACGCGAAACCATCCATACCACATGACTCCTGTCTTAGAAAAGACAGGAGTCATGCCCACCACCCCAATGGCAAGCACAGGGGACCAGGGTCCCCTGGGCATGGCCATTGCACCCAGTGCCATGTAAGGGGCCCATTTCAGGGCCCCCAATAGCACTTAAAGAAAAAAATACTTACCTATACTTACCTATACTTACCTCCGCTGTCCCTCTGGTGTGGGTGTCCCTGGTGTTGACAAAAATATATATTCACATGTATGTACCTATAGATATGATACTTTAGTTCCAATTCTCTCCTCCATTATCTGAATCCCAGTAAGACTTCCCTGCTGATATCTCTGACACCTATGCCAGCTGTGCAAACAAACCTCTCCAAACCAAGTTGTTAAGTTTAGCTTGATCTCACACTTTAAGTTCAGCCAGAGAGCAATCCAGCCCCCTTTTGCTTACAGTCCACCTGTTGTCTGTTCACTTGTCTCTGCTCACACTGTGATATGTATAATGTTACTCTGTGCTCTTGAAGTTTTGTAGATGCAGCATTACTTTTTGTATATGCTTGCCCATGTTTGGACTATGTCCCCTTCTGTGACAGCACTTATTAACATATATAACTGCCTGACTTATATGCTTCAGGGCAGAAGATGCCTGCTTGTAAGACGTAACACTGGGATGTGCGTCTGCCTTCTGCCTTGGCCTGCTAATAAACCTTGGTACCTCAAGAAACATTTCATCTGTTCCGGAACCTTGCCTGGTGCTTGTGTTATCTTTGCGTCACTCTGAGGAGGGTTGAAAAGTAGTTTCCCTAACACCTGGAGCCTGGGGAGGGCACCTGTGGGCTTATTCCATGGTGTTCCACCCTGAAATAGGCCCACAGGTCCCCTAACGCCTGCCCTGACCCAGGAATGAAATTGTCGCGTTGGCTCTCATTATCCTAAATGAGACTACTGGATTTCTAGGTGGCAGAGTCGTTCCTGGTGTGGGGGACTAAGTCTGACCCATTAAGAAAGAGCCCTGTCGCCTTCAATCCGGTTTTGCTCCGGCTAACTAGCAGTGCCTCATCTCTCCCAAGGGGAAGGGATGATTTGGCAGCCGAGCGCATGACATCTTAGAACTTCTCAGGGAAGTCGTGGTCACTCAGGTCCCAACCAGCTCTCTCATTTACAGTATGATCTCATATACAAATGACAGAAACAGTTTAAGTTTTATAGATTGATTTAATAAAACGACTGCATTCTAGATAATGAGGCGTGAGCCGCAATAACCAGAACCATACAACACAGTAGGATTAAAATAGTAACTAAGAGAGTGAAACATAGGAATAACGCTATCATAGTGTTAATGAACTACGTTCTCTCTAATTTTGTTCTATTTTGAGCACAGCATGTTAAGCTTTAAGCTTACCTTTCAGATTCCCTGGGAAGACATCAACCCTCATACCTGAGCAAAGGCCTGTGATCTGGATCAGTATCTGCAACAGGGCAGTCAGTGTCTGGTTGTGGTTCCCTGGTCGGAATCTCCCTCTTGCTTGTATTAGGACAAGGAAGTGTTTTTATAACTAACATGTTGAGGTGGTAATAAAACGTCCCTACGCAAGAATGTGTATCGTCTACAACCCAAAGACTAAACTCCTACCACGTCTATCGGCAATGTACCAGACTGTATCCTTGACTGAAGCACAGAGTGAGCGAGAATGTGTTATTGAAAACTCCGATGCTGAAGTAGGCTAAACAGTGTGATATAAAGAATAAAACAAGACCGTAGAACTGGTTATTAAAAAATAACAGTACGAAGCTGAATAAAAAGCATCTAGAGCAAAGTGCACAGAGGCCCGATGCTGCGAGCAAAGAAATAAAATGCATCTAGGGCAAACCGCACAAAGGCCTAACGCCTGAAGCAAGCGCGCAAAGGCTACATAAAAATGGCTATACTACAAAATAATGGTGCAAAGCAAGCTTTGCACCATTATTTGACCCCTCCTCCCCTATGCATGATATTAGCACGGGGGATAAATATGGCGCTAAGGCTATAGAGTCATTTTTTGCACAGGAACGCCTACCTTGGATGATGCAAGGTAGGTTTCCATGTCCAAAAAATGACTTTAACTCCATAACTTTGGCTCTACACGGGTCTGGCGCCAAAGTATAAATATAGGCCCATATTTATACTTTTGGACTCAAATCAGCTCTTGGGCAGATTTCATCAAAAGTTTTACCGCCGGCTAACGCCATTCCATTTATGGAATGATGTTAGCCGGCGCTGCGGCCTGGTTTGCGTCAAAATAAATGACGGTAACCGGGCAGCAGAGGCGAAGGGAAGACTGGGGGTTGTGCACCAAAGAATGGTGCAAGTCAGGTTAGAGTAAAAAATATTGGCTCTAACCAGACTTGCGCCACTTTTTGATGCACAACCCCCATGGAAATTACTCCTGTCTTAGCAAAGACAGGAGTCATGCCCCCCTGTCCAATGGCCATGCCCAGGGGACTTCTGTCCCCGGGGCATGACCATTGGGCACAGTGGCATGTAAGGGGGCCCAAGTTAGGCCCCCCATAGCCACCTAAAAGAAAAAAAATTATACTTACCTACACTTATCTGCACTCACCATGGATGGCTCCCCCCATCCATGGGTATCCTCCCGGGCTGGGCAAAGGTGGCAAGGGGTGTCCCTGGGCGCAGGGAAGGGCACCTGTGGACTGCTTCCATGGTCTCTGACCATGGAAATGAGCCCACAGGTCCCTTAACGCCTGCCCTGACCCAGGTGTTAAAAAACAGCACAAATCTGGCTGGGTGCCATGTTTTAAGGTCCGCCTCCTCCTGTGCATCATTTTGACACCGTAGGATAAATAAGACGCACATGCCATAGAGTCATTTTTTGCATGGGAATTCCTACCTTGCATGTCATAAGCGCAAGGTAGGTTTTCACGTACAAAAAATGACTCAAACTCCATAACTTTGGCCTAGGCGGGTCTAGCGTCAAAGTATAAATATGGAGTTAAGTTTGCGCCAAATTTGCGTCTAAAAAATGACACAAATCCAGCGCAGAGTGTAAATATGGGCCATAGAGTTAATTTTGCACAGAATTTGCGTTAAAAAAAATGATGCAAATTCAGCGCAAAACAAGTATAAATAACCCCCTTGGAATTTTTCTGGAATCAAGAGGAACCTCTGCCAAGGAGAAGAGCTGAAGAGCTGGAGGAGCAGTACTGTCCCTTTGCTGTGTTGTTTTGCTGAACTGGCCTGCCTGCAGTTGCTGCTTCTTCCTGAAAAGAGTGCAAAGGGTGAACTTTGCTGTGTGTATTGCTTGAGAAAGTTCTCCAAGGGCTTGGAGTAGAGCTTGCCTTCTGTTGGAAATCTCAGGGATACCAGACTTCAGTTTCCTCGACCTGCAGCCCAGGGAACTGTGTGTTTTGTGCTGTTTAAGAGGAGAAATCACCGTGCCGCAGCTAACAAAGCCACTGGCCTGCACCGTGACCTGCCGACACCGCACAGAGTCGCATTGCCCTGCTTCGCACTGCAACCCGGGTCTCAACGCCGCCGTCATCGAATGACTTCACCAAGCTGCTGCTCGCACCGCGACCTGTAGGCCCCGCACTCCGGCATTGCCAGTTCACACTGCAGCCTGGGCATCTCCGACGCCGCCAGTCCTGCTGACACCGGCCCCACTGCCTTCACCATGACCTGTGGACAACGTTTGTGGGATACACAAAGCACTGTCCGTCCTGCACTGCAGCCCTGGTCCACCGATACCAGCATCATCGACTCCAGTGTTGTCACCCGGCCTCCTGCCTGCACTATTGCCTGTGGACACCGCTCGTAAGGGTCACGAAGCACTGTCCTGTCCAGCACCGCTGGCTTGGGCCTACCAACAACAGCGCTTCAGCAATGCCGCCGCCTGCACCGTAACCTGGTGACACCACACGTCACACCGACCCGCTTCACACAGCAGCCCTGGTCTCACTGACGTCTCAGGATGCCGTCACCGAGCCGTTGCCTGCACCGTGACCTGTTGGTACCGCATGTCGCGTCTTCCCGCTCCGCACCGTAGCCCCAACGCCATCCACGCCAGAGCCCCTGACTTCATCAGCCCGGAGTTTGATCTGCAAGGCGTGTGACTTCAACGGCCTGACGACTCCCGCACAGACTCCATAACCGACACCGCGACGCCAGCGACGTCGCTCTCCGGAGCTCACAGCGAGGATCGCGATGCCCTGCAATTCCAAAGGTACTGTTTGCGTGTCTTCCCGACACTGTAGCTGGCCTCGACTCTTGGTTTTGTTGATCACGGCACCGTGATAGCCCCAGGTGGAGCTTTAGAGTTCAAGGAACTGTATTTTTCAGTAAATCTTTCAGAATTAATATATTTATTACTGTATGGTGGATTTTTATCATATTTGGGTCTTATCTTATATAGATAAATATTGTTGTTGTGTCATTTATTATTGTGTGTTATGTACAAATGCTTTGCACATCGATTCTGAGATAAGCCTGACTGCTCGTGCCAAGCTACCAAGGGGTGAGCAGGGGTTATCTGAGCAGGTATCTCCCTTATCCTGACTAGAGTCAGGGTCCCTACTTGGACAGGGTGCGAACTGACTGCCCATTTCTAACAGGGAGTTTTGTCCGATCACTCGTCTCATCAGATCTCCCAAGGTGGGAAACAGCTACTTCCAGGAGCACGCTGGAAGCTAAATGTCTGGGAACGGCAAGATGTGGAAGTGACTCGAGAGTTGCAGATAGACACTGAGTGATACTTTTAAGAAAACAAAGGGTTGGTGACTCTGCAATAGTCCTATGGGAGGCCTACAAAGTGACCCTTAGGTATAGGGCACATAACATAGTTACACAAAAGAGATGGTGGGCTAGCGAGGAAATAGAAGACAATGAGCACCACCTGATTCACATAAAGAAGGCCCTGGGGCTCTGCCAGACCCATAGGTCCTTAGGTGTGTTGAGGTGCTCTGCAAAGAATACCACAGGCTGGCAGAGAGGGTGGATGGGGACCACATATTGGCTACACTCCATAAACTGTACGAAACATGGGACAAAGAGGACAAGTTACTGACAGTGGCCCACTGTGTGAGTTGTATCGTAGATCGGTCTGGAGCAGCATGCACAAAAGACAGGAACATAGCAGAGGAATTTGTCTGGTACTATGAGGCCTTCTCAAGGGCACATCCACTGTCAGACGCCCAACAGATAAGAGGGTACCACATCACGGTAGCCACTCAGGTGCTCTAAGGAGAAAGTTGTGCACACTCCCTGAGGTACAGGCAGCCATCACGAAACTAAAACTGGGGAAAACGCCTGGACTAACAGCACTCTGGCTAAGTTCTTTAAGAGCTATGCTGGGCTTTTGGGACCATATATCTTAAATCTATCCTGTGAGGCTGGAGATAGGACAGTGCAGTGATGTGCAGTGTGCCACCATCATTGAGATACATAAAAAAGGCAAACCCAAAATTAGGTGTGAGTTGTGTCATCCAATTTCATTGCTGAACATTAAAACCAAGATACTGGCCATGATATTAACCCCTAGGGTCCTCACAGTAATAGTTCCACTGATACGTAAAGACCAATCAGGCTTTATGCCTGGTAGGTCCACCAGACTTAACCTACAGAGGCTTCACAATTGGATGGCGAAGGTGCGCCAAAGGCAGGAACCACATGTTCCTTTCCATGGACACTGAGAAGGCCTTGGATGCCATACACCGGCCCCTCCTTCAGCAAAATCTCAGAAAGTTGGCTTTGGCCCCAAATACATTATGTTCATAGCATTGCTATCAGGCTCCAATCACAGAGGTGAGGGTCAATGGTATCCTCTTGTCGGTGTTCCAAATCGGAAGAGGGACCAGACAGGGATGCCCCTTGACCCCTCCTGTTTGCTCTCACCATAGAGCCCTTAGCCTGATTGGTCCAAGATTACCCTGAGATTTGAGGGTTCTAGGTATCAAAATAAGCAGAGAAGACGAAAAGTTCTTGCTACACATGGATGATATCCTCCTATACAGTACCCATCCTGTAATAACAATCCTGTTCATCTTCCAGTTCTTTGAGGTATATAGTGTGCACTCGGGTTACAACATAAATTGGGAAAAATCTGTGCTATGCAACCCATATGGTTCCCTTGACCTGCTTACCCTTCCTGGGACACTACAGATAGAAACAGAGGGGTTTCAATACCTCGGAATGTATATGACTCCCCAGATGTGGAGATGCCTTGACAGAAACCTGGGGAGGGTCTTAGCAAACTTTCAGGGAGATGCAGAGCTCTGGCCTGTGCTACCTTTGGCAATTCTGGGTAGGGTGACTATTTTTAAATTGATTACACTGCCAACACTCTTTTATGTCCTTCAGAATACTTACTATAGAATTCCAGATGAGCTCTTCACTAAAATAGATGGGGAGCTCCAGAATCTGCTAAGGAATCGAGGTCACCCCAGAATAGCACCCAAGACGCTTACAATGTTGGGATCACCCTCCCTGATATACGAGCATAGGTAGCCCTAGTGATTTGATTTTTATAAATTATTGGGTGTTTGCACCTCAGGAACATTCGACATATAGGTTGGAATGAAGTCATTTTCTGACAAGGTCCCATTTGTACTATTTCTATGAAGTGAAGGGGACTAGACCTGGAATAAGGTCTCCATCTTCCACCAATTTCCAGACCCTGAAGCCCTTGAGTTTCCTCAACTCGTGCATCATTGCCCCCTCCCATGGAGGTGTTTCTCTGGTCACTCTATTTGTCAGCCCCATGCATCTCGTAGCTTTGGCCCAAGCCTCCAGTCCTTCTTGAGTAGCCCTTTCCCTCCCTTCAGAGGAAATACCAGCTACACACAAATCAATACCTACAAATGCGCAGCTCCTGTATGCTTAGCAGGCTGAGGGACTGGAGGTAATAGAAGTATGAATAGGTAGGGTACTTATGGGAGAGATAGAAGAAAAGGTGGTCTCCCTCATCTACAAAAGACTCAATAATAATGTTGGAAAATGGCCCTCTTTGAAGCCTCATCCCAAACTTTTTGCCATCCTCCTCCTCTTTTTCTGACCCTATTTTTGCTGGCTTTAGGACTCTGGACACTTTACCACTGCTAACCAGTGCTAAAGTGCATGTACTCTCTCCCCTAAACATGACAATATTGGTTCTTACTCAAAAGGCATATTTAATTTACCAGTAAGTCCCTAGTAAAGTGTACTACATGTGCCCAGGGCCTATAACTTAAATGATACTGGTGAGCCTGCAACACTGATTGTGCCATCCACATAGGTAGCCCCTTAACCAGGTCTCAGGCCTGCCATTGCAAGCCCTGTGTGTGCAGTTTCACTGCCACTTAGACTTGGCATTGAAAACTACTTGCCAAGCATTAAACATCCCTTTTTCTTCATATATCCGACGCAGCACCTTCTTTTCAACACATCTCCTCCTCTGTATCTCCTGTACATTGTTATTTTTGACACATCCCAGGTACTGTGTGTTACAAAGATACAACCACTGATTCTTAAGGATTGAGACTCTTTTAAACCTTTAAAAAGTGATATCTCAACCTGTTCATATTGGAATTATGTTGTTTTGATCTTATTTGTTTCCAGAGAAATATAATCTATTTTCTAAACCTGGTTGGTGTATTTTTGTGGTGTTTTGACTGTGCTACTGTATGAGTTATTGCACAAATACTTTACACATTGCCTTCTAAATTAATCCTGCCTTCTCTGCGCCAAGCTACCAGAGGGGGAGCACGGGATAATTTGGATTGTGTGACCTTGACTAGGATGCTGGTCCCTACTTGGACAAGGGTGAATACCTCCACCAACTTGAGACCCAATTTCTAACAAATAACATGCCCGACACATTGAGTTGAGAGAAAGGTGGGAGAGAGATGTAGGCGAGATGGATGACACAGACTGTGAGGTAACCCTAATGCATCCACTTGAGGTGTGGCCATTAAATACAGACCGCGGCTTATACAACTTAAGATTCTGCATCAGGCCTACTATGACTGATCATATGCACAAAATGGGGAGGGCGATGTCTCCAGACTGGCTGCAGTGTCATGGGGTACAGCCATACTGGGTGAAGATGTTGTGGGAAATCACAATGTTATGGTGGTTGAAATTACTAGCGTCAAGGTTTGTTTTCCTTGGTGTACAGACATATGTGGGCATTCTGACTCCCAAACTCCTCTTTTGCAACTTGGGTTTGGTGGTGGCAAAAAGGGTGTGGTCAACCACTGGGGTTCCCAGCGATCCTGACCATGCAGGAATGGAAGGCAGGGTTGAACATGTGCATAGAGGCAAGAAAAGTCACTTATAAGAGAAAGGGGTGCCACACAAATATTTCAAAGTTAGAGAAAACTGGATGAAGTACTATGCCTTGGAACTTGTTGATAGAGAGATCGCACCTCCATGGGGATAAGTCTGATGTTCAAACTGTGGTGTCCTTTTGTGTTTCTGCAAGCTTTACTGTGAATCTAATCTGTGGTCTGACGTTATATCTATGATTATATGCTGATGTCATTTCCCTCTGCAGTTATATAATAGTTGTGAGTGCGAGTTTGTGTCCTTTGTTGTTCGCACTTCTAAACAAAACAAAAACTTTTAAAAAGAATGCAGGAGTTGCTACAGGGAAGGCTTGATGTGCATCTGTAGAGTTGCCACAGCTGTCCACTACTAGATTTGAAAAAAAGGTTATATAATGTATTATTGGTTGGGTCTTTTGCAAAATCTTTATGTAACGCTGAGTGTAGGAATAGTGGGGGTGATTTATGGAAAGACTGAGGTGAATCAGCGAGTGTTTGTGATCACTACCGGTATGGTGTCATGTTCTGCATTGTATGGCTGGTGTGTTAAAAATATTTGTTGTGCGTTCCAATGTAGGAACACCATTGAGTACTTCATGTCAGGAATTGATGTATTTGTACAGCTGAGCGACCTATTTCTAGGGTGAATTGGGACATGCTTATGTAGTTTAAAGTATTGCATTGCGGAACTGAGATGCATCTGCACAGCTTCGGTATATGAGTCTCTGATCTGGAATGGCACGGGATACTGGTGGTTTCAACAAATTATTTCTGAGAGCTGTAAAGGCAGGCACAAAACTACTGGCCCATGGCCGGTTTGTTTAAGGGTAGGTGTGATTGGCATCATCAGCCAAACAGAGTGAGCCTAAGACAGGGCTTTATTCTGATTGGTGGAAAGGGTGGCCAACAAGATTGCTGAATAAATGGCCATCTCATTGGCTACCCTTTCAGCCAATGATAATATGTCCCTATATTTAAGACCACTAATAGGTGCTGTTGTCAGACACACAGAATTACTGTCATTTCAAGTCCAGGGAGGTGCATGCAGGCCAAGCACAGTTGATTTTAATTTGTGTTTCCGTAAATATGGTCGTTTTTCTTTCATCTTTCTGTGAAGCAGATTTTTGACCTGAAGACACACTAATAAAATCACATATTTCTCTTGTTGGTTAATTTCTTTCACCTTTCCCTAATCAGCAGAGCTCCAGCAAATGTTAGGACGAGGCCTAACAGAAACGTTTACCATCTATCATAAGTTAGCTAAAGCCAATGTGGGTGCCTTCTCTGGATTTCAGCTTGCTCACCTTCTTCTTCTAGGATCATAACAAGCTGCCTTTTCTGCTTTGAAGGATAGGGCGAAGCTGCACAATACTTATGAGAATACTCCTGAACACAAGTAGGGCTTGTCCCTGCATCCCATACAAACAGTATTAGTTAGCACTGGCAACATTCAAGTGAATAAAAATCAATATTAATGGTTTAGCATTATTTCTTTATAAGTGCATTTTTGTATTTGAAGGATTAGACGTAGGGCCTGATTACGACCTTGGTGGGAAGGATTACTCTGTCACAAATGTGACAGATACCGTGTCCTCTGTATTACAAGTTCCATAGGATATAATGGAACTTGTAATATGGCGGGCGAGATATCCGTCACGTTTGTGATGAAGTAATCCCCTCCACCAATGTCGTAATAAAGCCCTTAATCTTTGACAAGGATCTCATGGTGTCAACTGTAATATTAGAACATTGGAATGGTGGGAGCTCCATTGAAAACAATGGAGTGCTGCGGGCTTTTACAGGCCGGTAAAAGCCCGCAGCGCCAACATTCCAATGTTCGCTTTGTTCAGGGCAACAGCTGTGAACAAAGCCTCACGGAGCCCGAGGGGATTTGTTCTCCGTGAACATTTTTTTTTAATAGAACATTCTGCCCTGTGTGGCAGAATGTTCTAATAGCCTTAGAACCCGACCGTGATGGAGCACTTAGTTGAGAGTATCAGCTCAAGTCTAATTAGTGAACAAGTGTTTCAACTTCAGAGTCCGTGATTCCATCATGTGGGCTAAAGTCCAATCCCAGTGTAATTGGGGATTGTGGCAGTTCTGAATGATGAAATAATTCTCTCATCCATAAACGTTTCCCTTTACTGACGGTGGCAGCCAAATCCTGGTAAAATGTATTAGGAGAAAATGTCCACAAACATGGCAAACTTGTAGAATTGAGTGCAGCAAACACTGATTTCACAACTGATGGCCAATTCCCACTTGAAAAACTAAGAATAAGAGGTTAAGGGCTTGATTTGGGGTTTGATGGTATGTACTCTCACCCTCATGGTGGCTCTTCTAAAGGTAGCAAAAAATGTGTGTATAACACTTATTTGAATCAAACTTTCTGTCTTTCAAAAATAAACTCCCAAAGTGGGAGTTTGTTTTTGAAAAACAAATTAATGATCTCCATGCTGTGGGAGTTGTTTCCCTTGGTGTGGGGCGCATTATTTTTATTTTTATTTTTGTCACCATCTGGAGTTGCCTGAAAAGCTGAATGTCCATATGGCTCTCAACACGGTAGGCGGACCAAAGAGTATGGCGGGCACAGTACTCTGTCACATTTATGCAGGAGTACCTTGTCTGCCAAACTCTAACTCAGGGCAAAGCCTCTCCTTCCTTTTCCTCCATCAAGTTGGCCCTTATACACCATAATAAACTCAAGTTAAATTTTCTTGTATCATTGGCTTGGTCAAGCTCTGTACTGAAGCATCTGTAATCCTTATTCCTCCCTCAATGATCCAACTGGTCTGTATTTACCTAATCTCTCAGTGTGCCTGTCTCCTTTGCCATGCCCTGATCCGAGCCTGTGATTGGCTCTCTCCAACTAGCCAATATGGCACAAGGATGAGTTTCTATTTTGCAGTCACTAAACAATTGTGTTAAACCAAATGTTGCAAATGAGTTCCTTTCAGAGAAAGTGCAGATCCATCTTTAAGCTCTTGAGCAAAAATGTTTCTCGTCATAATCGAGAAAGATGTTCAAAAGTTGCAGATTAACACTAAAAGCCAGATGTAGAAAAGGGTTTTTCCCATTCTGTGTCAATGGGAAAATGTGTTTGTACATATGGCCCTAAGTACTGTCAACCAATCGTCATGTGTAAGATACTGCTCTTGTTCATGCATAAGAAAACATGGCTGATTTTTGTGCCCAGTATCAAAGTGGGTTTAAAGCCTCATTTTGCAGATCAAGTACTCTGCGTTGAGACTGTATCAGTGTGCATTCATCTTGTCCTCATGTACTCCTTCCTTGCACATGTGCACTTTACTACACTGTATATTTCTTGCTGTGATTATGTCTCACTTCCTTTACCAGTTATGTCTTGCTACATGTTGCACTAGTATGTTGCCACTTGTTCCTGTCATGTTGAAGTTCTGTTCAATGATGGTGCCTGGTATTTTCTCATGTAAAATGCTGGTGTATTCATTATGCTTAATATAGTTATTGTACTTGGGGTTCCTATACACGTCATTGCAGGTTTCCTGCTTTGGTGCCTCCCTGACTTGTGGAGCATACTGTATACTATTTATTTATACGCTTTTCTTTCTGGCTGCTCTTCACTCCATTGCAGATCTGGCTTTTAATATCTGACCAGCCCTAGCTTGGTAACCATGGATAGAGGTCTGCTGGTCAAAATTTGCGTCAGCTTGTATTACTAGACTAAGGGGTCATTTAAAGTATGGCTCATGGCCAGCGAAACCAGGCCAGACTGCATCGGTGGCACCTCTGCTAAGGAGGAGGAGCGTCGCCCCGCCGCCAGCAGCAGCAGCTGCAAATTGAAAAATAAAATGATAATAAACAATGTTTATTATTGTTTTGTTTTTCAAGGGCAGGGCCATGGGGAATGACAGGCAGGGAGGGGGAGTGTTGTGCACTCCCCTCTGTGTGCATGTGTGATTGTCCAGCCGTCTCAGGATGCCCAAACACATGTGCACTGAGCTCTCTCCAACCCGAGCTGTGTTGCCAGGTTGGAGACAGCAGGCACAGGCTCCTAGTCTGCCTGGGAGTGCAAAGCCAGGGTGCTCAGACCAATCCTGATGCTGCTGTCATGCTGCCAACAGCATGAGTGCAGTGTTAGGGTTGGCCACAGGGTAGACTGTGAGTCTGTGCCTGGGAGCATGTAGTGAGTGCAGAAGAGCGGTAATGGGGCACGATATGGCGGTGGGCATGAGGTGAGATTTTTTTATTTATTTTTACATTCCTATTTTTGTTGTCTTTTTGTTTGTGCCCCTCCACCCCGCCAATTTGCCCTGACGGCAGCAGCCAATGCTGGACTGAAAACCAAAATCTGTTCCCTCAAAAAAATTTGAAAGTAAGACCACACTTTAAGAGGCCAAAATGAAAATGGGCTCATGGATGAATTCATGACTGGGTCTTGGCAGTTCATCCAGCTCTGAAAGCAGCCCTCGATCCTGCATCCCACAGGGAAAATGCCAGAGTGACCAAATAGCTAGTCTGGCCCTGCACAAAAGCGCTTGGATGATGGAGTTCATGAGTACAGGCCTGTTCTAGCACAACAGCAAACTGCCTGCGATACTTAGAGATCTCTGTTGTTGTGACAAGGATATTTGTCCAAAGAAGCTCAAGCTGCAAGTACTCTTGACAAAATTGAAAGACCGATGTGTGGGACATTTTAGCATTTTTCCTATTTACATATCTGAACACAAAAAAATCAACAAAGGAAGTTTCACCCTAAATGGGGGAGAGAGGGTCTTGCAAATCCAAACTCTGGCATTTCAGTAGGATATAAGCCACCTGCCACGGATTTCAGAGAGCATAGCCAGCTGAATGTCTGCCATCAGAAAGTCAGCTTTTCTGCACATCTAAGGACCAGATTTACTTACATTTTGTGTCAGGTTTGTGTCACTAAAGTGGTACAATCTTGGCATAAAGATTTGGGGTGAGATTTACTTGACAATACAAATGAATTTGCATTGGAAAGTTCCCCAAAGTAATACAAAGCTTTGCACTACTTTGCATCAGAGGGGCATTCCATTGGTAAGAGCATTCACATGTAACACCCATGTGGTTTGACGCAAATCCCTCTCTACTAACATTCTCTACATGGATTTGTGCCAAAATCCTGTGCCTCCTCTAGGCGGGCATAATGAGGGGAAATTATTTAATGTCTCCTTATTTTTCCACCTTCCATGTGTGCTGCAGTGTACAGCATTCACACAAGGTGGTGCATGGGTGTGTGACATTGGCGCATAGCAACCAAATGTATGCCAGTGCTGGGGCAGAGGATAAATGTGTCACATCTTATTGGATATGGAATATTTTTCCTCTGTTCCTTTGACGCAGGCAGTGCAGCAGCTTTGGTTGTTGCTCTACCTTGCATCAAATATTAGTAAATCTGGACCTAAATGAGGTGAGAACTGCAAGTGTGGTGAAACGGGACAACTGACAATTTACAGAGAAGACAACGTCCTGTTCTGCCACACTATAAAATCTCTTACCTTAGCCTCCCTTTCTCCCCTTCTGGCTACGTATGGAAAAGTGAGGGAGAAATGGATATAGCAGAACATTCAAGGGATGACAACAAAGAACACATTCAGTGGCAACTGCTGACTTTGAAAGTGGCGGGCACAAAAGTGAACACTATTTCTTCATATTAAAACTATAAATTAGAAATACTATTATAGAGACTTACCTTCACAATCTTCTTATACTGCCAGCTGTTACAATCCCATTCCGAGGATAATCCTCCCGCCCAGCACTGCCTTCTTACAAAGATGTGTATCCAATCCTAGCCGGGGAAGCACCCCAGCAAAACCAAGCTCTGCTGTTAAGCTGCATATAATACTAAGCAGCATAAGAGCAGTGCTAAGATTGGCAGGGACATGCAAGCACAAAGCTCCAATGAAGATTAATGGGGCTGTGTCTTTGCTCACACCGCTCCATGCTAGCCTTTAGTGTGGAAGCCTGAACTTCACGTCAGGTTGGCCACAGTAAAAATGCAGGCCAATGGAGGGTCCCGGGGAGAGAGAGACTCGGTCTAGTCTCTCCGCGGGAACATTGAGGGAGGGCGTGAGGAAGGCCGGCGTGATTGGCAGCTAGGTGAGTGGGGGTGGGACGTGGGAGGAGGTTTATAAGGCTGAAAGGGGAGGGACTGGCCTCTTCTGCGCTTCCTCATTGCGCCAGCAAGAAGTTGGCCGAACCCTAGGGAAAGCTTTTTCAGACGAGTTTTTTCTGTTTTATAGGCCTCAGCGCCATGGCAACCAGCCATGACGCGGAGGCTGTTAGGGCCACGCTGCGCGTATTAGGTGAACCCAGCCGAGCCGACTTGCTCAGTCAGGCCTGGGTCAGCAGACGCGCCCGACGCGGGTCGCTTCGGGAAGGGTAGCGGCTGAGGTGGCCACATGTGAGTCGCCAGAGCGGCCTAAAAAGAAGAAATCGTCAGTGGGGAGTGCGCGCAGGGCGTCTACCTCCCAAATGTCCAAAGTAGGAGTAGCAGTAGCCAGGATGGGGGGGATGCATCCAGGGATAAAGAAGGGGAGGCCTCCATGGGGGAAATTGAGCAGGGCACTGCAGACCTGTTGGAGATAGTTGAGGCCCTGGGGGAGAGAGACAATCAAGCACAAGGGGAAGCGGTGCCCAGTGCTGGCCTTACGCCACTGGACCTTTCATTGCCCAAGAATGGGCACAGCAGGGGCAAGGTAGGGGGTCCCCCTGCAAGAAGAAGATCAAGGGTGCAGGCAAGGCAGCAGGGTGGTGGCCAAGAGCAAGGTGTAGGAGGTAGGGGGACAGTGCCCCCTAGGGTTTTGAGTGGGCAGACAAGACAGGCCGGGGAGAAGTCAGGGACAGCATGGGAGGGCTCAGAGGTTGGCAGGACAGAGCAGCATAGGCTTGGTGCTGGGGATGCGTGGGACCGTGAGGCCAGGATACAAGCGCAGAGGCGCATAGTGGCAGAGACGGAGTAGAGGTGGGCACAGTTGTGTCGAGACAGAGAGGGGTCATGGGCAAGAGGCAGGCAGCAGAGGAGGCCATCAGAGGTAAGAGACGGGCCGGGACCACCGACCCAGCCACCAGGGCGATGCAGGTGGGTATGGGTGCCCCAGATAGAGGTGGGGAGGGGGCAAGAGGCTTGTACGGCCAGGGGGTTTGGCGGCACAATGAGCTCGAGTGGCGCACACGACCATGACGGGTGCGGAGAGTCAATGTCAGTGGTGGAGACTGGCTGAAAGAAGGTGATGCCAACGGGGCGTTATACGGTCTCGGGACCTTGGTCTGAAGCCTTAGAAGGGTCTTTGGAGTCCTTCTCTACAACGCGGGAATGAGGTAATCGCAGAGATGGTTTGTGCCATGGGGGGCAAGTGACGGAGACGTCAACCAGTGAGCTGATGACTGGTAGAGATGATGGCAGGTGGGAGATGGATGAGAATGATGTGGTGAAGCTTGATTATGAGGACGAGATGGATGAGTGGGAAGATGGGGAGATTTGTGATGCTGAGGTGAGCATTAGTAGAGGGAGGGGGAGAGGGTGCAGGAGCGGCGCAACCCCTCTTCTTTTTCTCTTACATGGAAGCAAGGTTGGTGGTGAACCACAGGAGGTTTCTCTTGGACTGGCGCGTGCTCACGGGGCAAAGAGAGGATCACAGCCTTTGGCGTCACGAGGCAAAAGTAAGGGTGATTGGTGGTCAGTGGTGAGCAAGGCTAGGGTCAAGGCAACTGGAGAGGTTACGGGGTCCGAAGACAAGGACGGGGAGGACACAAAAATTGTTGTGAGGACAAACTACACAGAGAAGTGTCATTGGGCAGAATTGTGGGCCCATTTTATGAGTGGCCACTTGAGGATCTTATGATATCACGGCTAGGTGTGGTTCCCTAAAAAGCAGTAGATGAGTTTTGCCTTAAACATCACTTGTCATGGCCGGAAGGGGCGTCAGTGAACGATTTCATTGCCACTAGTGTCTTCATTGAAGACACTAGGGTGGTGTACGCATCTGTGGATGATGCCATTAAACTAGTTTGCGGATGTGGCGGGGGATCGGAGTTGGCAAAATGTGACACCCAATCGGCTTTTAGGCTGCTGCCCATACACCCGGATGATTTTGAGTTGCTGGGAATGCAGCTTGATGGGGCAATCTATGTCAACAGAGTACTCCCGAAGGGCTGCGGCATCTCCTGTGCGCTGTTTGAAGCAGAAGCTGTTGGGTTACCTCAATTTTGCTTGTAGGGTTGTTCGTGGAGGTAGGATTTTTTTGTAGGCGAATTGGGCTGGCCATGGGTTGTTCTTCCACACCACAGAATACGCATGTTAGTGGGGCTGAGAGAGGACATTAGGGTGTGGGAAACCTTTCTGACATATTTCAATGGTGTATCCATGTACTTCCGGGAGGAAGACATGGTCTGGCATGTTCAGATATTCTTGGATGTGGCTGGAGCCTCAGGCTTTGGGCTCTTTTGGGACAGAAGATGGTGTGCAGAGACATGGTCTACATCAAACAAAAAAGAGGGGTGGCTGGAAGGCTGAATGGTCCAGTGTACATCCTCCCAAATGAAATCTATATAAACAAGTGGTACACTGTTCCAGCGAAAAAGAGTGAAACAAAAGCACAGGGGGACCCTAAAGTCAGAAGCAGGAGCCCTCACACATCCAGCTGGATGTCATGCTTCATTATAGGGCATGCTCTTCGTCAGACCTGCGCTGCAATGTCTGATGGGCTCCCCTAGAAGGGGGCTCTTTGCCGGAGATCTTTTCCAGTGCTTATTCAAGATGACAAGACAGGCACTGCCGCCTCATGACATCAAAAGAGGAGAGTAGAACAAGAGAATTAAAATTGACTCTGAACCCCTCTATCAATCATAAATTTATTGAGTCAGACTGGGGTTTAGGCCAAGATTAAAGAAAAACTGAAGGAGTGTCGTGAGTGCAATGCTCAACCTCTCACTTAGATTAACAACATAGAAGGAAAAGCACCATTATGTGAGTCCCTTTCTGAAAGTTCGACATGTTTCGCGTCTAACCGGTCCCAAGGGATCCAATGACGCTTCTTCAGGACCCAAAAAAAATACTTCTCCTAAAACAGGGTACATAGAAACCTAATATTGTCTGTGAATGTCAGTCACTCTGTCTACAGTCACTTACTTTTCTAAATGCTGTATTCCAAATCATTACAATGTATAGTAGTCGCCCATCCTAGATTCAGTCAACGGCTCCCTAGGTAACACTTGCCATGGGACTGTTGCAATCTTAGCATCCGGTCCTGCGCTGCAGACCTACCCCTCCGGCAACGTGTCCTGAACGGGCAGACACATGGCCCAGGCAATTGCTTCAGCAAGGGAGGAGGATTGCTTTTCTGGAATTTTTTCCACTATTGGGGGCACTGGCAGTATGGGGTAAAAAACTTGCGAACAGGACAGTGGTTTTTCATGTTGATAACATGACAGTTGTCGAACTAGTGAACAGGCAGAGGGTGAAAGATCTCAGGGTGCTGCGTCTATTGCAGCATTTCATCCTCCGATGCTTATCATTCAATGTTATTTTCAAAGCTGCATACATACCTGGGGTGTACAACGAGATTGCAGATTCCCTGTCTCGTTCACAGTGGCAACGCTTTTGCAGCCTGTCACCAGGACCAGAACAGACCAAAACAGCGCTCCCGGAAACATTTGGGAGTGGGGGGCATGATGATCACTGGGCTGGTGGAGATGCCTTTAGCGGAATCCACACAGCGGAGTTACCGACTGGCATGGTTGGCATTTCAGAGTTATGAAAGTTTTTCGGGCAATTTCTGGCTACAGAATGACAGAGAGCTTGAGTTGCGCGTGTTGCGTTTGTACTTTTTCTGATACAGAAGGGTTTGTCGCCTGCCATGATCGGGGGCAAGTGGGCAGGGGTTTCCTTTCATGGGAAACTGTTTATTGGTTACAATCCAGCTAAGGATGACTTGCTGGGGAAGATGTTGAAAGGTTGGGGACGGGTCAGAGTAGGGTCAGTTAGGGCGGGCAGGGAACCAATAACGTTCGAGCTGTTGTTGGAAATATTGCATGCGCTGCCAGTATGCTGTGTGGATGCATATGAGTTGGCTCATGTTTGGTGTGGATGTTTTTTGGTGCTTTTTGAGTGTCTGAGCATTTGGGAGTTGGAACATCAATGGGTGTGACAGTTGGGTAGGTTTGTATGCATGGGGAACGTTTGGGCATATGGCTCAGGCGCTCAAAAAACTGATTAGTTAAGAAAAGGGAAATGGGTGTGGTTGGAAAAAGGAGGTGAGGTAGCAGCATGCCCGGTTTTGGAATGGAAGAGCTTTCAGGTTTCGAGTGGGTCCTTCGGGGGGAGTGTTTTTTTTTTTACCCATGTTATTGGAACACAGCTTCCAGCCTTCCAGCTATTGCAGGTGTTAAGGATGGCATTGCGGCGGACAGGTCGACAAGCATTAGGTTATGGCACACATTCTTTAGAATTGGCTCAGCTGCTGCGCACCTGGGATGGGACTGGGCACAGGTTAGGAGAATTTGGAGATGGAAGTCTAGGTGCTGTGAGCGTTATATGAGGCCATGAGGTTTAGGTGTCGAAATTCTGAGTGAGTTAGCTGAAAAGGGGGGGGGGGTCTGGTTTGGTATTGGACAGATGGTAAAAGACAATGTTACAGTTTGTTATCTTTACAGGTTGTGTGTCCGGTCCCTGGAGAGAAAAAATGGTCACATGGCGGGTCGGGCACTTGTTCATCCACTGGGCGGCAAAATTTTCAGAGAAACAAATTTATGGACGAGCCTTAGGACTGCCTAGTAACCAGCATGAAGTACTCTGGTGGGGAAAGAGTGGCATGAGGTGGGGTAATTTGCTTCCCTTTATAACATGTGTCTTGCCAAATTGGGGTTGTCCTGATCTGCTATTGATCCATCTTGGTGAGAATGATCTGGTGAAACTGTCTGGGCTCACCCTACTGCAACATATACAGCAAGACTTGGAACTACTCAGGCAAAAATTGCACGGCACATGCTTAGTATGGATGGAGTTTGTGCCTCGACGAACATGGAGAAGGACTATAAAGCAGGGAGCCATGCTGCAGGCTCGAAGGAAGCTCAATCGGGCTATGAGGATTTCTGTTGGGCTCCTGATATTAAGGTTTTGAAACACAAGGACATCACAGAGCAGGATGAGGCGCTTTTCAGGGTGGATGGTGTGCACCTGTCGGAATTAGGAAATGCTTATTACCTCATGGATCTGAGGCTCCTCGTTGGTGACTTGTGGGGGGAGAAGCTGTGGCTCAGAGAGAAGGTTTGAAGAGATCATGTTGCAGTAGTGTTCGCTGGTGGGGCAGCAAAATGCCAATAGGGTTTGTGCTGGGTGGCAGTAGATGGGGGAGGGTGGAAAGTCAGATGCGGGCCTGGCCACCCTTCCAGGGGAAAAAGAAGCAGGTGAAGGATGAGAGTGTGGGGAATGCCTGAAGCAGGTAAGGCATGAAAGGAAAAGGGGAATGTGTGGGGGGAATGGAAGTGAAAAGCGAAGGGGTGAGTGAAAAAGGATGATCAAGGAGAAATTAAAAGGGCGGGGTTCCTAAAGTTGGATTTTGTTGAAAGTTAAAAAGTTATGTACAATTTGCAATCCTGTCCTAAATAAATGGCCTTTTACACTCAATGGACTGTGTCACTAAATGGGTCCTGATGGAGGGTCCTGCGGAGAAGGAGACGCTGTCTAGTCTCCCCGCGGGAACATTCAGGAGGACGTACCGAAAGCCGGCAGGATTGGCAGCTAGGTAAGTGGGGGCGGGACATGGGAGGGGGTTTATAAGGCTGAAAGGGGAGGGACCGGCCTCTTCCGCGCTTGCTCATCGCGCGGTCGGGATGTTGGCCATCCCCCCACCCTGTAGGATGAGAGGATTGGGAGAGTGTGATGCTGTTGTAATGGTAGGAGGAGAGTGTAGGTGTGGGAGCGTTTGAATGGCAGTTAGGGCAGGTTGCAACCAAATGTGAGGCAGTAGATGGGGGAGGGTGGAGAGTCAGATGCGGGCCTGGCCACCCTTCCAGGGGAAAAAGAAGCAGGTGAAGGATGAGAGTGTGGATGATGCCCGAAGCAGGTAGGGCATGAAAGGAAAAGGGGGATGTGTGGGGGAATGGAAGTGAAAAGTGAAGGGATGAGTGAAAAAGAATGATCAAGGAGAAATTAAAAGGGTGGGGTTCCTAAATTTGGATTTTGTTGAAAGTTGAAAAGTTATGTACAATTTGCCTAAATAAATGGCCTTTTACACTAAACGGACTGTGTCACTAAATGGGTCCCAATCTGACATGCTGCGCAGCTCAGTTTTAGTCTCAGCTGCTCGTCCCAACCACTGAGAGCTCCGTAGCCCTACCCCTTAAGGAAATAAAATGAATGGAGGTACAGCCATACGGGTCTAATTTCAAGGGCCAGAATGAGCCTGGGAGGTAGTGTCTCACAGCATTAGGGGGTCAACATGCTTGCGCTCCTATGAAGGAACCGCTGCTGACATTCCCGGGAGAAAATAACTTGAAAGGCATCTCTCAGTTTGTTATATGGTGTCATAAATGTTTTCCAGTCGCTTTAATCATTCCTGGACTCAAAACTGCAGGCATGTGCCTAGCCTACTCACAAATACTTTCTGACTTACTGTATTTGCTGTTTTGTTTCCCGTTGTGTTCTTTTTAAGATGGTCATGTCTTATGGCGATTTGTGGCGTTCGCACTTTGCAGGGGAGCAGCTTCAGGGGGTGTTTACATCCCTAATAAATGTATTTTCCGGTAAATAATTGGGTATAAGTGCTTTCAGTCCAATAGTGTGAGATGTAAGTCGTATTTCACCAGGAATATTTACGTGCACACACTTTCTCGCTCTCTTTTTTGAAAGTCCTCAAAATTATTGGTTACTTTACATACAAAATATTGTGTTTTCTCTCCTAGTATTCCTACCAATCCACATTCCTCTCCATTTTCACTGCCTCTTAGGCCCCTGACATACACCCTATTTATTATATAATGTATTTAAACACAGGCTAATTGTCGGAAAATCTGAAGCTCCCACACCCCAGTCTTACTAACCAAGTTCTGGTGTAATAAAAATGAATATTGTGTTTTAATACATCATGTCATTTTAGGTTCTTATGCATTCCAAGCCCAAATAGCATGCCTCTGTGTTACTGAGGTCGCCGTTCTCAAAACCTGAGTTATGGGGCTCTTAATTAATATACCGCTAGACTACTAAGAATCTCTTCAAAGTATTTCAACAGCGCCCCCAAGTGTCCATTTAATAGATATACCCAATTTACAGATATTTTTTACCCGGTATCTTTAGGGCTCCATGGTAAAGCATATCCTAGAACAGTGTTTCCCAAATTGTGGGTCCTGAGCAGATTTGTGGTAGGTTGGAAAAGCCCGAGCAATAACTAAATATAATTAAATTCTGGGCCTCATTTACAAGGCCTTTGCTCCAGTGTTGTATCATTTTTTTCTCGCAGCGGTGACACTAGCAGTACTGCTCCAGGTTTACAAACTGATGCATTGGGTCCAATGCGTCAGTTTGTAAACCCCTGCGTCACATTATACCTGTGCCATGGTATAATGTATGTAGGGTAGGCATTCCCACATGAAAAGCCACGCAGAACTGACACAGTAAAATTTACATCTCACTGCATCATTCTGCGACTTCACTGCATTATAATTTTACTGCCTGCTCAGAGCAGGCATAAAATTGACACAGTGCTTTTCTCTATGGTGGCCTCTTCGCATTGCTGAAGTCGTGCAATGTTTTTTTACAATAGTCCAGCAATACCTGAGTTTAGCGCTGACAGATGTCAGAATTTCAGACACATCTGTGAAAACGTGCGCCATGGAGCTCTGTTTTATAAATGTAGCGACCCATGGCATCAATAGAGAATTGTAGGGCAGCACAAGAAATCTGATGCATCTGTGCCAATACATCAGATTCTTGTAAATGAGACCCTCTGTGTTTATCATGTCACATTTGTAGTGCTTCACCGCTAGGCCAGGCTATGTCTTACTACAAATTTCCAGGGGTGTAGATTGGTCAGTAAGACTGTACGGGTAGGGACATCTTAAGGATTTCAGGCCCTTAGCCAAGCATATTTTGTGGGCCCCTGTTTGCAACAGCTTTGACTTTATGATACAATTTCAACTCTTTCATACCCTCTTTGGCCAGGTCACTGACAGTTCACAGGCACACGCCTCCAAATTCTAAATGTGTTTACATCTAGTATTCAGGGACAGTGATATGTGTTTTTTTAATATTGTAACACAGCAGCAGTTCACCAATATAATTGAAAATAATCTCTATGACCTGACCATTTCTCAAATGTGAGGTCCTGTTTTTAAATGAAATAAACTTTTTTCAGGATTTTGCGTGAAACATAAATAGAAGATTTCTCTCCAAAATGAATGTAATAGACTATCACACATCAACCACATTATACATAAATTAAACGAAAATGGTATTTAAAATGATCAGTTATCAGGGCAGGGCTCTCTGCAGAACTGAGCTGACAGTATCAGGGCCCCCCCCTCACATCTCTGGTTCCGGGTGAGGGGGAATATAGGGGATGAGCTTTAGATTTTCTGACAATCACGCTGGCATATCATGTTAATCATTGTATACGAAATAGCACATGAGGTGGGATTAAGAGTCATTGGAATGGGAAAGGAGTGTGGATGGTGAGGGGTACTTATAACACAGTATTTTGTTCAATAACCAAGCTTTAAGACCTATAGAACAGAGGGGAAGAGAGAAAAAGAGAGTGTGTGTGTGTGTGTGTGTGTGTGTGTGTGTGTGTGTGTGTGTGTGTGTATTCGTGTGTGTCCATATGTTATTTTTTTTTGCCTAGCTGAGTATTTAAAAATCCCAGGTGAAATCACACAGACATATCACCATACCCAACTGAAAGCTCCTGTATTCAACTGTTTATTAAATAATACATTTGTTAGGGGCTGCAACAACCCAAGCTACCCCACTGAAGCTATGCCCCTGAAAATCGCTGTTTATTCTTTTAACATCACAAAACAAAATAAAATGATGGACGGAGTGTTGAAACTTTTCAAACACTCATCCCCAGTCACAGATCTGGGTTTAATCCATTGTTATTTTGCTCACCACGTCACCCCAGTTTGGACCCAGCCATATGCAAATCAGTCTTGACCCTGTGCCCCATGGGAACAGTCCAGCCTGATCTGCCAGGCCAGGACCTCCTTGGACAGGAAACAAGCATCCTGGGACAAGTTTCAGAATCCCGCCTTAAGGATTTTCCTAAGGCATGGCATGCCAAAGCAAACATATTGAAGTCAGCAAGGTTGGTCTGGTACCATCAAACTTCTACATATTAGATAGCCTAGTTCAGGGTTGGTGGTGACACTTCTGAAGCACTTTATTTAATTATTTCCTGCAGCGTGGTTGTTGACAGGGTATGGACAGCCTGCTTTCTCCCTGTTTTGCACCCAGCAGAAGATTCACTTTTGAGATTGCCTCATCAAGTATTTGGTAAGATCACTAGGAATAAATCTGTATTCAGATTGAGAAAATATGTGTCATTTCATTAATAGTAACACTTGATGTATTGCAAAATGCCTGTATTGCTCCAAGCCTTTCAGTTCTTATTTTTCTTAGTGATTTTGATCTTCTCTCTCTAGGTTGGCCAAGCCTTTCCAACCTCGAAGTATTCTCTCTTCTGCTAAAACGACTTTACATTTGTTGAGAATTGTCATTATTTCTGTGGTTTATATTGGGCAATTGTATTCCATGTTAGCAAACAGAGAGTTAAGTTAGGTGAGACCAGTGTTTTTTAAACCGCTGGAAAAAAACTCAAAACCCCAAAAATCAATCCAAAGAAGGCTGTAGGGGAACAGGTTGAACTACTGCTTCTTCTAGGTTTACCCATTTTCTTGTTTGGACTTTGTCTGCATATGATGTTCATAACATGACCTGATGTAATCCAAATGCCTGATAGCATTTCTCATAACTGGGTAAGCTTACCCCACTGTCTCTCTTTAGCAGCTTGTCACTTATGTACGGAAATTGAACGGAAGGTGATTTTTCTGATGATGGAACATTTTGCAGGCTTCTGTTGATGTCTTTGTAAAATGCCTTTAAGGGTGGCTAAAGAAATATAGAAATTTGAAATAATACTATGGCCATCATCATCATATTTATTGTAAGTGTTGGATGAATACCCCAATTAGACCAGCATTAAACACCTCTTATTGTGGGAGGTTCCCACCCCTTTGTTCTCTTCACTTAAGTTGTCAAAATTCACTGAAAATGGTGATTCAATTTTTTAGGAAAAAGATTTATTCATTTATTTAAAAAAATGCACAATCATTAACTAGGTGGCACATTTCTTGCTCAAAATGTGGTGACTATCATGAACTCTCTGTCCATTTTACACTTCCAAAATCTGATATAAACTATGTTTACCCTACTGGCCAACATGTGTTTTGGTAATTCCTAAATCTGTTGCCTTTCATCAGGGCATTCATTTATTCCATATACAATCTTGTAATAAAAACTTTGCTACAGTGCCTTTTGAAGGTCAATACCATCTTGAAAAGGTATTGTAGTCAATAGTCATTAAAGTGGCATCTCCACCGATGATATATGTTTGGTATTTACTTGCTTAGACGTGGGATTTGGTAAAACAGCTGGTAGGTGACTATTGATCTTGTTATATAATTTAATTTCACAAGTAGTTAACGGGTTTGAAAGTCCTGAAATATGTTTTCTGAATAAATCTGTTTATCACATTTGTAATGTATGTATTCCTTAGGTTATTGACCAGCCATAGATAGCTGAACAGTTGAAATCTACAGATTAGTTCAACAGTAGGGCTTAACAAATCTAGCACAGCGAAGATCGGGTTGCAACTCTTTCCCCCCCCTACTGACCCTCCCCTTCCAGTGCCCGGCTTTGGATGGTGGAAGGCTCCCACCAATTTGCCCATCAAGTCAAAAGCCCAGTTGCATATCTGCAGTAAGTGAAGCACAGTGCAGTCCGCAATTTGTCCGTCTTAGCAGACAGCAGGTTCCCTCAGTAAGAATGAATAATGGAGTGTGCACTATGAACAGGTCCCACGTCAGTTAGTCCAGTATTTGTAGGACAACACCTACGTATCGGGCGCATCCTCATTCCCCGTCTCCAGTAATGCCTCAATGCCCATGCCTGCAAGGTATGTTTGATATGGTCCCCAAATGTCTTGCGGGCGACTACCACTTGGAAGTAACTCACTGTATGTGTCCGGTTGCATATTACAATACACCATGTCCATATGCCAGTCCTGCGGAGCTGGTAGTGGACCACCAGCCCATCGCGTTGCCACTCTGCACTTCGCCAGAAGCAAGCCAATGGTAGCTAGCTGCCTTACAGCACTCGGTAACTCTCTGTCATACCCCAATAGTGCTAGGGGCGGATCCATTTCTAGTTGCTCGCTAACAATGGTGCCCAGTTCCCAAAACACAGGTTGCCAAAACCTCAGCACACCTGGACAGGATCAGGTCATATGTAGGAACCCAGCATCTATCGCAGTAAATCGTGAGCAGACAGTGGTATCACATAGCCCATACCTATGCAGACTGGTTGGTGTGTGGTATCCTCTGTTAATATCCAAAGTTTAAAAGCCTTTGCCTACTGTTTAGGAAAACAGTCTTCACCACCGAGCAGCAGTACAGCAATTGCTTGTCACTAATAAGTACCCCAAGATCACTTTGTCATGCCAGTCTGACCTTAGACATTCCAGTCCTACGTGCTTCCTGCGCATGTGCTTATGGTAAGGTCAGAGTTGCCCACCTCAATCTTGATTGTTTTTCTGCCCATGCTAAAGGACCATCAGGGCCCTAAGTTTGTCAGACACTGAGCGGGCAAGAAGAATGGCGATATTCAAAAAGAGGAGCAAAAAGTGAGTTAGTACTATCATTTTAATGATAGCCACTTATATCGCAAACAAGAAAGGCATCCTAATCCAGCGGTCCACAGCTCCAACAGCTGCTGCAACGGTATCTTGCATTACCACTGCTGGGTCCCTGTGCACCCGTATCCATAAGTAGCATACTGAGTCCTCTGACCACTGCAGTGGATAATCCAAGGGTGTCTGCTTTGTGGATGAGGTGAGCGGGAATATGACAGAGTTATCTCAGCTTACCCTAAGTCTGGTGTGACCCCAAAGAGTACCACCTCTCTGAGTACCGGTGTTAAATTACACGCTAAGTCAGGTATGCACAGCAGAGTGTCATATGTAGAGGCCAACACAATTAGGATATAATTGAGAAACCATAGACCTCTATGTGAATGATACTGCCGGAGCACACGGGCCAACTGTTCTGCAACCAATGCGTTTAGCAGGGCAGAAAGGGGGCAACTCTGTCTGGTGCCCTGGTAAAGGCTATAGGATCAGCGATCGCACTGATGGCTCTGACCCAAGCCACTTGTTGCATTGCATGTATAGTACCCTGGCCAGCTGGAGGAAAAAGTCACCGACCCCAATAGGTCACAGAACGGCCAGCATAAATCCCTACTCCACTGAATCAAATGCTTTTTCAGCATCGAGAAATACCTCCACAGCTTTACTGGTTCAAATATTGCATTACACCCAACAGTGTCCCAACAGTGTCCTAAGATTAAGTGCAGATTTCGCCTTGAGAAAAATCCGGCCTGCTTCACGCCCACCACTCCTGGCAGCAACAGAGCCAGTCGGTTAGCTACGTTCTTGGCATATAGTTTTGTATCAATGTTCATAAGTGACAATGGCCTATACGATGAACAGCGGTACGCCACCAGGAATGCCTTGCACTTAGTAGAGGGCATGCAACTATCTGCGGCCATTTCCTTGTGCAGCATGAATAAGGGCCTGATATAGAGTTTGTTGGTTGTGGTTACTGTGTCACAAACGTGATGGATAGCCCATCTGCCATGTTACGGACCTATTTTATCCTATAGGAATCGCAACACAGCAAACAGGGTATCCGTCACGTTTGTGACGGAGTGAACTGTCCATCAAGCTCTAAATCAGGCCCTTAGTGTGGTCTGAGTTGATCTTGTTACATTTTATAAAAGGCCACCGTAAGCTCATCCATGCCTGGTGCCTTCCCTATGGCATGTCTTGAAGGGCAGCTTGTATCTCCTTCAGACACAACTGGGCCATAAGCTGCTCGCTGTGTTCTGCCATAAGCCATTAAAGGGTTATGTGTGCAGGATAATCTGTGACTGCATTCTCATTGAATGCTACCTGCGACTTGTACAATTCTGTGTAATATGTATGGAATCGCTCCGCCACCTACTCTGCTGTGCTTAGGGCCAACCAACTCATTCTGAATCTTCAGATTCATATCAGTCTCTCATTTGGGGTGCAATTGTGCTGTCAGGATTGCCCCCAATTGTTCCCCTTCACCATACACACATGCAACTGCACTTTCCCCCGCGTTTCACCTCTCTCTGAGCCACCTATTTAAATTTTTCCATCTTAGTTCTGATGGCCCCCCAGTGTAGCCTGATCCGCCACCATCTTGCGTTGCCTCTTCAGTACAGCTGTCTCCTCCTCTAGGCATTTTAGACAACCTCAAAGTGACCAAAGACCTCTGGGGTGCTGAGCAAAGGTGACACCACTTATATAAACCTTGAAGTTTTCCCTCACTTTGGCAAACTGATCCAGTGTTTACAGTGAAAAACTCCTCTATAGCCCGAAATAGTTCCTCCTGGAATGCAACGTCCAGTCTCAAGTTTGATGGAAAATCCCATGAGAAAGCAGGCGGGCGTGGCATAAAGAGCTCAAGGTACATCAGGACCAGGGAATGATCAGAGTATGTGCGAGGCAGGGTTTCACAGCTATGTACCCAGAGACTCAACCTTTGCAAGTCCAACCAATTGTTGGTATGGGTAAGTACGTCATGCACTAAAGAGTAATGCATGTACCCCGGGATCTCTGGGGTTCTATGGCGCCAGACATCAATTAAACCCTCCTGCAGTGTTATCTCGGTGATGGCTCTCGCCACCCCCGAGTGACTCCGGAGGGGGCCACAATATTTATTTTGGTCCAGGTTGAGCATGCATTAAAATCTCTCTCCAGATCTGTGTTAAATCACCCCATTGCTGTAGCCTAGCATTAAGAGCATGATAGAATTGCGGGTCATCATGACTGGTCCCTTACACACCAATCAAAAGGAACGCTAAATCATCTCTATAGCATCAAGCGACAATATATCTGCCACCTTTATCCGCATGAACCTCCTGATGCCAGACCCCTTAACCCCTGCGAATCCAAATGATTAAGTCCCTGGCATGCCAGGAAACCCGCTGTGTAACAGAGGCCCTGCATCCTGCACTGTGATAAAACACTGCACCCAGGCACCAAGTGTGTTTTCTGTAATAGTGCTGCATCAAACCTATGTCTCTGTAGCTAAGCCACCACCCTGCTTATTTTCATCCTGTCATGGAGTCCTTGAACATTTCATGTAATCAGCCTCAGTAGCAGAGGTCTAGAAGAGCCTGTCGTGGCTACCTGTCATCCAACACCCCTGGGTTTTTCCTGCCACTCTGAACTTCCAAGTATGAATCATGCATGCTAAACCCAGCTGCCTCCAGCATAAATAGTAACCGCAGTATAACACAATTCCCACCCCCTTAGCCCCACTGTGCAATCCAACAACTGGCAGAGTGAGACAGACCTCCCCATAACACTCTCACTTTTCTATCCAACAGATTTTTTTTAGACTGTGTGGTGCATACATGGGGCCAGATGTTGCCTTCCTCGTTTCAGTGACTCTAACTGCCACCAAAGGTCAGATTAATAGTGAGCATCAGACCTCAACAGGAGAACATCTTACCAACATTAGATAAGCACTGGTAGTCTACAACTGTCTTAAGTACCATGCAGGATCTTAGTCATTCAGTGCAGGGTCCCGAACTTTGAGCACTCACCATGCCCAGCACCCACGCCCTCTTATCACTCATGCTTTTGATTTGTTTCGGTCAGGCTTGAGACGTGATCTAGTATAGAAATCTGTTGCGCCCCAGCAGTCCAATGTAATAGACAACCCCACTCCAGCATTTCAAGAAACTAGTCAACAGGAACCAGATTTCAGGGCCCACCAGTTCCACCAACTACAGTAGTCTGCAGGGGAGCGAGCTGCAATGCCCATCCCCGGGGAACGCCATATTAATCTATCTTCTCCAACCCACTGTTCTTCTCACTGTCAGGGCCAGTAGAGGCGGTATCCTCTAGTTGCCTCTCTCCACATAAGGAACCGCTGTAGCTTCTTAGGGTCTGTGAAGAGCATAATTTTTCCGTCCACCCCTATCCTGAGCCTTGCTGGATAGGGCATATTATACTCTAACTGGAGAACTCTGAACCATCATTTTGCTAGCAAAAATTGTCTCCTTGCCTCCTGCACCTGCTTGATTGTCTAGTCTTTCCATCATGCGGTCCATTCTAAAGGTCAAGGCAACTATTTTCCCATCAATGTTTGTGAGGCTGTGCTGCATAAACATGAGGATCTGCTTCAAATCTGCATCCACCCCATACCAATGCTGCCGCTCGCAGGCTCAGGTGCCGTTGCTCCCTCTACATGGCTCTTAGGTCTCATGGCTCTTAGGTGCCTTCTGCAGGTCAAATTGCCTGTATAGGCTGTGACTTATCTGTCTTCCCCGTGATTGTGTGGTGTCAACGTCTCCTGGCTCACCAGAGTCCACTATTTCCCCAGTGCCACTACAGCAGCCACTGCCAAAGCCTGACACTGCAGGGCCCTCGCCGTGTGCCTCAAATAGATCTAGCAGTCTCTGCAGGCGCAAATCCTCATGCCAGTAGGGGTGAGCCAGCTGTGAGATAGTAGGGCTGCCTTTTCACCACCACTTTCATACATTCAAAACTCCAAGTTGTCGCCCTTCCACAGGTGTCCCATCACACAACTCACCGGACAGCAGCGCAGCCTTGGAGGCCACAGCACCTGCTGCTCGGGCATGCAGGCATCACCATTGCTGGAATACCGCTGCTGGAGAGGGGCTAGCAGTTATCCCCCGTCTTCACAGGAGAGTTGCAAGCAATGAAGCCTGGTAGAGACATAGGGACTGGTGTCATGCACGTTTTCTGCTCAGGCATCTGATGACAGAAGAGTGCTTCTAGTTTCAGAGGTACCAACGTGAACCCCACCAGCTCCGGTCCTCAGTGCGGCCCCCAGGTGCAGGCTCCTCAGCAAGCAGCACTATGTGCACTGCCCAGGCCAAGGGGGCTATCACCAACCAGAGGAGCATGAGTTGCCTTCACTCTCCAACATGCCCATCCACTCACTTGCAGTTACTTCACTGCCACCTACTGGGCTACCAACCGAGCCACTCCCTCACCTCTGCTTCTCAGCTCCCCTTCAAAGCAGGGCTGGCAGACGCATCAGGTCCCAGCACTGCATCAGGGGCGAGCTCCCCACTGCGAGTCTCATAGAAGCCATTCTCGACCCCTGGTTTCTTCAGATTGCTGCCCGCACGCTCCCACGTCGGCTGCAGGCAGGTACCCGAAGGAAGTCATAATAGATAATGGACCACAGTTCATATCAGAGGACTTTGGAAAATGTGTTATACAGAATGGTGTAAATCCATCAGGATTTGTAAAGCGTGGCTAATAACCCAACAGGGTATCCAGATGCTTGCAGGTCCCGGGGGCTCATTCAAACAGCCAGGTCGAGGGCTCTTCAGAATTTCGGAAGTGGGGTGATGGTCCTGAGTTGCGTGGGGAGGCTGCACAAAAAACGGGAGAAAAAGCAAGGAGAAAGCAGTGAAAATGAGGGAAAAGGAAGGAGAAGGTACGCAAAAAACAGAGAAAAAAGCAAGCTGAAGCAGTGAAAATAAGTCAAAAGGAAGGAGAAGGCACACAAAAAATGGGGAAAAACGGAGAAAGCAGTGAAAACAAGGCTAAAGCAAGAAGAAAGCACACAAAGGATTGAGAGAAAAAAACAAGGAGAAAGCAGTAAAAATTAGGGAAAAGTAAGGAGAAGGCACACAAAAAAACAGGGGGAAAGCACGTAGAAAGCAGTGAGAACGTGGGAAAAGCACAAAGAAGGTACCCAAAAAATGGGGGAAAAGCAAGGAGAAGACAGTAGCAAGAGCGATGTAGCAGCATGGGAAGAGCTGAGCCTGGGAACTGCTCAATATAGTCACACTGCGGCCTCTATTAAGTAGGTCCTTGGAAGAGGGAGTGGTGCTGGGAGGTGGTGCACAGGGGTAGGCGGAAGGCGGGAAATAACAGGCAGCATGCGGGACTGGCAATTAGGACAAAAGCAAGGAGAAAACAGTGAAAATAAGCAAAAAGCGAGGAGAATGTGCCCAAAACTTGGAGGGTAAGGAAGGAAAATGTAGTGAAAATTAGGGAAAAGCTGAGCAAGAAGAAGGCACACAAACAGGAGAGAAAGCAAGGAGAAAGCAGTGAAAAGGAGGGAAAAGCAAGGAGAAGGCACTCAAAAACAGGGTAAAAAGCAAAGATAAAGCAGTGATATTGAGGGAAAAGCAAAGAGAAGGCACACAAAAAACAGCAGGCAAAAGCAAGAAGACAGGAGCAAGAGCGATGCAGCAGCACGGGGAGAGCTGGGCCTGGGCCCAGGCCTGGTGTTAAACATAAGAAAACTGCAATTGGGCATCCTGAGGAGAATGGCCTTGTGGAACGATTTAATAGAGTGTTGGGAAGAAATGTACAGCTGTCAGTGCAAAATAATTTTGAATGGAAGTGAGAAGTGAAAAATGTACAATGGAATTACAGGGTTACTTTTCATTCAACAATGTAGGAGTCACCTTTTGTATTGTTGGAAGGTCCTACGTCATGCTCAAAAGCCGTTCCTGGTTGGAAATGCAAAGGAAGGATGAATAGTGTTGATATGATAAAGTTGAGATATAACCAGCAAGAGAAGCAGATGGAATATGCTTTCGAAAAGTGTGGCAGGAAAGAATCAGGATTTAAGACAGAAGATTTTGTGTATGTTAAATTGTTGTCAAGTGTGAGGTGAGGAAGAGTACTATAAAATGGTCACTGCCAAAAAGAGTGATGAAATCTGGAACAAATGCTGTTGTTTTGGGGGATGGAAAAAATTTAATTTGAGAAATGTAGTAAAGTATATTGAGGGGAAGTATCACTGGAGTTGGGAGAAAGTCAATTGTGGGATAACTCATCATGCAAACGGCATGTTGATCAAATGAGGAGGCAAGAGTGTGTGCATCCGAGGTCATTGCCGGTAAAATTAAGAGATTATGGCCCATATATTTCAAAAGGGTATAGTGCCAAATATCACCACATTAGCGAAATGTTTTTGATGCTAATGTGGCAATATTATGGCAAAAACACAGCACCGTATTTATAAAGTGGCACAATGCATGCATGGTGCCACTTTGTAACCCCCTTGCGCCACACCATGCCTGCTGCAGGCCCCCCGTTAGGGGGCCTGCAAAAATTGCGCAATGAAATCTAAAAGATTTCTTTGCACCATTTTTATTGACATTTTTAACACCTGCCCAGAGCAGGTGTTAAAATGAGACTCCCATTGTTTTCAGTGGGCCTCTATGTGCTTTGCAGGATTAAAGTCAATATTTTTGGTGCTAATTCTGCAAAGCGCCAAACTGGCATCAAACATGGGGATGCTAGTTCCCAAACTATCGCCATGGTGTGCTGTATGTGAAATACGGCACACACATGGGGTGCCGGAAAAGTGGCACTGCATAGGATGCAGCGCCACTTTTCTTACATTTGGCCCTATATCCTGTCATAGTTGATCGATAAATGTGTTCATGTGATGTAGTGTGTACTCCTGCAACAATTTAATAGAATGAATTCCTTTAAATTAAATATGGATGCTATAGGTTAATAGGGTGTTCTGCAACAATTTAATTTGTTTTATTAGTTATATTTTCCTAGCTGTGCAGTTACCAGAATTGTACCCTATGAATGTTATGTTTTGTGACAAAATGTTGTATTTTATTATTTGTTTTTGGGGAAGGCGTGTTGTATTTTACTTGCCTGTAAATTTGGAGTAGTTATATTTCTAGAATGCGTGGGGCTTAAGGTCGATAGAATGTTCCGTTGGCAGTTGGTTATGTGGAGCTGCCCAGGCTGGTGATGACTATTCAGCTCAAAGAAACACACAATTTATAAAATCTATTTTTTTGTTTATGGTGTGGACCCAAAGCAGGGGTGAAGGCAGGATGACAATGGATAGGTGTGTAAGGTTAGTGATGAGTCACCATCTCTCTCAAAGACATAGTTGTCTCAAGCTTTTGGTGTTCACTGGGGTGCTGTAGTAAGCTTTGATGGGTCTGTGTTGTTTATCTACTCAAACAAAATCCCAAAGAGTTCAGCAGGTTATGGCATGGTCCATCTTGCACCAATACTTCACAGATTTAAGTGTGGACCATTCTTTTACAATTCTCAGTTGGAGAGCAGCGTAGAAGTGGGGGATATAAGGTGCTGCCATTCCCCCCACCTCCCTGGGTTGGATCAGTAGTCTTTGAGGAATCTCAAACCCCTCCATGTAAATCACAGTATTTCTTGTTGGATTAATCCAATCTGTCAAGCCACATTGGACTGCTTGGAACATATACGGTAAGCATGGCAGAATGGGCATTTTTTAACGCATTAATCTTGCCAGTCCAAGAAGGAATAAGGTTCCCCAGAAGTTTAAAATATTGTTAGGTTTCACTGAACAGTGCTTGCAAAGCACTTATAGCCCACCCACAGTCTTCCTGTTACTTATCATTGGTTGGCTTCTCTGGTCACTCTTCTTTCCTTGCTTCTTATTGGTCATCATGAATCCTCACGTCACAGGTTGTACTTCTTCTCTTCTCTGGGCTTTGACTGTTCTCTGGAGCATCAACTAAGTACTCCTTCCTGCTGGCGATCGTTGGCTGGCCCCAGTGTCCTGTAGGGTGACCACTCGTCCGTAAATTTCACGGACTGTCCGTAATTTCGCCATGCCGTCCGTTGTCCGTGAGGAAAGCTTTAACGGACGGCATTCGTCCATAATTTTAGCCTTTCACCTAAAGGGCAACGGACGGCAGGGTGAAATTACGGACAGATCTGTTTCCCCGGCTGGAGTGAAAGGCAGGGAGTCTCCTGTGCTCTGAGGGAGTAGCAGACAGATAAGAATCAGACCTTCTTGACAGGGGGTCTCCTTCCCTAAAGACATGCAAATATGCCCAACTGGTAAATCTGCAAATACAAAGGGGCTTGAAAACCTGCATTGACTTTACTGAAAGGAGTCACTTGAAGTTTTCTGATGGCAAAGATATTTCTTTTAGAGAGGTATTGTAATGGTGTTCCAAGGTGAGCTGTGGAGTGTGTGGTTTTAATGGAATGTTATAACATTTTTTAGTACTAGGTATAAACTGTATATTATTCAAATCTGTATTTGAGAAGCACTTTTTCTTTATTTAACCGAAATGTATTTGCGCATTTTGTAGCAGCCTTTATTATGATGAAATTGTATTTTTTACAGTTCTTTCAGGTACCTCAGTACCTCATAGTATTAACAAACATTGGCAAAGCCAATAGGTCTCATCTACAAAAGAGTTATTGGCTTTGCTAATGTGTTTTAGCCATTAGCCATGTTATACACCAGAGTAGCTGCTGTTCAGCATGGCTTAAAGTTAGTGGCATAGTTGTGTGGAGTGGAGTAAAGTGGCATAGGAGCAGTGGCGTAGAGCCCAGTGGTGCAAAGTACAGTGCAGTGGGGTACAGTGTAGTTGTTTAGAGTGCGTTAGCGTAGAGTGCAGTGGTTTAGAGTGCAGTGGCATGGAGTGGCGTGGGACAGAGTAGAGTGGCATAGAGTGCAGTGGAGTAGAGTGGCATACAATGGAGTAGCAGAGAGAGCAGTAGTGTAGAGTGGTGCAGTGGCATAGATTGCAGAGTAGACTCACGTTGCAGGGAGTGCAGTGGCGTAGTCTAGAGTGTGCAGAGTAGAGCAAAGTGCTGTAGAGTGGAGTGATGCAGAGTAGAGTGACATAGAGTGCAGTGGCATAGAATGTAATAGTACAGAGTAGATTGGTGTATAGTACAGTGGTGGAGAGTACAATGCTGCAGAGTAGACTGTCAGTGCCGTGCTGTAGAGTGGAGTAGAGTGGCACAGAGATCAGTGGCGTAGAGTACAGTGGTACAGAGTAGAGGGCAGTGGCGTACAGTGAAGTTGTTTAGAGTTCATTGGCACAGAGTGCAGTGGCATAGAGTGGCATGGGGTAGAGATACATAGAGTGCAGTGGAGTAGTGTGGCATACAATAGAGTAGCAGAGAGTGCAGTAATGCAGAGTGGTGCAGTGTCATAGAGTGCAGGGTAGACTCATGTGACATAGAGTGTAGTGGTGTAGAGTGGTGCAGAGTGGAGTATTGTAGAGTGGTGTAGAGTAGAGTAGAGTGCCTAGAGTTCAGTGGCATAGAGTAGAGTGGTGTAGAGAGCAGAGTTGCATGGTAGAGTGGCAGTGCAGTGGTGTAGAGTGGTACAGAGAACAGTGGCATAGAGTAGACTGGTGCAGAGTAAAGGGCAGTGGCATACAGTTCAGTTGTTTAGAGTGCACTGGTGTAGAGTGCAGTTGCATAGAGTGGCATTGGGCAGAGTAGAGTGGCATAGAATGCAGTGGAATAAAGTATATTGGTGCAGAGTGCAGTAGTACAGAGTGGTGTAGATTATAGTGGCGGCCAGTGCAGTGTTGCAGAGTGTCAGCTTGCAGTGGTGTAGAGTGCATTGAACTAGAGTGCAGTGCTCAGAGTGGCATAGAGTACAGTGGCGTAGAATAGATTGTTTCACAGTAGAGTGCAGTGGCATAGAGTAGAGGTGCAGGGTAGAGTGCAGTGGCATAGAATGCAGTGGTACAGAGTGCAGTGGCATAAAGTAGATTATTTCACAGTAGAGTGAGGTGGCTTAGAGTGGAGAGGTACAGGATAGAGTGGAGTTGCATAAAGTGGCATAGAGTGTAAAGGCATAGAGTAAAGTAGTGTAGAGTGCTGTGGCATAGAGTGCAGAGGTGCAGAGTAGAATATAGTGATGTCCAGTGTATTGATGTAGAGTGCAGGGGCATAGAGTTGAGTGTTACAGAGTAAAGTGCATTAGCATAGAGTGTGTTAGCTTAGAGTGCTGTGGCGTACAGTGGAGTGTTGCAGAGTGGAGTTGTGCAGATTAGATTGGTGTTGCCTAGACTGGAGTGGTATGGCGTGCAGACGAGCAGAGCGCAGTGGTGTAGAGAGGCGTAAAGTGCAGTGGCATAGAGTAGAGTGATAGAGTAGAGAGGCATAAATGTGAAGTAGCATAGAGTGCAGTGGCATAATGTGGAGTAGTTCCGAATGGAGAAGAGTGCAGTGGCATGAAGTGGAGTAAAGTAGAGTGATACAGAGTAGGTGCAGTGGTGTGGAGTGGTGCAGAGCAGAGTGGAAGGGAGTATGCATGGTGTGGTAACACACTGCCATTACAGACAACACATTTTTGATTGAAATGACAATTACATTTGCACAGATATACAGTTTTTCAAATCAAGATATACTGTGCACAGACGATGATGTGTGGAAATTGCATCACCTAATGCAATGATTTGTTTTGATCATGTAAAGGTATTTGTTTCCAGCACAGTTCAGAATTAACAAAAATGTGCTTGATTTGTACTTCTAATTCTGATATATTCTGAAGTTTATTTAAATGTTGTCATGTGATAGAAAAAACTCTTTCCTAACCCCAGTATCCAGCAAGATTGTCGCATAAATCCTCTCACTTTGAAGTCAGAGAAAGGAACGTAAACACTAAGTTCCCACCGAAGACAGAGCCTGACATTTGAATTTGTTCTTTGAATGCACAGCAAATATGATAAGGTAAGAACAAGATTTACAGGCCTGTTTACAGAAAGGGATCACTCGGCAGGATACTGTAAATAAGGTTTTGGCAAGGGAAGGGACGAATTCAAGCTGCATAGACTAAAACAAATAAAGCCAGCAAATTGAAAGCAACAAATTGTGAGTTTACAAACCACTAGGCCAATGGCAAGCAACGGGCAGAGTGCATTCACAAGGAAGCACTATGAATTTACATAAAGTGACAGCTGTGGGATACTTTGTGGGGAAAGTCCAGTATTTTAGTCCATATCTTGCAGAGGTTTGGCCACATCAGTCACCCAGGTAGTATGACGAGAAGACCTGGAGTGGTTTCCATGTTGCAGGATAGGTCTGTACACCCATTCTATCAGTTTGCCACCATTTCCTATGGTACAGAGCTTCTGGCACACCTCTTGTAGGGTTAGTGCTAGGTGGCAGACAGGAAATAGGGCATTTAATGATTATTTAAGGTGGTTGTAAGTAAGGAGTTGACCTGGGTGAAGATGGTAGTCTTCCACAAGGTTTTGGAAATGTAGTAGCTCACTATTGAGAAACAAAGTCTCCAATTTTAGGACACCTGCAACATGCCACTGATGGAGTTGCTCTGAGCACAGCCATCCTGTGTGAGTGGGAAGGATTAGCAAAGGTAGTGTGGGAGCATAGGGTTTCTTTGTGTCAGTGAGTTTACAGGTTCTGGCAAGGCAAGAGAAAGCTGTGCATGATAACCGTGAATGGTGATCCGTAGAATGGTCAGTAGGAAACAATGAGCAGTGCATTAAGCCTTTCTTAAAAGTCTTTACTGGAAAACCTCATCTCATGCAGGGAGGTGGGCAGAAAGCCAGCCAGCCTCCCATTGGACCTGTGCACCTGAATAATAGCCTTTTAAGTCCAGAAGACCTAATCCACCCGCAGTCACAGTTAGCTTTAGAGTGGAAAGAGCGCCTAATGGCACTGCAGTGACCAAATCAGATGTGTGGCCTGTCTGAAGAAGGAATGAAGGACGAGCATGGGAAGGTTTGCAAAATAATACTATCATTGGGGTAGCACCCCATCTTCACTAGTGCCACATGGCCTCTACAGAAAGCAGAAGAGAAGACCAAAAAGCAAATTGGGCTTGGAGGGACCGTTCGCTCTGCCGAGATTTTCATCCTGGAAATCAGTGTAAGAATGGTAGATATTAATCATTAGGTATCAAAAGGTAACCGGTTCCCAGTTCAATCTGAGATCTAATTGTAAAGGCAAAAGCAGTGCCATATGTTAAAGAAACACTAATTAAATTTTAAAATTTGTAAATTTTGTTTGTGCAATTTACATCCCAAATATTTTGAAGATTCTATGTGTACTTGACACTTAGGGATAACCCAGATCTCTAGTTTGGCTTTTGCTCAATTTCAAAACCATATAAAGACATAGACAAAGCGGGCAATTGCCTTGCACAACCTTGCAAGGGGTCTGGCCCCTGCTCACCCTTCAAAAGCACTAACAGCGGACCATTGCACCAGAAGAGTTTGCCAAGGTGGATGTGTATTGCTTGTTCAACCACTTGACAGTGCCCCTTCTGTTTGGCTCCTCTGTGCAGACAACTCCCCAGGTACCCAATACCTTCGAATAGTCTTGGTAGATCCATCTTGTCTGATTCTAGGAATTGTCCCACCTTGTTCTTCTTTTCTTTATTTATCCAGTTTTTAGCAACAACCCTTTGAATTACTTGCCGTGGAGCTCCCATTTGCTCTCGGTTTCATCCTCCTCTTTTATTATCTTTGATTGGTAGTCCGGGCTCCCATTTCTGAGATAAATGTAGAGTCCCAGACATACACTCTAGTTCAGTGAGACTACAGACAAGCTATGGGTACATCACATCCTGACATTAGGTGTGAGACTGTCGCCCACACCATCTGCCCTGCCTCTTTAAAAAAAAAATAGTTGAAAGTCCATGGGCGGTTGGGGTAAGCCAGATGTTTTTGTTCAATTTGTTTAAACTAGCATAAGGTTAATTACCTTAATGTTTCCCAAACTGTTTGCCACTGGTTTTAAAATGTTCAGAAACATAATCAAAATGTTGCTGTTACTTTCTCTTCAGGGAAGATCGGGTAGATTTGGGTAGGGGTGATGGCTTTGCCGCAGTATTGAAGGGCATTAATTTACTATTGAACAAGGACGTAATGTGACACCTGAATGTAGCATACCAAGAGGCAATCACAAAAAGACCACAGTGAATAAATAGTGCTATGTTAAAAAAGAGTAAATAAATGCACTGACAACATAGTGAGGCATGGCCTCTCTTGCGTGTGTCTGTAAAACTGACATTTGTTCTTTAATTTTTGTCCTGAATTTTGACCCTTTGTCCTGAATTTTGACCCTTTGTCCTGAATTTTTTACAGTCCTGTCCAGAATTTGCCTCAATGCCAGGTGGTCACCCTAGTGTCCTGCCACCTGTGCTCAGGCTTCTGAGGTACATCTTTTTTACTTTCTGCCCAGCCATTGGTGCGCCTGCAACATCGTCATTACCATCCTGTTTCTAACTGCTACCGAAGGAGTTACTTGTGGTGTTTCATTGGGACACTAAGGGGGTCATTCCGACCACGGCGGGCGGCGGAAGCCGCCCGCCTGGCGGGAACCGCCAGAAGACCGTACCGCGGTCAAATGACCGCGGCGGTCATTCTGACTTTCCCGCCAGAAGGCCGCCCGCCGGCCCAGCGGGAAAGCCCCTTCAACAATGAAACCGGCTCCGAATGGAGCCGGCGGAGTTGAAGGGGTGCGACAGGTGCAGTGGCACCCGTCGCGATTTTTAGTGTCTGCAAAGCAGACACTGAAAATCTTAATGGGGCCCTGTTAGGGGGCCCCACGACACCCGTTCCCGCCATCCTGTTCCTGGCGGTAACAACCGCCAGGAACAGGGTGGCGGGAAGGGGGTCGGAATCCCCATGGCGGCGCTGCAAGCAGCGCCGCCACGGAGGATTCCCTGGGCCAGGGGAAAACCGGCGGGAATTCGCCGGTTCCCCTTTTCTGACCGCGGCTTAACCGCCGCGGTCAGAATGGCCCAGGAAGCACCGCCAGCCTGTTGGCGGTGCTTCTGCGGTCGTTGGCCCTGGCGGTCGGTGATCGCCAGGGTCAGAATGACCCCCTAAATCTCTTACCACAGAGCAAGCAAGCGCTGCTGCACTGCCTTTATAGCGCAGCGCGCTCGGACGCCACTACCCATTGTTATCAGCTATGGCGCTGCGAGTGCTTCGTGATTCAATATGTCACCGTAGATTTAATTTCCAGCATGCAGAACAATTAATTGCTGAACTGGATATTTGGACTTTAGGGACCCCAGAGGTTCCAATTTAGTGTTGCCTGTCGATGGCGAAGACTTTAGGGACTGGAAGCCTTTATGTAGCCATTTCAAAGTGCTACATGAAAGAGGCTGTGTAACAGAGCTAGATCACAGAGACTTCTTTCGGAAATGCTGCCAACAGACAAATGCACCCCACCCCAGTTAAAGAAGGTAACCAGAGGGCCGAAACAAAATAGAATCAGGCCAAGAGACACGGATACTTCAAAATTAAGCCACGGAACACAATGGTGCCGTCAAGAGGGCACGAGAAAAAATCTATCAGGCGTATGTATCGTTGAGTTGTAATTCCCATCTCATTTAATTGATATATCGGTGTGCAACATCCGAGGAGGTACCAAGTGGAGTAGTGACGCCGGGTCACCTTCATCTATTCCATTTTTATTTTTTTTACCCAACACAACTCTGCGTCGCAGGCACACACAATTGAAAGGACAAGTTACGTAATTAGATTACACCTGGCCCGAAAACCGCCTGGCAGAAAGCATTTATAATGTCACTGCTCTCGACAACTCTGCACTCGTTTATAATGTTGCTGCAGAAATGGGCAGCTTGTTCAAACGATCTGGCCGATGAAGCCCATGGTTTTGTTTAGTTTTCTTTACCCTTACACTCGAAAAGCATTTCCTTCTGTTGCTCCTGGTTATTTATTTTTAGTGACTGCATTGAGTTCTTGGGTTCAGAATCCTACTGGCGAACTCTGCTGCCTAGAATTAAAATTATAAAATAAATATAGTTAACTTGACCCCACGCCCTTTCTTCTCATCATCCTTATGAAGCTATCAACCCATTGCTAACCATTCTTTGTCCCCCTTTTCATTTCTTGCTGCTCTGAGTGAACTACAGCGGAGGCTCTGTTTGCCTTTCTTTTCCCTTGATAGTTCATTCAATAAACCACATATGCAAGCTGCATTCTCTTAAATGTGTTTTTGCACAGGTGAAGTACAATGGACTTTGTTCTAATTCTTCAGATATAATTTCTGCTACACTTGTATTGTGCACGTAAGAGCAAATTATATGCGCTATCCATCTAAAAATGTGCTTTGGCACCCCACAGTAGGGTACGAAGCGCTATGAATATGGCACAATACACTACAAAGGACTCCTTTGCAAATCTACGCATGTGTACCTTTTTCTCTACAGTGGTCCACGGATGGTAGAGGTGTGTGTGTTTGTGTGTGTGTGTTCACCTATGTCTATGTGTAATTGTGTGCGCACGTACCTGTTTCTGCATTATGCATCTACAGTTTAGTGCAAATGGTCATATAGTCATCTCTGCTTGGAAAGGCACCGGAGAAGCAGCATATGGTTGCACGTCACAGCCCACCAGTCGATTACTTTACCATCCCTTCCTGTGATCTCTACACTGGCTGTCATTCTGTAGTGGAGTTTAGGATGTTAAAAAAGACATTGACAAAGCCAAAAGATTTTGCATAGGCGAAACCTATTGGGTTTGCCAATGCTTGTTTATACTTGCCGTCACCAGGAGATAGTTAATAGGAAACTGCAAAGTATTTAAATGGAATTTTTAGCCCACTTAAAGGAAAATGTAGCTTTCAGGTTCGCCACTTCAGCATTGGGAAAAGTGAGGTTCAGCATCTCAGTTTTGTCATGGTTCTCCTTCTACTCAGGGACCTTTTCAAAGGAATGTAAGGAACCTAATGCTGCTGGCGAAGGTGTGCCTGGGGAACGCAAAAGCACACCATAGGGGTAAAGGGAAATAAGAATACATTTTTTAGATGGGAAGCTAGAACTTTGGTTTACAATTTGGCATTTATGATAAGCAATGCGATTGGGCGGAAGGACACGCAAAGCTTGGGATCTTGGCTTGCCTCCAGAAGGACTGCAATAATGGCTTCCTCCCGATGGGTGACACTGAGCCCGCTCTACCACAGTAGTCGATTAGGGAAACCAATTTAAGGGACAGTTTGGATGTGAATGTCTTTTAGAATTGGGAGGTGAGCCTGTCCAGTCCAGGGGGCATATTTACAAACCCCTAGCGCCATCTTGCGCTGCCCTAGAGTAACCTTTTTACGTTAAGACGGCATTAAGGAGGCCTTTCTCCCACTCCGTATCTACAAAATGGCGCAAGTGCATTGCACCACTTTGTAACTCTTGTGCTACATTATGCCTGCGCCAGGCATAATGTATGCAGGGGGGGCGTTCCGACGCCTGTAGGCCCAAAAAATACGGCGCAGTGAAATTTACATTTCACTGCACTATTTTTTCTGTCTTTTTTAATCCCTGCTCAGAGCAGGTGTTAAAATGACGTATCCATTTAAATCAATGTGCCTCCCTGTGCTTTGCTGCACTAGGGTCAAAATCTTTTATGCTAGTGCAGCAAAGCGCCACAGCAGCATAAAAAATGTTGACGCTATTGTCCTAACAACCGCCATGGTGCACCATATTGTAATTACGGAACAACCATGGTGTTGTTAGGCGAGGCAGGGACGATGCAGAAAAGGTGACGCATCGGGACCGTTGCACCACTTTCTTGTAAATATGTTTGAAGGATTTTATAGCCTGCTTTACTTCCTGTAACTGGATTCGATGTCCAGAATTTTCCTCTGTGTTCCTGCAATCTTTGGGAACCTAATATTTTCCAAGCTGCTCTCCTGCCCTGTTTCTTAGGTAGGTTCTCCAGTATAAAGGCCAAAGTAAAAGGGTCAGAGTTCATCAGATTTATCCAAATCGTCACTGATTTTGTCACCACCGCTTTTGGAAATATTTCTTATATGTATTTTCTCCCTTTTGCCTGTCAGTATTTTGGATAGTTGATTTCCCACTTTTCCCCAGTGATGTACGAGCATTTTTTAAGGTAGAGAATGGCACACTCCACCTTATTCATTTTATGCATATGGAGTTGTCCTCTGGCCATGATACATTTAGGGAATTCGGTGTTATATTGTGCTATTCTTTCTAATTTTTGTACCTCTGGCGTGTGGAGACTTTGCTTTGCTTTTCTGCAGCAGTCACTATAATATGTGTCCTAATCATCCATAAAGATGTACAAACTCTGCCAACCTGTACCTTCCTAATCCTCGTTAATTTCAAAGAAGCCTTCAATTTGATGACCAATTTCTTGAGACAGTCATGCAATATTGAAGGATAGGCAGCACCCCCCCCCATTCACCTTTGAGAGCCATAAACTAGAGTTAAGGGGTGCCCCTGCAATATCCCAATCAGGACAATAAACCTGCCATCTTTATCAGTTTTGATAAACGAGAAGGTGAAGGGAGTGATCCATTAGAGCGCTACAACCTCACGTTTAGTGAGTGCTGAAGAGTGGTATGCAATGAGATTTGCATTGTGTTGTAGTCTCCCCTGGTCCTTCCACAAGAGACGCGTTTTATAGAAACATATTATATTCGGCCCATAGCTCTAATGTGCTTCCAAATAGCTCCCTTTTTAGGGTCGAGCCTGCGTTGCATGCGCTCGCGCATGTGTATCGCAGCGAGACGCTTTTGTATTTAGAAAAGGGCTTGGAGCCCTGTCAACTTCATCAGTGTTTTTTATTGGTTCGTGGGCTTGCCAAATAAAATCTGCTTGCTTTCATTAGTCAATGGCAAGCATACGTCATGCCTTTTCCAGTGGCTAGCCCTCCTCGAGCGCAGTGACCAAGTACAGAATACATGCGAGTTTCGCTGTTTTCTATCGGGCTCGTGGACTTCTTTTTCTCTAATTTACGAGCGCAATCTCGCTTGGCAGAAGTCGAGCGCTTTACATTGTTAATTTCAATTTTTCTGGTTGTGTACATAAATGCACTTTTGCCCGATAGGTGAAAAGTCGCGTTAGGAGTTTACAATGCGATCAGCTCTAACATGAGCAAACGCGAGACCCGTTGCATTGTAAATGCTTGTTTATCAGGCATTGAGGCCTTTTGCTTTGAGGGTGACTATATTGACCATTTAGCCCACGCAGTGAATAGGCAGATGAGGTGTGCAAAAGGTGAGATTAAAAATCATAAAGCTTGGCAAGCCCCAAACCTCACACCTTCCGCCCTCCGCCGCAACAAAAAAAACAACAAAAAAAAAAAACAATAAAATCAATAACAAACCATAATAATAATGACAAGCAAGGGGAGGGGGCATGAGACTTCCCAGAGGACCACAGTATCTGGAGACAAATAAGGATCCAAAACGTCTCGACCTAGGGGGGCAAGAAGACCCTCTCCACCCAACTCCAGGAGGTGCTGAGCAGACACATCCTTTCCCCGGGCACTAGCACAACCAGGGGTTCCAGATCTTACACTCCCATCCTGTTGGGTCTTCAAGGCGATAATACTGTGTGCCCCATTTCATCTCTGGAGGCCACATCTCTAGTCCCTGAGGAGCCCTCATGGTGCATTCATGGAGGATCCATCAGGCAAACACAAGCCATTGTGCATATAGCTGTTGTCCAATTGCAAACTCAAAGCATTCATAAAAGTCAGTTCTCTCAGACTGTGAAACAAGGTTTGCCTGCATCGTGGAGATGTCCCATTTATTTCCTGACTCAAAACAAAGGCCGAAGGAGTAAGTTTATCTGTACCTAACGCCATTGGCACTGAGCTTATTGTAAATGCTTTCCATTCCGCCCAGCGTTGGAGGCAGGCCTGTGCAACATCCTGAAAGATAGAACATGGGCGCGTTCTTGAAGCTGATAGTTCCCAGTTTCCTTGCTTTGTGTACAAACTCTTGCTTTTCAGAGTAGTAGGGAAGGACATCCTAATGCCTTTGTGGTCGGGTCTGCCTTCGGGGGCCTGCTCTACCAACTCTGTCTGTGCAAACTTCTGAGTGTTCATCAACAATATCGCCAAGGACAGAAGGAAACATAAATGTGACAAAGGTGCTGAGCTCGGTGTCCGTGACATTCTCACTGAGGCTCCAGAGCTGTGAATTCTCTGTTCTTGAGCCGCTTTTCAAATCTTCCAACTTTTGAAGACCCCCTTTAATTGCACCTTCAGCGTGCCACTTGGGGTCATTGCAAAGAAGTTGTTTGTTTCTGACTCACCTAAACTGGTAGCCTTTGTCCCACTTGGAATATTTTAAACAATACATTTAGAGTATGTTATGAGAGCTGTGTAACAGATGATGTCCGAGGCAGCTGAGCAGTCATGCTATAAACTGATGGGAGGCAAAAACAATCGGCTGGAATGCTACCAAGAGAAATCCAGTGGTTTTGAGTAGTTCCAAGTATTGGACCCATCACCCTTAGTGTATTTGATGAATGGAGTATTGAGTGAGTTTGCGGATAAATTGATGTATGAGTGACAAATTGCATGAATGATGAGTACCTAAGCTCACTAGTAATTGAAGATGTTCTTTTACTTATTAGTCAGACCTACTATCATTACCTATGCTAGTTTCTTTGTGAAAGTTCTCCACAGCTTTTTCTCCGTTAGCTTTTTTATATAATATGAGCAAGGAATTACATTTGATTTCCATACCAAGGATGTCTCAATTTTCATCATATTAAAATCTGTATGGAGGTTGGCTCAGGTGGAAGCCCACAAAATGAAAGTGGCACAAATAATTTTAGCTCTGAGAAGCCCAGTCCAACACCTTCATCAAAAGGGGAACTTGGAGTAAGTTGTGGCAGGCCTAAAGTTCATTACAAGTTTTCCTTTTAATCTACTTGTAAGTTTTAACATGCTCCAAAACCCCAGTGAAAGCCACTTCAACAATCTTGGCCAGATATACGAAAAATAATGATCAGATCTGACTGTCATTTGTTTCTCAAAAGCTTAATATATGAGGGATAAAGTTTCCCTGCCATAGATTATAAGAATATTGCAAGTCACTGAGGAGTTCCCTTTCCACATAGAGGAACGAGGTCGAAGGCCGGATTTCTTTATATGGTTCTGGAACTCTGAGGTGACTTGCAATGTTCTTATCGTGGCAGGGGTACTTTATCCCATATTATACTTGGTCACAACATCACCTTTCTCACAAACCACTTAAGACCGTGGTGCATATCTCTTTTATATGAAAGATCGAGCAAGTTTGCAAACATGAAGTATACAAATAGAGCCTCTAGTTCATAAATGAACACATAAAAAGCCTGTTAGATATTTGTAGGAAAAGATATTAAAAACAGTTCAAAACGAGTCCGTTTTTTTAACACCTGCACAGACTTAGAAAGTGTAGAAATATGCAGAAAGATACTAGTTTTTCTATAATTATCTATGGAATGCAAAAAATAAACTTGCTTTTTCTGCTAGTCACTGTTAGAAAACTGAGCAGAACCAACTAATTTCTGTAGCTTTAAACAGCTGTCCCGTGACCTGATCTTTCACATCCGCTGCTGGCGCAGGCAGACATTGTGATGTTAGAACTCGACCTCAATACCTCATTACGGTCGAGTTATGATGTATTTTCTTTATAATCGGTGACTGGGTAAATCACTTGTCCCGTATTATAAAGAAATTGGAGACCGCCCCTAATTCAAGGATTTCAGAATCCGGTGTATTATACCACCATTATTTGTGCTGTGTTAGTGTCTTTAATACCCTAATGAGGAATCAGTGCAGGTCTTTAGTTTTTCAAAAGACGATAATCAAATGGGTGAAATAGAATAAGAGAAATAACGTTACAGAGCGTGGTTGCAGTGTGAGAGTAGGAACAACCTCCGAGCGGGGAAGAGCACACTTCTGATTCCCTCAGACAACACTGTAATACTATTCACAGCACTGCAAGGCGCACCCTTATTTTCTCCACCTGCAGTGCTCATCAAGATTTGCCGATCTTATCTTTAATTCTTTCTTCAAACTGTTACAGAGATTTCCTCCAGATCTTCCTCTCCTTTCCCTTGTACTCCTCTTCAGCAGTAATTTCCAGTTACTTATCCTCTATCCAGAATTGAATGTCCTACACTCTCTCAACTAACCGTCCAAAGCATCCAGTCTCAATGCTAATATCTCTCATAAATGTGTAATTTTCTTACTTTCCAAAAAGATTCTCAGTTTAATTTTTTATTCAATGCTCCTTCTTTTGTGTCATCGGCCTGCGTACTCTCATGCCATACTGTTTTGTCACTGTTAGAAATGGGTCTCTAGTTGGCAGTCGGTTTGCACCCTGTCCAAGTAGGGACCCTCACTCCAGTCAGGATGAGGGAGATACCCACTCAAATGTACCCTGCTCACCCCCTTGGTAGCTTGGCACGTGCAGTCAGGCTTATCTCAGAAGCAATGTGTAAAGCATTTCCACATAACACATAGTGATAAATGAAAATACTACAAAAGGACACCACACCAGTTTTAGAAAATAGCCAATATGTATCTGTGTAAAACAAGAACAAAAC